>NC_090440.1:1258400576-1258703606 GCF_031143425.1 Pleurodeles waltl | reverse complement strand
CACAATTTTTTTTTTTTTTAAATACTTACCTGAACTTACCTTAATGTCCCTGGGGTGGGTCCCTCCATCCTTGGGTGTCCTCCTGGGGTGGGCAAGGGTGGCAGGGGGTGTCCCTGGGGGCAGGGGAGGGCCCCTCTGGGCTCATTCTGAGCCCACAGGTCCCTTAACGCCTGCCCTGACCCAGGCGTTAAAATCCGGCGCTAATGCGGGTTTTTTAGACCCGCCCACTCCCGGGCGTGATTTTAGCCCGGGAGTATAAATCCCACGCACATGCCTCGGAGTCGATTTTTTAGACGGGAACGCCTACCTTGCATATCATTAACGCAAAGTAGGTGTCCACCCAAAAAAAATGACACTAACTCCATGGACTTTGGCGCTAGACGCGTCTAACGCCAAAGTATAAATATGGAGTTAGTTTAGCGTCGAAATTGTGTAAAAAAAAACGACGCAATTTCGGCGCAAACGGAGTATAAATATGCCACTTTGTTTCTTATTTCAGTTTCTGTGCCAACTTCTTCCTATATGGTCTGAGGACTTTGTGCTGAGAAGGGTGAACCCCTTGCACTAGTAGGCCTTGCTGAGGCTTACTTCGACAAATTGGCGCCCGAACAGGGACTCATCGGTGACTCGGACGACCAACGGATTGGTCGCGGCGAAGGATTGGGATCTAGCTGCAGACGATCAATGCCTGAGGAGACCCGAGTCTTGGCAACCACAGCGTTTTTCCCTTCTTTCTGATTTGACCATCCAGGTGGCGCCGGTCCTTGACTGAGATCCTTTTTGTTCATTCATCATGCAGTGACCATTTGGTTCGATTTTAGAACTTGGCAGTTGGAACCTGGACACCCTGTGAATAGTAAAAGCCATTTTACAGCACTTGCTGTGGGTTTTGATGCCTTTGTTTGGTAATTAAGTTTAGCACCACTTACTGTGGCTCTCGTGTTTTGGGCGACTAGTCAATTTGTGTCCTTTGAATTGATATATAAATTGCAATTTATAGAGGCAGGTAATGAGCAGAATTTTCTCCAATTTATTTTTGATTTGAACAGCACATTGTACTAGAGGTACCTTAAGTGCTACTTTAATTATAATACTGCATATTCTGCACTATTTGTGGCATGCCTGTTTTTAGCGCACTTCGTAGGATGTGTTGCTTTTGTAATGGTACCAATTTGAGACTGGAAGAATCACAACCGGCAATCCCAGAGGGGATGCCCAACAGAGATATGTATGTTAAACATGGTCTTTCTTCAATAATGTACAGCACATTATGGAATAAATACACTTGTGTGGATCCTGAGTTACGTTGGCCTGTGCATGGGTCATTTGATTTGCGAAAGATTGAGTATGTGGAACAATGTATGTGTAAGCAAAGGTCTAGGCAAGATATGTTTGACTGTGTACGAATGTGGGAGAAGGAAGTGCGTGGACGAATGAAGCATGAGCAAGCCTTGCTTGAGAAATAGCAGCGGAAGAATGTATATGTGAAAGCACTGGAAATGAGAAAGAAAGAAATAAACAATTTAAAGGAGATAGAAGAGAAAGAAAGTAAATTACAGGTAACTGGCCAATACACTGTTCGGCAACCTCTTTATCCTATCCTTAATAAGCCGCACAATGATTTTTTGTTACTAGATCGCCCTCCACCTCCGTATGTAGTTCCTTCTGCCCCTCATGAGTTAGCTGAGTTCTCCGGTTCAGGAGCAACAGAAGATACGAGACAGTTGCTCTATGTTGCCTGCTGACCATGCGTCTGAGCTTAGATCTACTGCTCGTAAAACAATTTGTAGCGTTGTCTCTGCTTCTGAACTTTTAGACAACATGAAAGTGTGGATGGAAAAGGAGCAGCTATATTTTACTGAAGCATTTGGCACAGAAGTTATTGAACTATTTTGGAAATATTCTGATGAGTTAGAGCCCGATGATGTAGCAGCTGATCGTAAGCAAATGCGTGATGGTCTTTTTGTTTTCTCCCAGGTGGCTGATGCAATCAGTCGTTTGGTGAAATTATGTGTTGCGGCAGTCCATTTGCAAGAGGAGAAAAGGGCCGTGGACGTAGTTGAACGGACATCTCAGACCGGCGGGGTGCAATCTTCCATCTTCGGAACAGATAAGACTATGATAGTTCACGCGAAACCAATGCGGGAGGCCGTGCCTTTGTATGTTCCTCCTAAAGGATCGGGTACAAGTGATGATAAAACTTCTGTTGAGGCTAAGGGTTATTTTATTTATAATTGGGTGTATACTCCTTGGAATAGGGCATATGTAATGGCACTTAAAACAGCATTACCTGACCCATGGAAAAATCCAGCCGCCTTTTATGAGGAAGCTGAGGGAGCAATTAGTTCTTGTACTATGACTTTGGCTGACATTGATTTATTTTTTGGATTGATATTACTGCCAGATATGTGGAGAACTGTTTGTAAATTTGATGATCGGGTAGTTTTTGGGGCGTCATGGAAAGATTTAGAACAGATGGACAGGGATAGGGATCCTGCGAAAAAGCCGTATCAGTTGATTCTAGATCTTCCCGCAGCCATATTAGTTAAATTAAAAACAATTATTCCCCCTAAAAAGATAGATTGGACTGTTTTAGCGTCTTGTAAGCAAAAGGCAGATGAATCGGTCTCTGATTTCTTTACACGCTTTGAAGAAGCATTTCATGATTTTAGCGGACAGTTATTGTCAGATGATACGGGCAGACATTTGTTTGTTGATAAATATGTTGCAAATCTGCTACCAGGAATAGGTAGTTTTCTAAAAGCTAGTTTAAGTTCATGGACTACCTCCACTCCGGTTTCTCTTTTGACTATGGCTCAGTATTATGAACGTCAGGAATTAGAAGCAAAAGGTAGCGAGGATAAAAAGATTAAATAATTAAAGACGAAGGTTATGTTGGCTCAAGCTCATGGTCTGCCTTTTAGAGGTAGTGATAGAGGTGGACTTGGATCTTATGGTTCTTCTTACACTCGTTCAAATTTGTCTGTTGATCAGTGTGCGTATTGTAAGAAATTTGGGCATTGGGCTGCCGATTGTCCAGCACTACGTGTTCAGCAGTGTTCACGTGGTTGGGGACAAATGAGAAATCGCTCAGGATATTCAGGGCCTGGAAGAAGCACGAATGATCATGCTAGGGTTGATGCTAATGTATGGGGGCAGGATGGGTTTAACACTTTTGATAGACTGAACCAATACCAGATGTCTAACTATGTGCAGCCTGATTTCCAAGATTCTGCTTATGCATAGGATTGCCTAGGATGGGGTAAGGAATCAGTTGAAGTTCCAGTAGATCAGAGGGGTCCCTATGTTACAGCACATGTTTTGGGTTCTACTGATCAGTTTCTGGTTGATACAGGAGCTACTCATAGCGCCTTGTCTAAACAATTGATTCCAAGGGCTCCCCTGTCTGGCTTAACCATTACATCGATAGGTTTCGATGGAACACCTTCCCCTAGCCCATTGTCACAACCACTTGCATTCCATCTTGATAAATTTACTGCTCCGTGTCCATTTTTGCTTTCTCCAAATGCACCAGACAATATTGTGGGTCTTGATATGCTCAAGTATTTCAGGGCTACAATACGATGCTCTCCTGAAGGGGAGCATGTTATTTTTAATGATAATCATCCTGTGATGGAAAGAGTTTGTCTTGTTAAAGAGGTTATTGCATTAGCTTCACTCCCTAGTACTTTGTGGGCTACTTCAGATACTGATGTGGGACAAATGATTATTCCAACGGTACATATTAGTGTCAAGGAGGGAGCTGTATTGCCACGTTTGCCTCAATACAAAATTTCACAGGAGGGCGAAGAAGCCCTCATACGAATAGTGCATGATCTTATTGCAGTTGGAGTTGTTGAGGAAATTCTGTATAATGTTTGTAACAGTCTGATTCTTCCTATTCTGAAAAAGGATACTGATACTAGAATTTACCGATTCATTATTGATTTACGAGAAGTGAATAAGATTGTGGTACCACAATATCCTGTGGTATCTGACATCACAACACTTCTTACTTTGGTTCCCCCGACAGCAACTACGTTCTCTGTGATAGACTTGAAGAATGCTTTCTTTTCGATCCCTATTCATCCTGACAGCCGATATTTGTATGGTTTTACTTTGAATAAACGATCATTCAGATTTTGCAGAGTTCCTCAAGGCTATACTGAGAGTCCTAGTATTTATAGTCAAGCGTTAAAATGACAACTTGATTCTTTTGTTTTGCTTGAAGCTGTGGCTCTCATACAATATGTTGATGATATTTTGTTGGCAGCTGATACCCCTGAGCAATGTGAAAAGTGCACTTTGTCCTTACTTTCTTTTCTGGCTTCACACAATCATAAAGTGTCACGAAAGAAATTGCAATATTGTAGACCAAAGGTAACCTATTTAGGTCACCTTTTGTCTAAGGAGGGTCGTGCACTTACACCAGATCGTATTCAAGCAATTTTAGACACGCCAGTACCCTCTACTCAGAAAGATGTTTGTGCATTCCTTGGTCTTACTTCTTTTTGTAGGCAATGGATATTAGGGTTTCACACATTGTCAAACCTTTGCTAGCACTTTTGACTAAAGATACTCCAATGCCCTCCCATGCATAGATGAATGTGAGACTGCTTTCCGGCAGTTACGACGAGCCCTTTGTTCAGCACCAGTGTTAGGTACTCCAGATTATATGAAGCCTTTTGCACTTTACGTACATGAGAAAGATGGATGTGCATTGTCAGTTTTAGTACAGACACATGGCGATAAGCAGTGTCCCTGTGCATATTTTTCAGCAGTACTTGATCCTGTTGCTCGAGCGTTGCCTGGGTGTTTTTGTGCAGTTGCGGCAACGGCTGTGTCAATACGTCAGAGTGAAGGGATAGTTTTGTCACATAAGCTGTTGGTGTTAGTACCCCATGCGGTTGATGCTCTATTAAATCAAACAAAGACACAACATTTAACTAGCTCTCGTATGACAGGATATGAATTGACATTGCTGGCTCCTCACAGTACACTGAAGAGATGTGCAACACAAAATCCAGCCACTTTGTTGCCATATCCGGTGACTCAGCCTCAGTCACAAGAAACACATGATTGTATATTCCTTACCGAAGAACAGACAAAGGGTCGTATTGATTTGCAATATACGCCCCCTCCAGATATAGACGGGGAATTGTGGGTTGATGGGTCTTGTTTGAAGTTGCCACACGGTACGACCTGAGCTGCATATGCAATCACCACGATACACACGGTAGTGGAGACAGCTCGTATACCACAGAAGTCAGATCAAGCAGCTGAACTAATAGCTTTGACACGAGCATGTGAGCTTAGTACTGACTTATGTGTGAACATTTATACAGACAGCCGCTATGCTTTTGGAGTGGCTCATGATTTTGGTTTGCTTTGGAAGGAGAGAGCTTTCTCACATCCCACAGGATGCAGATAATGCACGGAGAATTAGTGACTGCATTGGCATATCCAAAGAAAATAGCTATTGTGAAATGTAGTGCACACAAGGGCCCGATAAGATAGGGCAAGGTAATGCCCTTGCGGACCGCGTAGCACGTGAGACTGCGATGCAGCAAAGTACTACTTCTATGTATGTAGTGAAGTCACAAGCTGAACGTTGGCATAATGCTAGACAGGACATATTAGATATACAGAAATCTGCTTCTGTGAAAGAACGTGAGCAATGGTCTGAAGAAGGAGAATTTGATGATGAGGGCTGTTGACAGAATAAGCAGATGGATAAATGGAAATTGCCTTTAGCCTTTGTACAACCTATGGTTCAGATGGCACATGGACTGGCACATGTTGGAGCTTCAACAATAACGAAGTTGCTTACGCAAGTTTGGGAGCATCCAGAAATTTCCAGTACAGCTAAGAGAGTAGTACAGTCTTGTTTGATCTGTTTACAATACAATCCTGGAAAAGGGACACAAACTCCTGCGGGAGGGTTTGCTACACCAACTGCACCATTCAAAGTTCTACAAATGGATTATATTCAGCTTGAACGTTGCAACAATTTAAAGTATGTCTTGGTGGTGGTGTGTGCCTTCAGTAAATGGATAGAGGTGTACCCCACAAAGGATAATACTGCCATTACCACAGCGAAGGTGCTTTTGAAAGATTTTTTCCCTAGGTTTGGTGTTTGCAGACTTTTATGGAATGATAACTGACCTCATTTTGTTGGGGAAGTTATTAAGTATGTCCTGAAAGGATTAGGGATCAAACAGAAGTTCCATGCGGTTTTCCACCCACAATCAGCAGCGTTGGTGGAAAGGTATAATGCTACTTTGAAGCTGAAGTTAGCGAAGATACAGGCTTCCACATCTTTAACTTGGCCGGATGCATTACCTTTGGCATTATTGTCCACTAGGTCAGTACCACACTCTCGAACAGGCCTTACCCCCTATGAAATAATATTTGGAAGGCCAATGAATATTTGGGGAGTTCCTAAGCCAAATTCTGCATATGATGTACCTTGTGTCCTGATGAATGATTATTTGACACAGTTAACCGACAATTTAGTTTCTATTCATCAACAGGTTCGAGAAGCGCTTCCTGACAGATCTACAGGTGAAGGCCATGAACTCCGACCTGGTGACCAGGTGATGATTAAGTGTTTTGAAAGATTAAGCAGCTTGGAACCAAGGTGGCGAGGCCCAGAGCAGGTGCTCCTTGCGACAATGACAGCAGTTTGAGTGACGAACCAAAAGAATTGGGTCCATAGTACTCACTGCAGAAGAGTGCTACCTACCTTGGTGGAACCTGCTGTGCTGACCGATTATCGAGAGATTTTGACTATGGAGAAAGACAGTGCTATGTCACCTGACGAATCTGCAGAGTTCTTCCCGGACCATACGATTTCTGGAGTGTCGCAATATAATTTGAGATCGAGGAAAGAATCTGTAGTGCTGGAAAAAACTGGTTGAGCTACCGCCCTGGGTTAGTGAAACGGAGAGCCAATGTGGCAAGGGGGGGGATCAGCCATGCATTAGAGTAGTGACACCCGTCATGGCCTGTGGTGAAGAAATCAGCGGCTGCCCAGGGATAAGAGCTCCAACGATTGTTTTTAATTAATTTCTGGAAGGGTCGATTATCACTGTTGCTAAAATGAATAACAAAGTGATCATTAGTACTATGGGGTTTGTTGTTGTTTTGGTGGTTATAGCAATAATCACCTGGTTTGTTGAAAAGATGGCTCCTGCTTGTGAGTTTTTTGTTGCCACTACTCCTGTACCAGAGAATCACTATTACTTTACGCTTCCCTATTATGAGCAGAAGCACCGTCAATCGTACTTCAATAATACTTTCATTCAGATGTTGCATCATACTCATAATACTACAAATACTACTAACTGTTGGGTATGTGGAATGATACCTGCGCTTCAAAAGAAAGGAGGAACACCTTTCATTCCTCTTCCTTTTTCACACAATGGTTCTTGTCAAGCTTGGTATACGCTTTTGTTTGCATCTGGAAAACGTACAGAGGGCGGACTTCTTTTTCGCCTTAATAAAGTATGCTACCAAGACAAAGATGGGTGTCCCCAAGCCAAAGGAACTAAATGGGAATGGGAAGAGTATCAACCTGACAATGTTTCAATACCATATGTCTTCACAAATATAAGAGACTCTGACAAGAAAGAACAATTTGTGTTTTCTGTTACAAAAACTAAAGCAGATTTATGTATACGTAGCATTGGGCGAATTCCAGTGGGGATAAGCGATTGTACCTTGATTTTAACTATTGAGGGGGTAAATAATAGTCGTTTTACAGCTTCACATAATACATATTTTGTTTGTGGTAACTATGGATATTACCAACTACCTGTAGGGTGGTCAGGTGTGTGTTATGTATCTTTTCTATTACCCCCTGTGTTTTTGGCACCTGCATCATATCACCAAGATTTTAAATTGTTTAATTACATCATTAAAAATAGATATAAAAGGACAATAAGTACGAATGAGGTTGACCAAATGGACACTAGCCTGCAACAATATGTTGATTTTAATTTAGGGTTGTTCTCCTTTGTGGGTGCTGCGTAAAACAGTAGGAAAGTGAGACGATTGACTAGGGTTGTGAAAGCTGTTACCAATCAGGCAGCTCTGGCACTTGGGAATATTACAGAGGAGCTCCAAATTGCGAGGATTGTAGCAATCCAAAATCGTATGGTACTAGATGTGATATAAGCTGATCGAGGTGGTGCATGTCGCATCATCGGTAGTAGTTGCTGCGTTTTCATTCCAGATCACTCACCTTCAGTATATGATGCAATATCTAAATTGTATAAAATTGCTGCAGAAATTCACACAGAGACTGGTACTTGGACTTTTTCTAGATTGTTTTGGGCTCTTGTTTCCTCCTGGGGCTGGAAACTACTGACTATCCTGTGTGTAATGATTGCAATATTTTTCTGTATTCAGTGTGGTCCAATGGTCTGCTCCATCTGTATTACTGCTTGTATGCCTACCAAAAGAAATATTACAGAAATGAAAGCACAACACATGTTAGATAAGGAAATAGCTGAAATGATGAGCATAAATATACAAGATGAATATTTAGATTATCCCAGAAAGACGAATGTCTTCAGCTAATGCTGAAAGGGTCGTCTGTTGTAATTTAGTAGCGATTAGATTAAGCATTAGCAGAAACATTTTGTATTTAGCAACTATTGTGAACATTTCGCGGAATCCATTTTGTATTCATGGCAGCCATTATCTCTGCCACATGCTGCCATGTGCTCGCCTTGTGCTCTGTCGTACCTTCCTGTTAACTATTCTTGAAAATCTGTCTAGTGACAAGTTATATTCAGCATCTCCCACTTTCGCACATGCCCAGTAAGATCTGCAGCTGTTAGTAATTAGTAACAGACAGTAATGTGTCTACTAGTCCTTGAAAACTGTTAGCCCCTCCTACCTGTTGACTGTGCATTTCCATATGACCTTAGATGTATATAAGTCTTGCTTCTATAATTGTATCACCTTCTTTTTTTGCCCCTGCGTGGGTATAAAAGGACCATGCTCTCTTAGTTCAGTGTGCTACTTCAAACATTGCCGAAGGGTGCTGTTTTAACTGTAGTACCACCTCTTGAGGTTTAATAAACTGTGTTTCTTATTTCAGTTTCTGTGCCAACTTCTTCCTATATGGTCTGAGGACTTGCAGAGAAGGGCGAACCCCTTGCACCAGTAGGCCTTGCTGAGGCTTACTTCGACAACGTGGGGTTAGTGGCTGTCTAAGAGTCCGGCCCCCCAGGGGGTGAACAAGCCTGCAAGCAGGGCAGTGTGCACCAACTGGCCAGATGGCAAAGCATACTTTGCTCATAGCCCATAAAATGAAAGAAAACTTTTTGGAGGTGAACAGTTGCCCCACTGAGTTTGTGTCTGCAAGTTGCCAGTGATTTTGATTTACTTGACTGCTGAGCTCAGTAAGACCCGGCAGCACCCGCCAGGGAAATTCAACAAGTACACTATCTTACAATGTTGACGCTGGAGATACATGGTCCAGCAGTACTTGAACACCTGAAGTAGCAGTGGAACAAACGCACCATTTGTCGAAGGCCAACAACACAGCTCGGAGGACCGCAGGCCAGTCAACCATGGGCCAGTGATATTGCGCCTCCAATGTGGGGTCCAACACAATCCAAGTCTTTAGCCACTGTAACTGGTCAGCTAAGTAATATGCCTCATAGTCAGGGGCAGCAAGGCCTGTGGAGGCTAGGGGGAGGAACAATCTGTCCAGTGCAACCTAATGTGTTCCAAATGCCTAAATCAGGTCAGAAAGATGTCTATATTCCTTCCTGGGGATAAACATGGGCAAATTAGCAAAGAAATACATGAGGCGAGGCAATTCCACCATCTTGGACAACGCGATGCAGCCGGCTGGAGACAGAGGGTGCCGTTTCAAAAAAGTGGCAGAGGACCGTATCCCCATCAAGGCCCTACCAAAATTACCTTTCCGAATGCTGTTCAACTCACTATACACCTGCGCACCTAAATATTTGAATGTGAGAAAGGCTGCTGACAAAGTGATCAGCCCGCCTTCCTCCAGAGGAGCAGTGTGAGAAAACAGGGCTGATTGCAGAGGCCCCCTAACTTTTTGCCCCCATTTTCCACTTTTTGCTGGTGTTTTCCTGACTCTGATGGTGCCCTGGGTACTGCTAACCACTCCCAGGGCCTGTGCTCTGTGTAAAATGGATATGCAAATTAGGCTAATTATAATTGGCTAAGTTAACCTACCTATAAGTCCCTAGTATATGGTAGGGCATGTAGGTCTAGGGACCACAGCATAGGCAGTGCACCCATAGGTGCACTGCTGAGGTGCCCAGGGTCATCTTAAAGTCAGGCCTGCCTTGCTGGCTGCTTTTAAATTAAAGTTATATGCAAATTCGACTTTGGAATTAAAAGTAGTTCCAAAGTCTTAAACTACCTTATTTTTACATATACGTCACCCCTAAGGTGTGCCCTATGTGCCCCTAGGGCTGGGTGCCATGTAACTATAAGCAGGGACCTTATAAAAATAGTTTTATAAGCCCTGGTCAGGTAAAAACAGCCACATTTGTTTTTCCCTCATAGTAGTAAATGGCCTTCATAGGCTAGAATGGGGAGACTTTATTTTAATTGTTAAAGTCTCCTTCAATGATGGATACCAAGAGTTTGGTATGAAATTAATTGTTGTAATAAATCCCACAACTTCCAGTTGTTGTATTTAATATAACTTGTTCAGGTAAAGAGTTTTAAACTTTACCTGAAAAGTTGGCAATTTCAGCCCTGCATTGTTTTTGCTGCTGTGCTCTGATTGGCCAGACTCTAGCAGCCTGGCCAGGCTGCCTTGATGAGGTGTGAAGTGGCCTGGCTTCACACAAAGGAATGTGCCTGTGGGAGGGAATCTCCCCTCAGCAGATGGTGAGGCAGGAAGGGGGAGGGCTGCCAAACTGGTCTTCAAAGGCAGAGAAGGACATTTTGAACATCCAGCAACACCCCACATCCTGCAACCCCAGACAACTAGATGCCCCCTTGATTAGATTAGGAGAGGGGTGTGTTTATGATTTTTAGCCACACCAGTGGGTGGGCTCAGCCAGATGTAACCTTCAAAAATCAGATTCAGCAATGATGGATTTTTGGAGAATGTTGTCTCCTGGGATTGATTTTTGCCACACTTCCCAGGAAGTGGTCATCACAGGGGGAAGGACCCTGCACCTGATTGGAGAACCAGGACCCCCCTGCTTTTCACCCAGGAGCAAGGATAAAACTGGCAGACCTGCATCCACACCTCAGTTCCCTACCACATCCAACAAGGAAGAACTACAGAAGAAGAAGGACTGCCCTGCTGGACCCCTGGCCTGCACCTGGAACCTGCACTCAGAAGGACTGCACCAGTTGCACACCTGGGCTTCACCACAAGAAGGACTTTGCCTGGCTTCAACTGGTTCAAGGAGGGACTCCCTGTTTGCTACAGGTGAAAAATTGCTAACCAGAGTCCCCTGCGCCAACTCCTGAAGAAATCAAATAGCTGACCACTGTCCAGTGGCCAAAAAGGAGTTTGCGCCAGGTGCATTCTGGGAGTTGTAGTCTGCATCCCCCAAGGACCATCTCAGAACTTCTGGACCCTTGGGGTGAGCTGTGGACCTCAAAAGAACCTTAAAAAGACATCTGGGAGAAGCCCCAGAAGGTTGGAGAAGTTTGGAGAACTTTTGAAAAAAGCTCCATAGAGGGACCGACCCGCCACGGCAACTCTAGCCGGCTTGCCTCAACCGCGACCCGGCCTGATTTGCTGGTTCGTCCCGGTAAAGAAAATCTCCGAAAAAGAGACTAAGTCCGAAGGTAAAAAGTTGACCGGGACCCCCCAGCCAGTGTATCCGAGGATGGCTCCATGGACATCGGATCAAGATCCAGGTTTACCCCGGTCGAAGGATTTTCACCTCGAAAAAACGACTAACTCCGAAGGTAAAAATCTCCACTGAGGATTCCCGCATTGCGTATCCGGAGAAGGGCTCCAGGAGGTCGGATTGGACTGGCAGGTTTGTCCCGCTGAAGAAAATCTTCAAAAAAGAGACTAAGGGGGTCATTACAACATTGGCGGTAAAAGCCGCTTACCGCCGTGCAGAAGACCGCCAACATATCGCCGCGGCCGCGGAATTCCGCCACAGCTATTATGACCCACATCTCGGAAACCGCCGAAATTCTGACACCCACACAACTCCGCCACACCAAAGGTCAGTGTTAAACTGGCGAAAACAATTCCTCCACCGTCACGCCAACAGAAACACGCCCATGCTATCACGACCCACGAATCCACGCGGTGATCTTTCAACCGCGGTATTCCATTGGCGGTACATACCAAAGCGCTCAAAATACACACACATCTCCAAAACACTGCCACATTGGCCAATTCGAAATACACACACCTGATACACATACACACACCAATCCCACACACCCAACACAATATAAAATACACACCCACATCACCCACATACCCCTACAACCATAATTCACGAATGAAGGCCAGAGAGACAGAGAGCACAGCAATTGAGAACCCCACCACACAGAGGCACACAACACCATCACACATATAACATCCACGCACAAAACACCACACACCACTACACATCACCACACACATCAACACTTACACCACCCCACACATCACCCACACCACCCCATGTCACGCCAAAGACACCCCAGGTTTTCCGAGGAGGAGCTCAGGGTCATGGTGGAGGAAATCGTACGAGTAGAGCCACAGCTATTTGGATCACAGGTGCAGCACACCTCCATAGCCAGGAAGATGGAGCTATGGCGCAGAATCGTGGACAGGGTCAACACTGTGGAACAGCATCCAAGAAATCGGGAGGACATCAGGAAGAGGTGGAACGACCTACGGGGGAAGGTGCGTTCTGTGGTCTCCAGGTACAACATTGCGGTACAGCGGACTGGCGGCGTACCCCCACCTCCTCCCCCACAACTAACAACATGGGAGGAGCAGGTCTTGACCATCATGCATCCAGAGGGCCTCGGAGGAGTCGGTGGAGGAATGGACACTGGTAAGTCAAATCTTAACTACCATATCCCCCACCCTACCTGCATGCTATCACACACCCCCACCCTCACCCCATCCCCATCACTCCAACTCCTCACTAATGTACTAATAACACAAACCACTCATCCCAACACCAAGCCCTGCATGACACAACTAAGCATGGTCACACCTCACAAAAGCATGCTCACTGCACATACCCAGAACAACCCCATAACCATCATCACACACAGGAATGCTTCCACTGGGGTACACGTACACCCACCCATTGCACACCATTACACACACACATACAATAATCATGCTCTTATATCCCTGCAGGACCACTAAGGAACGTCACCACACCGGAGGGTCCAGACATGTCCACTCCACCCACAGAAGAGGCCCACAGTGACGATAGCAGCTCTGCCCTACTGGATCCTGATTACCAGCCCGGACCATCGTGGGCCTCGGGACAGTCGGTTCCCCTTGCACAGGCACAGCCCAACACTGACCTTCCACCCTCTGGTAACACCAGCACAGCACCCACCCAGCAGGCCCATATCTCCACACCCAGGACACGTCAATCAGCTGTGTGTCCACCACTACAGGGAACCCAGGATAACCCACCACCCCAACAACAACAGGGACCTGGGGGCAGTGGTAGTGGGCACACGGTCCAGGGGACGGAGGCACAGGAACACAGGGGAACTGGGAGGGCTGCTGTGCGACAGGGGACGGACAGGCCAAGGGAACCCACTCTCCACGAGGCCCTCTCCTCCATCATGGGAGCATACCACCACTCCCAGGAGACGATGGCGACGGTCCTGGCCAAGTTTCAGGAGACCCAGCGCATGCAGGAGGAGAAGTATTTGGGGTTCAGGGAGGAGCTCAGAACCATCAGCTCCGCCCTGGGCACCATCGTAGGGGTACTGAAGGACATACAAAAGACCATGAGGGACACCGTGGCACTCCAAGGGGCCCCTGACACTAGCATGGACGATGAACTGCCCACCACCTCCGCCGGCGCTAGAGGACAGGAGGCACTGCCACAGGACCACCACACCAGCACCCAACCCCCTGTAGACGGACAACCACCCCGCAAGCGGTCCCTGAGATCCAGGAACAGGACAGAGCAAGATGGCAAGACCCCCGCCAGGAAATGAGACCACCCTGATTGTCCTCCCAAGGCCCACTTTGTTACCCTGTCCATACTTTAACTGCCCCAGCTCCACTTCCTATGCCCATATGGGCAATGCACCTGTGAGACTAATAGACTGGACTCTGCCATGGACATTCCTCCACCGTCCCCCATCACAATTTTGCAACCCCCCTCCATTTCTGAGCACTTAAATAAACACCCTTGAACCACAAAACAATCTTGAGTCAGTCTGTGATTTGGTAAATTTGTATTATCAATGACAGTGTCAAAATGCGTTTTCAATTGTAAAGCCAACATACCTATGTCACACATCACAAGTCCATGAAGGATGCAAGCAGATGACACACGTTGGTAACCACAACTGTGAAACTGTAATGGAAAGGTACAACTCAGTGACCAAATAGTGCTATGGAATGACAGACATGATAGAGCTAGAAGTGTGAAAGTGAATGTAATGGTAAAAAATAAATGTTCTCACCTGTCTGTCACTGAAAATATTGTTGTATGACTGACTCCCTGTTGTCTATGTCTTCTTCCTCAGCTTCCTCCTCATCACTGTCCACTGGCTCCACAGGCTCCACAGCTGCCACAACACTGCCATCTGGACCATCCTCCTGCAGAAAAGGCACCTGGCGTCGCAAAGCAAGATTGTGAAGCATCGAGCAGGCGATGATGATCTGGCGATCTTCTTCGGTGAGCAGAATAGGGAACCACCTGTTATATGGAGACACCTGAACCTGGCCTTCAGGAGGCCGAAGGTGCGTTCGATCACCCTCCTTGTCCGCCCATGGGCCTCATTGTAGCGTTCCTCTGCCCTGGTCCTGGGATTCCTCACTGGGGTCAATAGCCAGGACAGGTTGGGGTAACCAGAGTCCCCTAATAGCCACACACGGTGCCTGTGGAGTTGACCCATCACATAAGGGATGCTGCTATTCCGCAGGATGTAGGCATCATGCACAGAGCCAGGGAACATAGCATCTACCTGGGAGATGTACTGGTCTGCCAAACATACCATCTGTACATTCATCGAATGATAACTCTTCCGGTTCCTGTACACCTGTTCACTCCTGTGGGGGGGGACCAGAGCTACATGGGTCCCATCAATAGCACCTATGACGTTGGGGATATGTCTAAAGGCATAGAAGTCACCTTTAACTTTAGCCAAATCCTCCACCTGAGGGAAAATTATGTAGCTCCTTACGTGTTTCAGCAGGGCAGACAACACTCTGGACAACACGTTGGAAAACATGGGCTGGGACATCCCTGATGCCATGGCCACTGTTGTCTGAAAAGACCCACTTGCAAGGAACTGGAGCACTGACAGCACCTGCACGTCAGGGGGGATTCTTGTGGGATGGCGGATTGGTGACATCAGGTCTGGCTCCAACTGGGTACATAGTTCCTCGATAGTGGCACGGTCAAACCTGTAGGTGATGATTAAATGTCGCTCCTCCATTGTCAACAGGTCCACCAGCGGTCGGTACACCGGAGGATTCCGCCATCTTCTCAAATGTCCAAGCTGACTGTGCCTAGGATGGACAACAGCGACCACAGAGTCAACAAATTTCCAGGTATGTACCCACAGATACACAGAACACGACACCAAACACAAAACTCTTCCTGTATGTGTGTTGAGTGTAGGCCTAGGTATGCGTGACGCAGTAGTAAATGAAGCCATGTCGGCCCCTGAAATGGCGGCTGCCTGACCTCTAAACTGGGACAATGGGATGTGAGGCATCTGCGCTGGCGTTGTACACCGTCGCGGTAGGCGGTCGTAGACCGCGGCGCAATGCTGCATTGGTTAACATTGGACCCTATGGGTCCCAGGACCCAATGATGAAGTGCGCCGGCGGTGATGATACGCACCGCCGTGGACATTACCGCTGCGGACGTCACTGCCATTTTCTATCTGTTCAATCACTCGATACCTGATCTTCGACAGGAGAGGACCTACACTGCAAGTGCTGCTGTGATCTCGGTCTGGAAGAGACAATGGCGCGTGCGTCTGGGGAAAGGGCCCCTGCCTTCACTGTTCAGGAGTTGGAGAAGCTCGTAGACGGGGTCCTCCCCCAGTACACGCTACTCTACGGTCCTCCAGACCAACAGGTAAATACACAAGGAGCACGTTGTATGGGCTATGCCTGGGTGGAGAGGGCTGGTTGTAAGAAGGAAGGGGGCAGAGTTCAGGGAACATGAAGGACTGTGAATGCATGTGCCACATGGCAAGGGTAGGGATGGGGGCCACTCACATCGACGGTGCAGTTGGTAATGACTTTTCTTCTTCCCCTGTGCATTTCATGTAGGCCAGAAGAAGGACATTTGGCATGCCATCGCCAACAACGTCCGGACCCTGGGGGTCCACCAGAGACGGGGCACCCACTGCCGTAAAAGATGGGAGGACATTCGCCGCTGGAGCAAGAAGACGGCGGAGGCTCAGCAGGGGATGGCCTCCCAATGTTGGAGGGGTGCCCGTCGCACCATGACCCCCCTGATGTTCAGGATCCTGGCGGTGGCCTACCCGGAGTTGGATGGGCGCTTGAGGGCATCACAGCAGACACAAGGGGGTGAGTACACTCTCATTCTGGGGACTTTGCGCGCAGTGAAGGTGTCTGGGCGGGGGAGGAGGGATGTGGGTTTCCCTAGGCCAGGGTGACTTACGTAGGCTAGGCCCCTCCGTAATGCAGGCCATGTGCCACTCCACCCCACCTCATTAGAGGGCCAAGTACAGGTATACATGCCCCTGTGGCATCCATGTGTGCAGATGTCCACCATAGCCATGTAGGCCAGATCCCGGGAATTGCATCTGTAGAGGCCAAGAGCACGGCGTAGTGCAGGGGGCTGCTGTGTCTGTATTGTCTGCCAACGGTAGCGGTAAGCCATGCACTCAACCTGTCTTTCTTCTGTCACCCCCCCCCTTTTTGTGCTCTCCCTGTTCTTTTGTGCATCACCATCATCAGGCGGAGGTACAGTGGCACCGGAGTACGAGGGAGCTGCATCCCACATGGCCATGGAGGGCCACACCACGGACTCAGAATACACCAGTGGGACGGAGGGCGAGGGGAGCTTCACGTCGGTCACCGGATCACCAACCAGCGACACGGACTCGTCCTCCGATGGGAGCTCCCTTGTGGTGGCAGCACCATCTGTGCCCCTCACTTCTACAGGTACAGCCACCACCTCCCCTACCAGCACCGCCCTCCCAGCAGCCCCTCAGCATTCGCCCCGTGCCCGCTCACCCAGGAGGGTGGGCATCACCTTCGCCCCAGGCACGTCAGCCCCTGCCCCTGTCACCCCTGCTGCCCTCAGTGAGGAGGCCATTGACCTCCTCAGATCACTCACTGTTGGGCAGTCTACCATTGTGAATGCCATCCAGGGTGTAGAAAGGGAGTTGCAACACAGTAATGCATTCCTGGAGGGCATTCATTCTGGTCAGGCTGCCCTTAATCGAACCCTGCAATCTCTGCCCTCAGCACTGATGGCAGCCATTGTACTGTCACGTTGGCTCTCACTATCCTAAATGAGACTACTGGATTTCTAGGTAGCAGGATCGTTCACGTTGTGGGGGACTGAGTCTGACCCACTTGGAAGGACCTCTGTCACCCTAAATCCGGTTTTTCTCCGGCTAACTAGCAGTGACTCATCTCTCCCAAGGGGAAGGGATGATTGGGCAGCCGAGCGCATGACATCTTTGGAACTTCTCAGGGAAGTCGTGGTCACTCAGATCCAAACCAGCTCTCTCATTTACAGTATGATCTCATATACAAATGACAAAGGCAGTTGAAGTTTTATATATTGTTTTAATAATACGACTGCATTTTAGATATTAAGGCGTGAGCCGCAATAACCAGAACCATACAACACAGTAGGACTGACGAGGAGAGTGAAACATAAGAATAACGCTATCATGGTGTTAACAATTTCTACTCTCTCTCAGCTAGTTTTATTTCGAGCACAGCATGTTAAACTTCTAACTTGCCTTTCAGATTCCCTGGGAAGCCATCAACCCTCATACCTGAGCAAAGGCCTGTGATCCGGTCCAGCATCTGCAACGAGGCAGTCAGCGTCTAGTTGTGGTTCCCTGGTCGGAATCTCCCTCTTGCGTGTATTGGGACAAGGAAGTGTTTTTATAACTAACATGTCAGCGTGATCACAAAATGTCCCTACACAAGAATGCCAAAGACTAAACTCCTACCAGGTCTATCGGCAATGTACCAGACTGTACCCTTGACTGAAGCACAGACTGAACAAGAATGTGTTATTGAGAACTCCAGTGCTGAAGTAGGCTAAACAGTGTGATATAAAAAATAAAACAAGACCGTAGAACTGGTTATTTGAAAAATAACAGTACGAAGCCGAATAAAAAGCATTTAGAGCAAAGTGCACAGAGGCTCTAAGCTGCGAGCAAAGGAATAAAATACATCCAGGGCAAAGTGCACAAAGGCCTAAAGCCTGAAGCTAATGCGCAAAGGATACATAAAACTGACCACACTACACCCTCCCCTTGTCAGTAGCAAGTGGTTCTAATAATATAAAAATATGCCACAGATATAAAAAACACATCAAATATATTTCGACAAGGTCAGAGGACAGCAAAGCAGAAAACTAATTTAAAATTGGGAAGCATGTGACGGTAAAGCCAAATTCGATATAATGTCAATTTAAAAAAAAAACAAATCCAATTCTTAGATAGAAGCCACGGAAAGCAGGAGATCCTCCACTTCGACAGATGTCAACATCGGAAAATCCACGCCAAAAATGATCATGGAGCAGGTGTGTTCCAAAGCCCCAGAACCATCCAGGGCGGCACCCCGTGCAGGGCCTATGAATGAGACAATACCATCTTCCTCCAGGAAGGGAATCTCATAAACTGCCTCACAAAGCAAACGCAACCGTAGTGCACAAGTCTGGGAATGAGCCCTGATCGGGAACATCAACAGATCAGTATCGACCACTGGGGGGCGCTGCAGTGAGAGACAGAGAGACAGTGCATGTTCAAACAAGCACCAAAGGCACCGAAACACGGGTTGCACACAATCCAAAACCGGTCGGAATGACAGAGACCAGTCACACTCCAACTGTCCCAGGAGTGTTGCTCCAAAATGCTGCATCATGCATTCACGACACAGCTGCGCTGACGGGAGTGCTAATATGAGATCTTGTCGCAGTGGGACAGCCATTGCGGAAGAACAGCAGCAACAGCAAAACCCCAGCCAACAAAACCAAAGTAATCGGAAATCCCCCAAAAATGCTTCTGAAAATAGAATGAATAGCCAAAGGTATTAAACCGAATATGGAAGAGAAGGTATGAGCAAAACCAACACCAACGGCTTTGAAAAAATGCGCAATTCCACCAGTGCTGGACACATTAAATATTCGTTCCACGAGTTCACCAAAGTGACTCGGAAAGTTAGTATTTAAAAGGGACTGTATTTCCGCTGATGACCTCGCCACCTGAAGTGCATAGGTCTTGCTAGCAGATGTAAGGGCCACATGCTTTTGAAACAATAGAGCTTTCAGTCGACTCAATTTGTCGAAATTCACCTTGGAAGTAGCAATATGAGGCCAGATGTCCGCTACCTCCCTAATTTGAGTGGGGGGAAACAACACATTCCCGCAGCACGTAACGGCCTTGGTGACAATGACTACGTAAACTATTCCGGCACGCATACCACAACAGGGTTCACTGTTAAGAAGGACGTAACTGCCGTTTGAAAGCACCTGGAAAGTGTTTTTAATTACTGTGACTGGAACTCCCTTAAGATAACAAGCTAAGGGGGTTATTCTAACTTTGGAGGAGGTGTTAATCCATCCCAAAAGTGATGGAAAAGTGACGGATTTACCACCAGCCGTATTACGAGTCCATTATATCCTATGGAACCCGTAATACGGCTGGTGGTATATCCGTCACTTTACCGTCACTTTTGGGACGGATTAACACTCCTCCAAAGTTAGAATAACCCCCTAAGTTAGCAATAGAGGCATTACACGGCCGGTGCAAAGACAGCTGTTTACAAACCATCGAATGGCTGACAGAAGTTTCGCATTCGCTACCGCTAAGAAAAACCTCCCTCAAACCATTAATACATCTGTATAGAAAGGGAACCTCCCACACCTCGTGTATGTAACTGTCTCCCAACCGTTCATATCTACCCACCGGAATGTGCTTCAAACAAGAAGTAAATTGCAGAGTGGAGATAGGCAAATTAATAACCCCCGTGAATCAACCACTCAGCTGACGGAATCTCAGCCACAGTAAAAGGCAATTTCTCCAATTTTTCAATATTTAACATAACATATGTCGCTTTCTTCTTAGCCATCAGCTGTTGCTGACGAGTCAAATTAAAGGAAATAAATATCTCCCTGGCACGAATGTGCTGCCACGGAACGCGACCTGCCTTCAAGGTCTGTAGAGTCCAACCCAACTGCCTGACGGACCGTGTTTGACTCTGCCCATGATATAAAGAAGACATATCAGATTTAATAATGTCTATAGCAGAGGAAACAATGTTGTCAATTGTGTATACACGGTCTGAAAGGGTATGGATCCCATTATCCACAACAGACAAAGCCTGCATCAAATTTTCCTGATCAATTTGCTCAACCGGGCCGCTGCCTCTTGTTGTGAAAGCTTCCAAATCTCATTATATACTTCATACAAAAAACGTTTCTTCCGCGGTTTTCTTGGTCCTGACAAAAAATCTTGCAAGTCAGTATCATTAGACAGTAACGTGAGATGTGTCTTAACTGCATCCAGCGTGGATGACTTCAACCATTGTTGACAAAGTTTCCCCACGCTGTATGTAGTAATGATATCAGCATGTTCTGGTGATATAAAGCGAGGGTCTGCCCTACTAGTCCTGAACCCCCCCGAAGAGGTGACAAAACGCTGATGACACCCATTAGTGTCTATGGGCCACAATAACCACCCGCCTGGACGTGTCAATGAAGTGTTAAGCGTACCATTCTGGACCCAGTCTGTAAGCTCACTAAACGTGGCATTAATATATTGCTGCCAATTGTTCAATTTGGAAGGGACAGGTATGCTAGGCAAATTCAAATCTCTAATGGATGCTAAGCCCAAACAACTAGTCTGTTGTACAGTGCCATTTAGGAAAATCATTTGAACAGGAATAATACATGCCCAAAACAATGTGTCCCTACCCATCATTTGCCAATTTTTCGTTCCCCAGACACTTTTCAAATCAACAGTTTTGGACCAGTATTCATACCCCTCAACTGAAAGTTTGGATACAAACAAATTTGAATACAGTAATTTAGTATCAGTCAATAACATTTGCTTATTAGCATGCAGAGTAACCTTAAAATAGTAAGACTTAGCACTCTGTTGATTATGCCCAGAAAAATATGCAAATTTATCAGAATACGTTTTAGAGCTCCCCTGTGGAGGAGTCGGGCAATGTTCCCATTGCATATATTCAAATATCGATTTAGGGCTACTAGCTTTATGAATAAAGTGATGTCCATAATAATTGTAGCAAAACATGTCACCATAATTATCTCTAAATAGGTAAGCATCTTCATTTTCATAGACAGTATGACAATTCCGTCAACATAGAATCCACTGTCTTTACATCCCAATCATCAGAAACAATGCCTGGTATAACGATATCATTCATTGATAATTTGAGAACATACGGTATTTGAATTATTTCAGTGGGACCATATATATCAAACATCACTCTATCCCACACAATCCAATCCGGAATCGGCACTGCAGAAATGTTCACAAAGGACAAGTCCCTTCGAACCATATGTGATGAAAAATGTGGTTTCAACACCGTCTCCACGTGCTCAATGTCAGATCGTTCAGGAAGAAAATGACCATGTATCACCAGAAAAAAGGTAACCACAAACCCCAGCCATAAGAAAAGAGTCATCACAGTCACAAAAAGCCACAGATAGTTCCAAGGAACAACAAAATATGTGTTTTTGAGCCAACACAGCAGCCTACGTGGACCCCGGGCTGGTGTTGAAGAGGACGAGGAGTCCGACACGGTATCATCAGTGGTGTTGAAGCAGCCAGAGGCAGTTCTCGCAAAAGGTGCAATCGTAAACAAAGAAGCAGATGGTGGCTCTCGCCTTGGCACGCTCTAAACCACATGTTCAGCAATATCAGTAGAACGTACAGCAACTTGATCAAAAGATTCAAAATTATTCGCCATCTGTGGAACAATCGCAAGATTAGCTTCCACCCTCCCCAAGCTCGGAGAGGAAATAGCGTCGGTGCAAATCACCTGCGGCGGAACTTCTTCCCCAGTAGTGAGAGGGATTCCGGAACTACGGGATGTCCCTCTTGGTCTGCTGTGCAGAATCGGCCACATGTTGTAACTTGACATTGTCAATGGAAACAAAGCGATTTCCTTTGGCCCCTTGCAACGGCGGCAAAATTACAGTTCTTGTGCCTTGGATCCCTAGCACAGGGACAGGCACCCGATAGGAAGGACCAAACTCTTTTTTCACTGCGACATTTTCACACACAAGATCCCCAATCCTGGGAATCCAACCTGTAGGCATTACTGGTTCATCCTTAATTCCTGTGGAGGCAGCACTGGCAGA
Source organism: Pleurodeles waltl (assembly GCF_031143425.1). NCBI lineage: Eukaryota > Metazoa > Chordata > Amphibia > Caudata > Salamandridae > Pleurodeles > Pleurodeles waltl. The sequence continues at coordinate 1,258,680,867 of NC_090440.1, read as the reverse complement.
AGAGTTATCTTCACGGAATTGTTGTAAATCCTGCAAAACAGTGACACGATCATTTGTGTCAAAGGGCGTATCTGCCGTCTCCACACCAGGACCATCTAGATCAGGAACATACATTCGTGTTCCAAACAGGCACTCATATGAAGTACGACCCCTCAGGGACCTTCTAGGCAAGTTATTAAGTGCTCTCTGTACTCCATATAGGTGGGTTAGCCAACTACGACCCGTACCTATAACTCTGGCTGTTAAGGATTGCTTTAAATCACGATTTAAACGCTCCATGACAGAATTTCCCTCGGGATGAAATGGAGACAAGAACTGAAGCTGGACCCCCAACGAAGCCATGGTGTCCCAGAATGCCTTAGAGGCAAAAGCAGGGCCCTGGTCCGAATGAAAAGCCGCAACTGCATATGTATTGACAAAGATGCGCAAATCTTTAATAACAGTTCGAGCGTCAGCCGAGCGCTGTGGCCAGACCCACACAAATCTGGAGCATGAATCTACAGCAACCAATATATATTTGTATGCACTATCAGGTGTCAGCGGACCACAATGATCCAAGTACACACACTGCAAAGGTTTATTTGATATTAGAAGGGGCGTCTGCTGCGGGTTTCTAGCCGTGGAAACTTTAATTTGTTGGCAGACATCACAACAATGGACATACTGCTTCGTCTCTTTATACAGACCAGGCCACCAATAACGAGCCTGTAACAGTGAAATGGTGGCAGCCACGCCGGCATGTGCAGATGCCGCCCCCTCATGTGCTGCAGAAAGCAATCGAGGTCGCTCAATTTTATTGGGCATTTCACGTACACCAACGCCTGGTATTTTAACTACAGCGTTTAGCATACCAGCCATGCAGTAACTATATTTAGAAGGGAATCCTTTCGGAAATGGCGTGCCATCAGCCGTAGCCTTTATGACAGCCAAAATCTCTGTGTCTGGTTTGGAACTCGAACGAGTTACTGCGGCCACAGTGGCAACTGCCACTGCTGATTTTGCGGCTTCATCAGCCATAGTATTCCCAGCAACGCGTATTCCAATGCGCTGGTGTTCAAGTGTATGCACAATATGGACCTTAGGAAGCATTCCCTTCAGATCCGCAACCTTCCCCCACAGCAATTTGTATTTAATGGTGTTACCTTTTGAATCTCTGAACCCATTCAACCTCCAGTAGTGTAAATATTCATTGAAAGACTGAACACAGTAATAGGAATCACAATCCAGCAATGTAAATATTGCTGGATCCGCATGTTCCAAGGCTAACAATAGAGCTTTCAGCTCAGCCAACTGTGCCGTACAATCTCCCAAGGTCTGTGTATAAGTATGTTGGAGGCAGAACACCTCCCCCTCCATGTAGCCGCTCACCACCGCACATGCAGCAGAATACTGTTGTTTAGTCCCAACTGCTGGTTGCGCAGAGCCACCGGTATACATGACCACCCGATATTGGTCAATAGGCAATGTGCCAGCGGGAACTGGGTACTCCATTTCATATTGAAGAAATTCTTGAGTCTGCAGTTTAGGGTCAAATACGTAATCTACATCAGTGGCTGTCAAATACGTTGCCCATTGTATCCATTGCGGGTGTAAAGCTTTCGAATTAGGAACACTCGCTTTAGTAACAGCCTCTAGGGCCGGAATCGGGGAAACCACAATGATGAATTGGCCCTGAGCAAGAGGTCGTTCTTTAATAACAGCCATCTGTACAGCATTGAGAATGTTTTCAGTTTGTGCAAAACGTTGTTCTGCAGCCGAATACAAGTGCAACTTGTATGCTATCGGGACTGTCTCACCCTCAATAAAGGTGACATATGTAAACCCAACGGCACCAGGTATAACCCTGATGACCATATGTGTTTTATTGTCCTGAGTGTGTAAATGCTTTACTGCTAAGAGATCAGTTTGCAAATCTCGAAGAATATGTGTATGTTCATTCGTCCAAAATCTACTCGAAAAATCTGGGCGAATCAACTCATATAATGGTTTTATACGTGTAGCATAATCAGGAATGTAAGTTCTGCCAAAATTTAGAAACCCCAATAACGACTGGAGTTTCCGAACCGTATTAGGAGATTGCAACTGCGCACATTTCTCCAAAAAGTGTGGCGCTAAGCTCTTGCCCTCATTCAACAACTCATATCCCAGGAAAATGACGCTGAGGAAGGCAATCTTATATTTTTTTTAATTAAATTTGTAACCAATTTCAGCAAATCCCACAACAATGTGTGCTACCCGCCTTAGATGTTGCAGTAACTCATCGTCCGTCAGATATATATCATCAATATATGATAAAGCTTCAGGGTCCAACTCGTGCAGAATTTCAGTTACACGAGTCAAAAATAGTCCTGGGCTATTCTTATACCCCTGAGGCAGACGACAAAACTTTTTTTAAGAGCCAAATGCACTAAAGCTCGTATAGTCCCTACTTTTGGGCGCTATATTTTGGCAGAAGAAACCATTCGAGATGTGTAATGTTGTTTTGTATTTCTTACGCACTATATTATTCATGAGCCCTGCGCTATGTGAATTTTGTATTGCATACGTGCGTGTATGTCCATTTAAATGTCTGTAATCCACTACTATCCTATAAGAATAGTCCGGTTTAGCTACTGGAAATAAGGGATTATTCATTGGCGAGACACAGGATTCAATTACTCCCTGGTACTCCAATTGTGTAAGTATTTTCCTTACCGATGCCCTCCCTTCAAATTTTATAGGATATTGCGGTTGCGGCTGAGGTTCGCCCTTTATCGGAATTAACATGATAAGGTGAATCCCTATCCCACCCCACATTATTTCTATATAAGGTGGGAGCCTGTGCCAGAGCCCATGTTTTACTATAGGACTCTGCTAGTTCTCCCGGAACAAGTGGTGAGAAGGAAGGCGTAATAACTTCCTCCCCAACTGGACAGTCACAAACAAAGTCAGGGGGCCAATCCTGTTCAGCCAGCAGAATGTCATACAATTTGACCACACGGTCCCAAAAGATGGCGTTTATAGTGCGCTCAATGTCCCCTTCTAATTGTAAAGTTACTGTATAAACTCTATCGGGATCAGAGACACGCATATCTGCTGTTTCGACTTGTATGAAGTCATCAGTTGCTTTCACCTCCAGATGCTCTAGAAGATTCAGGCGAACTATTGTGACCTCTGCCGTGCTGCCTAACCGTGCTAACACCCATGTCTTGTTCTTCAAGAGAACTCTCTTCTTGAGTGGCATGTCTAACTGATTATACCTAGTCTGCGGGGTCTCCGGTTGCGGAGGTTTTCCCCTTTCTTTTTTAGGTGTTTGTTGTTTTTTCTCCCAGCGCTTTTTAGTACCCTCAGGTTGCTTTTGTTTAGTAGTATCCTTATTATTCTTACTCTGAAACTGAGGTTTCTGCGGTCTAGCCCCTAGGCTATCACAAACGATACTCAAATATGTTTCCGCTATTATTCTCGGCAGCTCCCGCTCCTGATCGAGTTGCGGAACGTCACGAAGACGCACACGCACCGCTAGTGCCACTGCCTCCCCTTTTAGATTACTCAGTATGATGGAAGAAACCGTGGCAAAATTGCCAATCAGTTGCATCCCTAGATCTAAGGCTGGGGCAGCCCCATATTCATCTTGAATTTGTTTAAGCACTGCCGGTAAATTAGCGAATGTCAGTGTACCGTGTGCTGTAGTGTAGAGCGCGGCAAACACCGTGCCCCATGTATTACAATGGCCCACCGTAGGAACCACACCAAATGGTAAACACATCGTCAATATTCTATGTTTATCCTAAGGTCCCGTCTGGGGAAATACTGCTTCCAGCGTATAAATTTTTTGCACCAGCCAAAATGGAGTTTCCTCTCGTTTTGCCGGTACTTTACCCATATCTGAGTGTACAGTGTCCGGATTGATACCCGGAACCACTGCATGTGGTTGCGCCGGAGCAGCACGCGCTGGGTTTGTGTTCAGTGTCTGCATCACAAATTGATCTAAACGTCTATATGTAGCCGTTAATTCCGTATATAAGCGACGAACTTCAGCCACTGCCAATTGAGCAACCGCAGGATGTGGTGTATATGTAGCCAATAAAGCCCAGGAAGGACCATCATTACTCAGTGGACCTAACCTAACTTGTGCTATGGTGTGTGGGAGGGCGCCATCAAGCCAATTATGCTGTTCTTGATAAGATATAGGTATCTCTAAGTATGCATATGCCCTGTATTGTCCAGGGACATTTGCAAGAGTGTAATCGTGAAATGTGTGTGTATTCCCATCAACTGCCGGAAATACTACCCAAGAATAAAAAAAATCTGTTCTATAGGCTGCATGGGCGTCCACCACAAACGTGACTGGACCCCCCTGGCTCGTTAGACCATGTGCTAACAGGTGCCCGTGAGCGGTTGTCGCATATTAACTGCAATGTTCATTACTTGGGGATTCGCCATTATGAAAACAGCTCTGGTTCAGAGAAGGCACACCAATATCGGGGTTTTCCTTTCAAAGTTCAAGCTTGAACAACCGACCACTAAGTAATAGGATGTATCTATCTCGTGGTGGCGGAAATCCTCAGCCCCACATACGTCTCCGTTAACGGAACCGAGGAGTCAATATATATATGAGACCGAGAGAGTCAGCCGGACCCGAAAATTAGAGCCAGACCAATCGTTGGCGGCGCCATGTCGCGTTGGCTCTCATTATCTTAAATGAGACTACTGGATTTCTAGGTTCAGGATCATTCACGGTGTGGGGGACTGAGTCTGACCCACTTGGAAGGACCTCTGTCACCCTAAATCCGGTTTTCCTCCGGCTAACTAGCAGTGCCTCATCTCTCCCAAGGGGAAGGGATGATTGGGCAGCCGAGCGCATGACATCTTTGGAACTTCTCAGGGAAGTCGTGGTCACTCAGATCCAAACCAGCTCTCTCATTTACAGTATGATCTCATATACAAATGACAAAGGCAGTTGAAGTTTTATATATTGTTTTAATAAAACGACTGCATTTTAGATATTAAGGCGTGAGCCGCAATAACCAGAACCATACAACACAGTAGGATTTAAATAGTCACGAGGAGAGTGAAACATAAGAATAACGCTATCATGGTGTTAACAATTTCTACTATCTCTCAGCTAGTTCTATTTCGAGCACAGCATGTTAAACTTCTAACTTGCCTTTCAGATTCCCTGGGAAGCCATCAACCCCCATACCTGAGCAAAGGCCTGTGATCTGGTTCAGCATCTGCAACGAGGCAGTCAGCGTCTAGTTGTGGTTCCCTGGTCGGAATCTCCCTCTTGCGTGTATTGGGACAAGGAAGTGTTTTTATAACTAACATGTCAGCGTGATCACAAAATGTCCCTACGCAAGAATGCCAAAGACTAAACTCCTACCACGTCTATCGGCAATGTATGAGACTGTATCCTTGACAGAAGCACAGAGTGAACAAGAATGTGTTATTGAGAACTCCAGTGCTGAAGTAGGCTAAACAGTGTGATATAAAAAATAAAACAAGACCGTAGAACTGGTTATTTGAAAAATAACAGTACGAAGCCGAATAAAAAGCATTTAGAGCAAAGTGCACAGAGGCTCTAAGCTGCGAGCAAAGGAATAAAATACATCCAGAGCAAAGTGTACACAGGCCTAAAGCCTGAAGCTAATGCGCAAAGGATACATAAAACTGACCACACTACAGTACCTGTGTCTAGCCTCCCCCCTCCAAATTCCTCCACCCAGACCCAATCCCCTGTACCCCAGCCTATCCCAAGCACACCATCAAACAAGCATGCACACACCTCAACACACACAAGTCGCTCAGGCAAACATAGGCACCACACAACCCACAGGCACTCACGCAAGCATCACCCACGTACAGACACAGCAACATCCACTGCCTCCACTGTGTCCCCCTCCTCCTCGTCTCCCTCCTCCCTCCCAGTGTCGTCTACACTCTTACCTGCATGCACTACATCTACAGGCACTAGGTCTCGCACCAGAAAACCCATCACCACACCCCGCTCACCTGCACTCACCACCCGCACTACCTAATACACGTCCCCTGTGTCCACTCCCAGTGTGTCTGTGACACCCCCTCCCAAAGTACACAAACGCGGGCACCCACACACCCAACATCCATCCACCTCACGACAGCCTCCAGTACCTGCACCCAAATCACCTAAAGTTACACCTCCTACAACCACCTCCTCTTCCTCCACTCCCAGACCCCCTCCAGCTACCCATCCCTGTCTTTGCCAGCAACTTTTCCTCAGCAACGTTGACCTCTTTGCCCCCACCCCTCCAATTCATAAGTCCCGTAGTAGCACCTCAGCCAAAAAAACTCCAGGACCTCTGGTGCGTGTTCAAGGTGTGTGGAGTGCACCGGCCACCAGGGCAGCCAGTGTGACATGGAGCCAAAGCACTGCCAGTCCACCCCCTGTAAAGCACCTGAAGTTGGAAAGTGGCCGACGGGACAGGGTTAAGACTCCTGGCGGCAAAACTGCTCAAAGGGTCCCAGGGGGATTGCAGAGTCAGCTGTGACTCCTCGAAAGGTGGTGAGGGGCCAGAAGAAGTCTGCACAGTCTGGGAAGAGCAGCACGGCGGACAAGGGCACCATTCTCCCCAGCGGCCGGGACGCCACCACCAGCACTGTCGTCACAGGTCAGGAGACCACCGCCGGAGTCAGTGCCCAGGAGTGCAGCAGTATCGTCACTGGTCAGGAGACCACCGCCGGAGTCAGTGCCCAGGAGGGCAGCAGTATCGTCACTGGTCAGGAGACCACCGCCAGAGTCAGTGCCCAGGAAGGCCCCGACAGCCACAGCCCCGCTGGGCAATGACGGACCGTCATGCCACTCACCAATGCACAGGTCAGAGCCTGCCATGGCAAAGCACCGCTGCACAAGGAAAACACAGCCATGGCAAAGCACCGCTGAACAGGTCAGAGACCACCATGGCAAAGCACTGCTGAACAGGGAAAAGACCGCCATAGTGAAGACCGCTGAACAGGGAAAAGCACTGCTGAACAGGTCAGAAACTGCAAAGTCAAGCACCGCTGAACAGGGCACAGACCGCCATGGCAAAGCACCGCTGAACAGGGAAAAGACCGCCATGGTGAAGACCGCTGAACAGGGAAAAGCACAGCTGAACAGGTCAGAAACTGCAAAGTCAAGCACCGCTGAACAGGGCACAGACCGCCATGGCAAAGCAGCGCTGAACAGGGAAAAGACCGCCAAATCAAGCATCGTTAGCCCATGTGCAGCTGGGACAGTGACAGAACAGGAACTGTCATGGGGAGCCTGATGCAGTCTGGGCAACAGTCCCCCTCCAGAACCAGTGGAGACTGTTATCCACTTGAGAGACTGTGGCTTTGCACTCCCCAGGATGGTACAGTGGGCAACCCACCCACTGTAGAGACTTGAGAGACTGTGGCTTTGCACTCCCCAGGATACATCAATGGGCATGTAGCCCCGTCGTGGATCTGGCGTGGTGCTGTAATCCGGCTGAGGTGACCCCCTTCCCTTCCCCCTGAGGTGCCTGTTGTATTTCTATCTGATGCCCCCGCACTGTTCTCTCCGTTTGTGAACAGGTATCTAGTGTGGGCCTCGCCCATGCATTTTTGGACCAGTGGTGCACGGACATTGATATGTGCATACCTGCACTACTTTTCGTAATGTGTATATAATATTGAATGTGTATATATATCTGTATATATTTGGAACTGTATTTTGATACATTACAATGTTTGAACTGATTTTCTTTTGTCTTTGCATTCTTCCGGGGGGGTTGTGGGTTGTTGCTGTGATGTTTGGAAATGCATTGGTGTGTGTTGTAATGTGCGAGGGTGGGGCTGTTGCGTGTGTGTCCCCCTGACTTTTGCCTCCCCCCTTCCCTATGTCGTAGGTGCAGGACTCACCGTTGTCTTCGGCGCCGCCGTTGCTGGTGTTCGTAGATGAGCAGGAAGACAAGGGCAGGGAGTATTTGTAATTCAGGCTCCATGGTGTCCTCCTTCGTCGTGGAGTATGTTGAGGTGAGTGTTTTCCCATTGCAAAAACTGTTTCCGCCATGTTTTTATCCACGGTGAATACGCCCCGGAAAAGGTGGCGGATTGGCGGGTTGTGATTCTGTGGGCGGTACATTGTCCTCCGCCTGTCTGTTGGCGGTGACCGCCGCGCTGCTTGTCTGTACCGCTGTGGCGGGCGGTATGTTAAAGTGGCTGTCTATGTTGGCGGTTTCCGCCACAGTCATAATTCCCTTTTTTTGTCCGCCAGCCTGTTTGCGGTATTACCGCACCTTTAACACCATCAGGGTTGTAATGACCCCCTAAGTGTGAAGGTAAACTTGTAACCGAGGCCTCCCGCGGCCTGTAGCCGAGCAGGGCTCCATCGCGGTCAGCCTTAAACTTTGACTTTGCCCCCCTCGAGGTGCAACCAGATGGCCCGATTGGTGCTTTTTGTTTCTAGGCACTAAAAAAAAAATGAATTCTTAAAAAATTCACATCTCCGGTTCCACTTATCCGATTCATTTTGGTGTCATTTTAAAGATAAAAATATGATCTATTTTTATGAATTGGTTTTGGGTTTTTAAACAGTTTCCTGTATTTTATTTAATTACTGTTTTGTGATATTTGAATGCTTTACACTCTGTCTCCTAAGTTAAGCCTTGACGCTCGTTGCCAAGCTACCAAGGGTTGAGCTGGGGTTAATTTACTGAGACCTAACTGGACCTAAGTGGAGGTTAGTGGCCTATTGCTAAGTGTAGGTACCTACCTGTCCTTACCAATAACCCATTTTCCAACAAGCAGCATATGTGTCTGATAAAAGAAAGATATAGGACTTCCGCACTCCAGAAAATGAGCCAGAGCTATGTAGGAATTACATAATCGGATCCAAACCCAAATGGAATGTCCTGGAGATAAATATGGATTTTTTCCTCGTAAAGGAAGATGGGAATGAGTATGGCCAGCTATTTGCAGTCTGTGAACATCAGTCAGCAGACACATCCTACAAAGTATGTGCTCCATGGCAAGAGAGAAGAGTAATGGTGAAAGCGAACATCCCTAATAGTTACTGTGGCATGTGGGACAAGGATCAAAAAATTCCTTACCAACATGCACCCGGGTGAATGAGGCAGAATAAAGGATCCAAATCCACAACACAATGGATTCCACAAAATCCATGGGCTTCAAAACGGCAAATAGGTACATTTAGGAGAGCCTTCTCCATGTCAGTGCAGAGTGAAACTGCCTGTGCCATTTCCACAGGAAGACAATCCAGAAAATGAAAAAGCTGTATAGAAAAGCTGAAGTACTACACCCAGGTATGAATCTCAACTGATCGTGATGGATCAAAAGGAGCAGCCATGAAAGAATATGATTGGCTATGAAATTCCTGAGTATTCTGCAATCTAAGTTAAGAATGCCAATAAGTGATAGAAACCTATGTCCAGTGGGTTACCTCCAACTTTATAAAGCTGTACAGTAAGTGCGTCCCTGGAGGAGTGAAGTAGATGGTTCTCCTCGCAGTCAGGCCGATACCTTGCGACAAGGTGTTTAGTGAGTTCCGCTTGAAATCTTTTGTAAAATTCTAGTGGCAGACTATCACTGTCAGGTGTTATATCAGTGGCTAACTGCTTAATCGCAACCTTGATTTTGCAGTCCATAACTGGGCCCTCCATCTTTGGAGGGCTTCAACACCACCATAGGTGTAATGTGCAAGAAGCAATTCAGATTGTCTGTGTCTGAGTACTCTGATTGGTCATTCAATGTCCCGTAATATGCAGTAAATACTGCATTAATATTTGCTTCTCTGTGTGCTTTACATGGCCATCAGGGTGATGGATTATGGATTATGGCAACGGGATGGTGTCGAGTCTGAAAGAGGCTGCCAGCTCTATCCCTTTTCGCATGCCTAGTGGCTATATACATGCCATAATCATGTAATTGTGTACATACTTCGAAATGTTGCCAGGGCTTTTGTGCCAGAAGGCGGTGCAAGTCCACATCTGATACTGCTTGGGCACAAAAAACACTCAATCTGGCTTAACTAGGTATGCAGGAATGTGCGGACTCCAGTAGACGTCTTAAGACAAATTCCCCGGATATACATTTTAAATGCATCCCATTCAATCAGGGGACTGGATGGAGAGCCAGAATTTTCGTGAAGAACTTCTGACTCTCCTCCTCAATTGTGCCCCGATTCGCCTCATGCTGCAGTGCCGAGCACTCCAAGCACCACATGGTGATTCTGGCCTGCAAGTCTTCCTAGTATAGAGTGAACAAAAGGGAGCAATGATCTGAATACCTCCTGGCCAGCAGCTCAGTGTTATGTATCAACCTGAGGAGGTGTGATGACACCATAAACATATCTATATGTGTTTGTAAGGCATGAATTTGAGAGAAATGGGAGTTTTCCCACAGTAATGAGTGGGACACACGTCAAGGGTCAGCCAAGTACCAGCCTTGAAACCAGGAGTTCAGGCCTGAAGACATGGCATGGGCAAGCATACCTTGTAAAGGGTGATGGGGCCTATCTAAGGAAGTATCCAGCACTCAAATGAAGTCCCTTCCAAACACCAGGTACTCCAACAAGGAGGATTCAACAAACCCATCCAAGGAATGCAGGTGTGTGTATAGGAGACTCATCCAGGCAACCTGAGATACAAACATTCCTGCCTTCTGGATCCACTCTCAAGTGTCATGTTGAAATGAGAACTGCAGCCTAATCCAGAAAAGCAACCCTCTAGAGAGCGCTGAAAATGTAGAATAATGCAGTTGACTCCTCCAACGTGTATGCAAACATTGACCTTTCACATGACAGTGATAGCTTTCCAACAATATGGCAATATGGATGTTGCCGTTGGTGTGGTATGAATGTGTAGGGAGCCTTTTAGTAGGATGCCCCAGTCCTCGAACATTCCATGTCAAAAAAATAAACGCCTATGATCTAGATATTCTGTTACATGGTAGGGAGGAGAAGGGGTGGGTGGGAAGCAGGGATACCTCATCCTCTGCAGTACACCAGTGCAGCCTCACGAAGTACAGATTATCCTGCAAACGATCCATGGCCAAGGTGACTTATTAGGCCAATCCCTCACAATGCAATGCAATGGTATCAGCCACTCATGCATGTATGAAAAAACTTTTAAAAATAGAACAACACACCAATAATCAAACAGTTCCAACAATAACTCCCACCATGGGCTGAGAGAAATAAACTACACCCTGCCCAACTGAAGAAACAAACAAAAGCAAAGTCAATTGAGTAACCGCAGGAAAAGAGAGGCAGGGGAAGATAAGGAAGGACATGAAAGGGGGAGAAAGAAGAAAAATAGAGGAAAGGAAAAAGGAAAGTGAACAAAGTAGAAAAGGAACACATTTCATAAAAAGGGTGAGGAAAGGACATCACTCATAAAAAGGGATCACTGTTTCCAGGCAATAACAGTCATAACACAGAAGAGGCAGGCCCCCAGGGGATGTGAATCGAGCAGGAGAAACAAAAAAGAGGTGGTGCGCTAACCTTCAGCAATGCAGTTATAGCTCAAAACATTTTTAGGGTCCTGAATGAGCCTGAATTTAACCAATGACATCATCATCATCATTCAACTTTATTTCGGTAAGTAGAAAACATAGCATAAAAGTACAATACAAACATCAACATTTTTGATTTTTAAGATTAATAAAACAGTAAAAGTGTAGGCACAAAAAAAAAAAATTGAAAAGAGAAAAGAGAGTTAAGATCCAAAGAGAATAATCAAAATGAATATCTCCGAAAAAAAATTGAATATTCTACTCAACAAAGACCCTATTCCCTACACCCATAAGTGTTTCAGTAATACAATAGGACAATGACTTTATACTTAAGAATTAAATACTAAAATCAGACATCAAGATCAATAAATATACATACATAGATCTAAAAATTGGCTATCCAGTCTTATTCTTTAAAATTGCTAATCTAAGGCGCCAGATTGATTCGAGGAATTTTGCCACTGGTAAAACTACCTGGACAGATTAATCAGATTTTAAAATTCTCTCGACATGAAGATAAAACCTGGTGCCTATAGATTTGCAAAGCGGAATAATCCACAAAGCTCTTTGTTTATGATATGCATAGCAAAAGAAGAGAACATGTGAAATAGACTCTTCAAGTTGACAACCCATCGGACAAAGCTTGGAACTATTGGTAGAACAGAGCCATTTATACGTTAAAGAGCGCAGAGGAAGAGACCCTATTCTAAACCTAACAAAAAGAGCTCACGCAAATAGGGAAAGTTCTGTATCCATATAAGGTTCAAATTCGTAATGACATTTAATTGATAAATAACAATCAGACATAGACAGCAGGGCAATCTTGGTAAATTGCGCAATCTGAACGTTATGCCAAAAAGCATCCTTCAGTAATTGCACAGCATTTTTAGGAATAGAAAGTGGGTCCAACCAATAGGACCCTAGACCTAGATGGATTAAGGACCCTTTGACATAAGCACACCATTTCGTTTTGCTAATAGTGTTACCGCCCACTAGTTTGAGTAGCCCATAGCGAAATGGATAAAGGGCATCTGTTGACCAAAGTCGAATCCAATATAGCAAGGGCCTTAAGGCGACAATCTGCGAGATAGAAAAAAGATTTAAATCCATATGGATGGGCAGAGATGGTGTACTGGAGGGAACCCTTAACAACAGTTTCAAAAATTGGTTTTCCGCCCTTGCCAAATCCACCAAGTTGCAATGGCCCCAAAGTTCAGCACCGTATAGGCCCCCCCCCCGCGCTTGAGATTTATATATTTCGAGGGCGGGAGACATTGCAAATTTGGGAGATCTAGAAGCAAATCTTACGATGCCACCCGCTCTTTGCTTCAGACATTATAAAGATTTCTGACGGTGTGCATGCCAAAGGTGTGAATCATCCAGTTTGATACCTAAATAGTCAAAGGTGCCCACTCTTTCCAAGAGAACGGCATCTAGATATACCGGCCTCTTCATTTTGCACCTATTGTCCCCAAAGACCATATATTTAGTTTTTGCTGAATTAATTTCCAACCCATGATCCTTGCAAAACTCCAAAAATCGGGAGAGCAGTCTGGAGAGGCCAATGGCAGTTCGTGAGAGTAGCAGGGTGTCATCCGCAAACAAAAGACAGGGGAACCTCTGCCCACCCAAAGTCGGGGCATCACCATAACAATCAAAAAGATATGGGATACATGCATTGATAAACAATAAGAATAGGGTGGGCGCAAGAACGCACCCCTGCCTCACACCTCGTGTTGTAGAAAAAGCTGGGGTCAGGTCACCAGCCGAACCCCAGCGAACTCTGGCATAGTTATCAGAATAAAGATCTTTAATAATGTTTTTCAGAGAACACGGAACTCCAATATTGCTCAAGACCTCCCAAAGCTTGACACGCGGTACAAGGTCGAACGCAGATTTCAAATCAACAAAGGCCACAAATAAGTGGCCTTTGTCTGCGTCTACGGTCTTCCACTTGATGGTAGTAAATCGGAAGACCTGATCAATAGTACTAACCTTGTCCCGAAATCCAGCCTGGAGATGGCTTAGGGCCTGTTTTTTTGTTATCCAGTATTTTAATCTGGATAACAACTAGAAGGAGAATATTTTTTGCAAGTTATCTAATATACTGATCGGACTATAGTTCCCAGGGGAACTCTTATCTCCTTTTTTGTGTATGGGGACAATAATAGCCACCTTCCACAAGTCTGGGTAAGATCGAGTTGTCAGAACAATATTCGATAACCTATTGATGTACGGTGTCCACACAAATAAGCCTGATTTATACAAGTCCGTTGGAACGCTGTCTAAGCCAGGAGCCTTCCCTGTTAGTTGAGCACAAATTGCCAGCTCTGTTTCCTTTAGGGTAAAGGGCGGCACAGGGGGGAGACACAATGAGGAATCAAAAGGAGTGTTATTCGAGTCGGGGCAGGACCCATAAAGTTCCCGAAAGTGGGAAAGCCAAGTTTCTGCGTCAATATGACATTCGGGGATAGTTGAGAGGGCGGGGTCTCTGCGTGAGACCAAGGTCCAGAAAAGTTTGGAGTCACGGGCGCTATCCGCCTCCGCCAAACACTTCCATAATTTTTCCTCGTATTTGAGTTTGGATGACTTGCAAATGGAAACATAGTTTTTTCTCGCAAATGAAATGGCATCCCGGCTCTTTGACTTTAAGGCTTTAGACAAAAGGCTCTTAGCCTCCCGACACTCCTTATCAAACCACTTATAATTAGACAGAGGAGAATTGTTTTGGGTTGAGGGAGGTTTAGTAAAAAGCTCCTTGAGGCCCTCAAAAAGAGCCACATGAGCGGACATAACTTCTGAAGGAGGTAGGACAATACAGTCATCAAAGAGTTGGTGACAGGAAACTAAGTCGCGGAGCTTATCATTAAGCAGATTGGATTCGAAAACGAGGACCATCTCACAACACACCTATTGCTGGATAATTCCAGGCAGTCATTGGGAGCATCCGGAACAAGAGGTAAAGTTGGCCCTAAAAAAAGAGTTGCATTATATTCAATTTGTAGAGGGGCATGGTCGCTAGTACACTGAGAACCCACCTCTACATTGATTATAAAGTGCCAGACACGCAGATCAAAAAAAACGTAATCCAGGGTGCTGCTATAGTGGCCTCTGTAAAAGGTGGATCTAACAGGGTTATCGTTTGAAAATCGTCCATTTCCAAAACGAAGGCCATATGTTACTGCAAGATCTGTAATCTGCACCACCCTAGGGGAAGGAGTACATAGCACTGGCTGGGTTAAAAGCGGGGGGAGATTCCATACTTCGTCTTCAGCCTGAGTAGACTCAGCGAAAGCTGAATCAAATTCAATTTGGGCGTTAAAATCACCTGCAATAATAACACAATATTTAAAATGAAGATCAGATAAAAAATTGTGCAACAGTTGAATAGTATCAGACTGATGGCTAGAAGGACCTGGCCTGTTATAAATATTAATACATAACACCGGGGTGCCTGAGATAGGCCATATTGCTGTTGCAAGAATGTCGCAAGAGTCAATAGCAATTTCCTTGACTCTGCCCACCTCAGACAGCTTGACCAATGACATACAAATGCACAGTTAAAAGTTTAATACAGCTTCTTCTAGCTTAGAACCATGGGCCCTTGGCCTTGTCTTCAGTTAAATGCTCTCATCAGCAGATTGCGGCATGATATTTGGCATACTACTACTTCCTCCTCAGAGCTACTAAGGAGTTCAGAAGTGGCTCTACCCCTGCTCAAATCAGAGGCAAAGACATCTGTCCCTCTGCAGATAGCTGCAATGGCCCACAGTGCTGACTCCTTATCAGCAGCTTTCTGATATATATATATTGTTTTTATATTTATTTAAAATTTTGTGTAAACAACATACAACAAAAATAATTAATGCCACCTTGGCCCTTACAATAATACATCACACAGTTACTTTTAATCTATCTTCGGCTCTCCAAGCGTTTGTCATATCCCACGTCTCAGTAACTCTTGTAGATCAAGCAGAGGGAGCCCAAAAACGTTGCTGAATGTCCATATATCAGTATGGCCCTGCCGGAAGGACCTAACAGGTCATCGAGTCCAAGGGCAGGACCAAACATATGTGGCAGAAAAAAAAAAAAGAAAAAAAGAAACAGAAACCTCAAAAATAAAGGGAGAGAGAAGGCCGGGAGGAACAAGCAGCACTCTCAGCAACCGTTCTATACAACCTTAACCCATCGTAGAGGGAACAGCACTCATCACATCAACATACCCATCCGCAACAGGTTCTTCAGACAGGCGCAGATTCAATATAGAATCGAAGAGGAGCTAAGATGTCCCGTGGCCTGGAGCCAACCGGAGTCAACTCCCAGTAATTTGTTAATTGTTCCTGGCAGAACACGGCATCTCGCAGCCAATCCGAAATCTGGGGAGACCGGGCCCGGCCCCAACAGATTGCCACCCTGTGCTTAGCTAACAATAGCATCATGCCAACCAGACGCCGCACTGTAGTCTGCACCTCATTCGCCCCTCCCAACAGCACCATCAAGGGACACGGAGGAATCTCCAGCCCAATCATCTCAGAAATTACACGAAAGACCTTCCCCCAATAGGCACGTACAGCCAGACAGGTCCACGCCAAGTGCATAAAATCAGCAGCAGGGGCCCGGCATCTTACACAGACATCATCCGCTCGCAGCCCCATAGCACATAAACTTCTAGGGGTATAATACAGACGGTGCAAAATTTTTAAATGTATAAGGCGCAATCGATAGTTTGGTGACAACTCCTTCATATGCGTACAATACATCCTTCAAACATCTTCTGCAATGTTCTCGCCCACATCCTCCGCCCATTTCATCCTTACAGACAGCCCTGCCCCCTCTCCCTGCCCCTGTGTATTGCTATACAGCTTAGTGCACACTCCACAACGCTTCCAACGTGCGGCAAGAAGTCGGGGACGCAGGCAAGCAGGGTTAGCGAGCACGCAGCATAGCGCATAGCCACAACACGTAAAAACGGTGGAGAGCAGTGGCCGGTCTATCTCCCAGGATCTCCTCTGGGGACATCAATCTATCATCAACAAACCAGTCATCCAGGGTTATCAAATCAAAGTCCCGTAGGAAGCTCCGCAGCCACGAGTCCTGAAACATCACCTCATCTCCAGCCGCCACCACATGCATAGACAGTGCAAACGGCACCCTCATCCCAGAGCGCTTCAGCAAACCCGACCAAGCCTGGACAGCGGAGGCCACCGTATCAATGCCTCGAGGGCGAGCTCTGTTCAGATTGCCCAATACTCGCTCGAGCCCATACGGCCACACTGCATCGCTTTCGGGTGCCAGGTGTGGTAGATAGCGTATCGGGTTGATCCAATAATATGCAAATAGAGCCTGCGCGCAGAGATAATAGAGCTCTAGAACAGGGGCCTCAAGACCACCCAACTCAAATGGCAGCACTAGTGTTTTCCAGGCTATACGAGGTTGACCTCCCGCCCATACCAATCGGATTAGCGCAGAACGAATGCGCTGCAAAAAACTGGCTGTAAGCACCAGCGGAAGATTGAGAAACAGATACAAAAACTTGGGCAGCACAAGCATCTTAGCCACCGCAATCCGTCCAGTCAGGGACAATGGCAAGGAGCGCCATGCCGTGAGTCTGTCGTCCAGCCAGGCCATGGCCTTACCATAGTTGGCAAGCCAGAGCGTGTCAACATCACAGCTCAACCAGATGCCCAAATATTTTACAGGACCATCCGCCCACACAATAGGGTAGGGGGACCAACACATTGCCGTTCCAGACGTCAGAGGCAGCACAACCGACTTAATCCAATTTATCGCCACTCCAGATGTGCCTCCAAACCTGACAATTTTATCCAGCGACACATCCAGGTTCCGCACAGGATCTCTCACATACAGCGCCACGTCATCAGTGTACATGGAAATCAGAATCGCTCTCTGGCGAAACGGCAGCTCCCGCTCACTGTGGTGATGTCTCATAAAGGCTGCCAGTGGCTCCATCGCAATCGCAAAAAGCAATGGTGACAGGGGCAACCCTGCCTAGTTCCACGCGCCACCTTAAATGGCTCTGACACGCATCCATTCACGAGTAAGTGAGCCACTGGCTGTTAATATAGCAAATGTATCCAGTTCACAAAACGACTACTCATCCCCACTCTCTCCAGTAGTGCAAACAGGTACTGCCACAGCAATGAGTCGAACGCCTTAGTAGCATCTAGGAACACCTCCACAGCCCCATCATCAACGGGAACTGAGCCAGCAACAGCAAAAAACGCACTCAAGTTTTGTGCCGTTGACCGCCCCGGGATGAACCCCGACTGATCCAGCAACACCAGTCTCGTCATAAGAGGCCGCAGTCACGCTGCGATCATCTTGGCTAATATCTTATTATCAATATTGATCATCGACAGGGGCCGGTACGAATCACAGCTAACTGCAGCCTTCCCAGGCTTGAGAATCGTGACAATAAGCGCCTCGCGCAGAGAGGCCGGGAGCACTCCATTCCGCAATGCCTCGTCATAAACCTCCAGCAGATAAGGCGCCAAAATGTCTACCATCCAACCCAGGGGCCTTGTCTCCAGGGAGGCTCCGAATAGCAGCCTTCACCTCTTCTATAGTAAAAGGAGCATCAAAGTATTCCCTGTGCGCCCTGTCAAACCAGAGGAGACTAATGTCAGAGAAATATCCCCAAATCACCTCCACAGGCACCGCAGAGGGAGCAGAATAAAGATCCTGGAAAAAGGTAGTAAAGACCCTCAGAACCTCAGACTTACCCGCCACTCGCTCCCCGCTCAAATCATCCATTTCAGTCACATAACCACTAGCCCACGGCCTGAGAAGTAGATTCGCCAAAGTGCGTCCAGCTCTATCTCCCTCTCCATATCACCTGGCCTGTGAAAATTTCCCCCAAAAATGTACTTCTCTCAAAGAAGCCTCTTCATACGCGGAGACCGCAGCCCTCAAGGCTGCCAATGTGTCTCCGGACCAGTCCAACACCAGTCGAGCTTCCAGATCCGCAATTCGGCCCTCTAACTCAGCCAGCTCACAATGCAACGCCCGCAGCACGCAGTGTTGCTTTGAAATGCATATCCTGCGTACAACCACCTTAAAGGCTTCCCACAGCGTACCAGCCGACTCCACTGTGCCCACATTCTGTTCAAAGTAAAGAGTGATATCACGACGCAGTTCCTCACGGAACAACTCGTCTCTAAGTGCCCCAGGCGGCAACCTCCACATATAGGCCTGAGCAGGTCCGCCAGGTATCTCCAACTCTACGCGCACCGGGGCGTGGTCCAACAGCGTGCGCGCCATATGATCGACCGAGCGGGTCCACAAAGCCACATCGCAAGAGCCTATCCAACGGTCAAGGCGCGACCAGCTGTTGTGCACATAATTAACACAAGTGCCTTCCCGTATCGCAGGGTGCTTCATCCGCCACAAATCTACCAGCGACGCATTGTCCATAATCGCAGATAAAACGCGAGCAGCAGAAGTGCGCTGCGCACGAACCGAACTTTCTCTATCCAAAATAGGATCGAGGGTCACGTTGAAGTCTCCTCCCCAAAGCACAGTTCCTCCCACTAAAGACTCGATCAGTCGCCAGACCTCGCTAAAGAACTCAGGATCATACGAATTAGGCCCGTACACCGATGCGAGGCGACACGCTTATCCATCAACACTCCGCTAAGCAGGACATACCGCCCCAATGGGTCGACAATCACCTTGCGAGTGCGCCACTGCAACCCCTTGCGTATCAGAATCGCCACGCCTCTAGCATAACCCGAATACACAGACCCATGGCGTTCCCCAATCCATCCCACCTTTAAGTAATGCAGGGTATTCTCCACCAGGTGTGTCTCCTGTAGCATGCATATATCTATATTCTGCCTCTTAACGTATGCCGACATAAGGCGCACCTTCCGTCTATCATTCAAGCCACGCACATTCCATGTTAAGCAGTGAATCAGAGACGCTCTCATCTGTGTCATCTATTCTCCTCAGCGAACATACAGGGCAATTGCATCACTCCACCATCCCGGCCAATCTCCCAAACCCGCAAAACACAAAAAGAAAAACAAAAAAGCACACAATACAACAACCCCAAGAACTCACTCCCCCCCACCCACACAGACTCCCCAAACGGGTCAAAGACATATCCCTCCACCCAAGAACCACAATTACCCAAATCTGAAAGTAATGGGGACTCATCCAGAGGGCGGAAGCTAGCCACCCAACCCGCCTAGTATCAGGCAGGGAGGGCAGGCAGGGGCCCAGCACAAAAGGAGTGTCTTCAGGACGAGCGGCATGAAAAGAAATGCATCTTACATCTCATTGCAGCGGCGCATTCTCTGCTGAAGCAATCAGTAGCGATCAGTCATTATCGCTCAGCGACTCTCGCTCTGGGGCACTCTCAGCCACCAGCACCGCTTCAGACTTCTGAGGAAGAGACTTGGCATATCTCACCGCCAGCTTCGGATCTGTGAAGAACTTAAGAGACCCACCATGTTGCACCTTGAGTTTCGTCAGGTATATAAGCGAGAACCTAGCAGCAGTTTGGGCCAGTGAGCGCTTCACTGGCAAGAACGCCCTGCGTGCCGCCTGCACATCAGGGGTATAGTCTGGAAAGAAGTTCAATTCAGTGTTTTTATAAATCACCGGGTGGCGCTCCCAGGCCAGTCGCAGAATCGTGTCTCGATCTCGATAGTTCAGGAGCCGAATTATGACAGTACGCGGGGGAGCTCCAGGCAGGGGCCGGGGCCCCAGCCATCTATGCGCCCTCTCCACTACCAACAAGTGGGACAGCTGGCCGGGAAAAAGATCGGACAGCATCTCTTCCACAAAATCCTCCATTCTGCCCATGTCTGTGGACTCGAGGAGCCCTATCAACCTGAGATTGTTCCGACGCGATCGGGCCTCCAAATCCTCGTTCTTTGCCCGGATGACCTCCAACACCCTCTCCATGCGCAGCAATTGTTCACTCTCATCTCGCTGTGTGTCTTCCAGACCAGAGGTACGCACTTCCAGCTGGTCAAGGAGGGCGTCATGTTCATCCACCCGAGTCTTGATGCGATCAAGTTGCTCCGTCACGTGATCTAGCTTCCCATCTATGCCAGCCAGGCTGGTTTTGAGGTCTAGAAACATAGCCTTTACCGATCCATCTGAATTCTCTTCATCCGTCACAGGCCCCTCCGACTGGGATGCGGGTGCACTCCCCTTCCGTCGGCCCCCCTCATAGGAGAGCTTAGCTTGTCTCTGCTCCGCCTTCCCCATCACACAACCAGTGGGTCATTGACGAACACACTCCACTGACCCCCCTGGAAGTCCAGGAGGGGAGGCCAGATATTCAGTCCACCTTTACAAAGGCCACCAGGCTACTGCCAATCAGCTTTATCCAGTGCCAACGGAGCTATGAATCTCGCCAATGTCCGACGTCAAAGAATCCGCTGTCCCAACGGCACCCGGCCAGAGCACCACCACACCAATTCCCACTCTGGACTTTTCCTTCACCACCACCGCACCTCCGGGCCCTTGGCCATGATCCCACTACCTCCACTGTTCGACTGTCTCTGAGTGTGTCCTCCAGGCCACACAATCGACTCCGTCACACCAGCAGCCCACACATCAGTGCAGCAGGGGGACACAGTAGCCTCACCAACCTCCAGAATCTGGGCCCAGAACGCAGGGCCAGAGTCACGCCAGTCCGCCGTACCTTGTATCTGTCCATACCGGCCCCATTAGTTCAGATCCAACACTGGCTGCCGACCGCCAGGCCAGCCAAGTCCACTCAGAGGAGGGGAGGGGGGAGGGTGGAGACCCCCCCTCCGCAGTCCGACCTGACTGCCGATCGGTTCCCCGGGAACCCCCCAGACTCCAGCGACACTCCCCTCCAAAGGCGGCTACCTATGCCGCCAGTCCCTCCTGGCAGGAGGGGCTCTCGGGCCACCCAACGCCCGGGACCGTCCGCGCACCTCCCGACCTCCAGGCCACACCGTCCAGGCCTTCAAGGCACGGCCGCGATCCCCAGGCGCGGCGAGAGTGGGCCGTCAATCGTGGAGGAGAAGGGGGGGGCCAGTGGCACGACACCACCACCGATCTGGCCCCCCAGTGCACCCCAATGAGTGATGCCACAGAGGATCTCCAGACCCCAGGGGGAAAGCACAGGCCAGTCCCACACAGCGCACTGCAGGGAGCATGCCGCACCCCGAAGAGGCCGGTCCGACCTCTCGCGCCGCACCACAAGTGCCGCCGCTGCAACGGGGGGAAGACGCTGACATCAGGCGTCCCCCCACCCCCTCATCGCTCGGCCAACTCCGTCCTGGCCTGAGAATTTAGCAAACTGGGCCCGCGCCGGAGCAGAGCCTCACGGAGTGCTGGCCATCTTGCTGCTGGCTAGCTCCGCCCCCCAGCTTTCTGATAGTTGTTTGGAACTGAGGCAGATTGAATATTGGGAGCAGCACTTCCACGCTTCCTCCGTTGGTGTAATGTGCAAGAGTCTTGGGACCGTAGTGATCATTTCTACGATGCCCCAGCATGAAAGGCGGAGTACTGTGCATCTACCCAGCTCCAGGCTTCCTCGGATCAGTAAAGAAAAAGGTTTTACTGTCTAAAGGAATCTGAAGTTTGACTGGGAAGAGGAGAGCATAGCAGAGTCTCATCTCAGATAGCTTACATTTAACCTCAAGGAAAGATGCCCGCTGTTTCTACACAGCCAGTGCGGTCTGGGAAGATAAGCACTTTGCTGTCACCAACTATGTAACAGCTGTTCTTGCTGCTTTGAGGATAACATCCTGACCCCAGAAGTGGCAGAGTTTTGCTACTACCAGTATGGATGGGGCACCCGGGGAGATGGGGGGGGGCGTGCTGGCACCCTGTCTGCACATTCCAGGAAGAAGAAAGTGGATAGCTTATGGGGTGCCACCATGTCAGCCAGCCAGGATTCCAGAAAGATCACTGTATCTTGCACTTCGTGTCTTCAGGCAGACCAACTACTCACATATGGCTTTGCAGAGCACAGCCTGCTGCTTTCTGTGCCCTGTCCTCCAGTGTACGGAGATGATCTGTGAGTTCCTGGACTTTAGCCTGGAGATCAGCCGCTTGCTGCTAAAGTTGCAGTATGGCCAACTCTGTGTTTGCAATTCTGTCCTGCAGCTTTGGGCTGGTCCTTCAGGAATAGAGTTACATTAATGACCACAGGATCAAATTTGGGGCCATATTTATACTTTTCGGTGCACAACTGCGCCAACGCAGTTGTGCGTCAAAAAATTTAATGCCGGCTAACGCCATTCTGAAGCGCCATGCGGGCGCCGTATTTATTCAATGACGTTAGCCGGCGTTAGCCGGCGGAGCTGCCTGGTGTGCGTGAAAAAAAATGACTTACACCAGGTAGCGCCGGCGTAGGGGAATATGGAGCTTGGGCGTCAAAAAATGGAGCAAGTCAGGCTGAGGCAAAATTTTCGCCTCAACCCGATTTGCGCCATTTTTTTAGACTCCCATCCCCCATTGAAATGACTCCTGTCTTAGCAAAGACAGGAGTCATGCGCCCTAGCCCAATGGCCATGCCCAGGGGACTTATGTCCCCTGGGCATGGTCATTGGGCATAGTGGAATGTAGGGGGGCACAAATCAGGCCCCCCTATGCCACAAAAAAAATAATAAAAAAATACTTACCAGCACTTACCTTAATGTCCCAGGGTGGGTCCCTCCATCCTTGGGCATCCTCCTGGGGTGGGCAAGGGTGGCAGGGGGTGTCCCTGGGGGCATGGGAGGGCACCTCTGGGCGCCTTCCGAGCCCACAGGTCCCTTAACACCTGCCCTGACCAGGCGCTAAAAAACGACGCAAAAGCGGCTGGACATAATTTTTTTGACCCACCCACTCCCGGGCGTCATTTTTGCCCGGGAGTATAAATACGGCGCACATGCCTCGGAGTCATTTTTTAGATGGGAACGGCTACCTTGCATATCATTAACGCAAGGAAGGTGTCCACGCTAAAAAATGACGCAAACTCCATGAACTTTGGCGCTAGATGCGTCTAACGCCAAAGTATAAATATGGAGTTTGTTTTGCATCGAATTTGCGTAAAAACAAAACTACGCAAATCCGGCGCAAACAGAGTACAAATATGGCCCCTGGTCTTTACAGGTAATATGGAGGCATTGACAACCTCTAGGAAATGCACTAGTCTGTCTTGGCCAGAAGCAGCAGGCAGCACTGTAAGGCCACCTCTAAAGCCAGATCCAGAAGCCAAGGGAGACACTGCCTTGTTATCCATATGCTGCAAGGGGGCCTCCGGCGGTTTAGTGGGACATGGCTTCCCCATAGTGCCATCCCACTCAGTGAACTACCATACCAGACCCAGAACACTGAGGCCAGCATGCTGTTACCTGTTGTACAGTCTATCGGGTAGTAGGAGAGGGTCCTCCACAAGGCACTGCCTCAGCTGGCAGGCAGGCCACCTAGAACTCAGCAAAGTGCAGCACCAGCAACAATCTTCTCTTCTGCCACACTAGATGCTTAACAGTGAGGGAGCACCCCCAATTACCAGGGCAGCAGGCCAGGCAGTTGTGTTCTGGTTACAACCAGAGAGGTGAGGAGTAGAGCAGGAGTGGAAAAAGGTCCTCAAAAATGGCAACGGACCCTGAGATGAAGGCAATGGCCAGAGTACACAAGTTTATGAGCAGGAGCCTCTCCCTGTAGTCCATCTGCAGGGGTATAAGGAGGAAAGCAAATTAATCAGCCATCAGGGCAACAAACAAGGGGGACCTGTCCCAGCTAAGTCTCATCATCTGTCACTGGGCCACCCCTGGCAGCCTTCAGCATCTATGCACCCTTAGGATCCCACCCAGATCAAACAGGAGAGCTCCAGACGAAAGCCCTCCTGCACCTCCAACCCTCCCGAGAGCAGGCAGCACCATACTCCAAAGTCCCCAGTGCTCACAGTGTGCAGTCAAAAGCAGAGAAATTCAGGCATTCACACAGTTGTCAGGCCTCCCTGGGGTCGTCCCTGAGCCCTGGCTGACCAATCCCCCCCAACAGTGGGTCCAAATGCAGGTCTCTCAGACTGGCAGGTCAGACTCCTGTCTCATCCAGCAGATCCAGGAGCTCAGCATGGAAAAACAGCTCATCTAGACAATAGGCATGCCTCACACCAGCAGCAATCCTCCTGCTCCACCAGAATGGGGCGGCCAACACCGGACAGCCAGGAGGTCACAGACAGGCAGACCTAAACATGGCGCAACCTGGGCCATGGCTATGGCCTCATCATGCTGCCCATGCTGCATCCGCTGGTGCCCGCAATGTGGGAAGGACAGAAAGTAGACACACTCTCTTCAGGCCATAGCCTGCCCCCCACAAGTGGGTCAGGATACTTCCATCAATGCGTGAGGGGGCAGCGCAAGGCCTTAGCAGGATAGGTGCTCCAGCGTCACAGTATATACAATCATTGCAGCTCCTGTGGACTCAAAGGCTTCCACTCGGGATCGCCGAGATGTAGCAGAGGTTTGGGGGTAAAATTAAACCTGGCACTGCAGAATAGTAGCAGATGAGAGCAGCACCCCAGCAGAGGGTTTAAGCTGCAGCCACAATCTTTCATGTTCTGGCCACGCTCCATCCCTGTGATAAAGCATATTCTTAATAATCGATGGACTATTAACAATAATAACCAGATCTACCCAATGGCTAGACATTTGAAGGAAAGACATGGTGATAACTGTAAATGACTTAAATAATTTGTCCTTGATAAAGTGATTACCAAACCTTGGGTGGTGATAAACAATTGACTATAGATAAGATAGAATCATGATATATACTCCAGTTCCATTGGGACTCAATATAAATGATAGGATGATTGTACATCTAAGTGAATAAACTATAATTGAGAACCTTGTATCCATTGTTGTGTCATAATTATCTGTACAGATATACTTTTAATGTCTCAGTATCTGATTTGATTCTCTTCTTTCCTATTCCGATATCATGAGATGAATGTAATATGGCATAGATTAAAGAATTTCATGATGTACTCCAGCTTCTGGATTAGGTATCAGAATCTTGTGAGATAATAAGTAGAATGTTGTGGAAATACAGTTGCTGGAGAGTCAGTTGGAGGTGCCCGGGGTGTCCGGAATAAAGACATCTCTTACCTTCACATTGGATCCAGTCATCTTTGAGAGGGAAACCACATGTAACTATTGCTCCTTCACTTTTTAGTTTGTCAGCTTTTGAAGACTTCTACAAAATATTGTTTAAACAAACTGTGGATCGTTTCTTGGTGTCTGTGAAATACATGTACACTTAATGCCATTTGGTAATTTGTGTCACTGCTTCAATCAGTACTGCACAATTTTGTAGATACATTATGCACTGTTTACTTAATGAGAACAAACAAGTTAGTTATTAAATAGCTATTTTATTTCCATCAGTCCACTTTATTGTCATTATGCGTAGTTTTCTGTAACTCCGGCAGTGCACAGACATAATCATGCCACATAGTTGCTCATTGTCCTCAACACATGGCTATGATACACAAGGAAAGTAGTTTGATTTCACGTAGCATGTTAAATTAATCTGAAAATATATCAATTTTTTTATCAGTTTTTCTCCACTCCTTCAACTTTAATGTTTGGACCATGGTTCCTTAAAGAATCTGATCTTGACAAAGCCTTGCACACGTTTAAACACTTTGATCTGTTCTGTTTATGTTCCAATAAATTGGTTTATGCATCATTAGAGTGAAGAGCCAAGTGCCATCATTCTACTGTGGGAAAAGAACTTCAAGAAAGAGATCTTCATAAAACTTTCCAAAAAACTGTTCATCCACTTCAGCATCTTCCTCGAAAGTTTCAGGGTGATCCCTTTGGGGAGAGTCCCAAAACATGTTTATCCAATGCAATTAGGAAATTGAACAGCAATACCAGAAAAATTACCAAATTTAGCAGAAACCTAGATCTTGGTCCAAAACGTGTTGCCATTTGTGTTTTGGTGTAAATACGCTCAGTAGTTTTTGAGAAATAACTTTCAAAAACTTTCCTTTAACTGAGGATCCAAGTAGGAGACAGATCTCAAGGTAAGATCTGATGGGCTGCCTCGACAGCAACAAAGCCACTTTATGACTCAGTCTCAATCTCATAGTCTCAATCTCATGTCGTACACAAAAGTATAAAAAACATATACTGTAGGAGGGTAGGGATACCCTGCCCCCGTAGGCTTGGTGAGGGTCCCCCCATTCAGTCGCCAAAAACATTTTTTTCCTGCATTGCAAAGAAGGATCCATGGAACAGAGGTGCTGATTAGAAAAATGGCAGGCTTTCACCAATTTTTAAGATGAGCTGCTGGGGAGCCAGGACCTGAGGGGTCAGCTGTAGATCATTTTTAGGGAGAGGGGCATGTAGCCCCTTCATCAAGTCTTACAGAAGAAGAGGGGTCCCCCATTCCCCAGGGTTGAATTGCTCATTTATGGGGAGGATGGTGTGAGGCCCACATCCATGAGCCTTGCAGAGGCTCCAAGGAACTAATTCCCTGGGGCTTAACATTTAGAGGAGCAGACATACCATTCCCCCCTGCTGAACCTTGCAAAGACTTCTTGAACCCTAACCCCAGGGGAACTGGTATATACATTTTATGGAGGGGGTGTGTGGCCCCGCTCACCGAGCCATTGATCACCCCGAGGACCCCATCTCGTTGGTCCTGATAGAGTTGCAGTGAACTAGGAACCCCCTCCCTGGGGCACTGCAGTTCCCTGGCTGGGAGAGTGTGAACATTCCCTGCAATCACTCTTCTGGGCAGAGAATGAAACTCTGTTCCTGCCCATGTATGAGCATAGGAAAATGTGGCTTCCACCCAGGCAGGGACAAAATTATGGAGATGGCTCCCACCAGAGCCACAATGTGTGCTGGCTCTGGAGCCATCCGGGTCTGAAGGGACATTGGGACTCCTTCAGCCCTCAACAAATTAGGAAGTCATGGGTGCCCCGAGCGAGCACCAGGATACCCACTGTAAAAATCAAAATGCCCGCTCCACAAGGCCCCTGGTATAGATACTTGCTGGAGAGCCGGTCGGGTCATTGTGGTTCCCTGTGTGATCAGTAAGATATGAACATTTTCCTCTGGATTTTGTATTGCTTAACATACCTCGTTGAATAGTGCAAAGGATTCGTTCAGTGAGCAACTTTACAATATAATTTTCATGTGCACTCACATCAATATTATAATAGAAAATATACATTAACAACATGGACGATTTGTTGAATGTGAAATTTGTTTTTCATTTCACATTTGATTAATTATTTGTATTTGCAGCTAAAGACTTGTGTTTGCAGCACCAAAAGATGATTGTGTTCGTACTGAACAGTATATGAATTTTCTCAATGACTTAGTCACTCAAGCCATGCAGTGCTTTTCTCACTCAAATATTCAGTACTCAGCCTGTGTACTAGCAAGTATGGTTAATACCCAACCCCTCCAATCACTTCCAATAATACCTAGAATCCATCAATCTATTAGGCGAAACCAGTTAGATTGCACTTCTTGCTGATAAAACAGACTTAGAGCCTGATTTAGATTTTGGCAGCAGGGTTACTCCGTTACAACGGTGACGGATATCTGGTCCGCAAAAATCTAAATCAGGCAGTTAGTCCTGGTGTGCGTTTGAGACAGCCTTCACTAACACACTAATAAGCAGCAGAACAAATCATGTTCTTGGCCTCTCAAGCACCGTTGCAGTGGTAATCAAAAGCCAGAGTAAAAAAGATACTAAATGATGGATTCTACTCGGTCTGTCTCACAGATTCCAATCAGTGTACTAAAACACTTTGCAATAATAGCCTGATATGTGAACCATTCATTAGTCAAACGTATATTTCTCTACTATCCCAACTACAAGCCTGAGTTCCCCTGCCTGCCCTCCATCAACTAGTTGCATTGCTCCAAACCCTGGCAACCTTGTAGATGAAGGTCACTGTGGTACTCAAGGAACGCACATGCCATCTGGACCATGTGCAGGACGAGCGAACTAGCATCATAATATATCCCCTCTTTTATGCACAATAAATTTTGAAACAATTGTCATAACCACATAATATATACCCTTTCTTTACACAAAATAAATGTAATACTAACAATTTAAAAACATTTTCACAAACACACTGAGAAATATCTAATAAATTACACATCTGCTCTACTATGTAAAGTAAGTATCATTAAACCACAATGTGCCTAAATTATTAACATATATATGAGAGTAAATTCTCACTCCCTTGTCTCGACAGCTGTCTTACTTTCATCAATTCCTAAGAAAAGCATGAAACTTGGGTGACAAATGCCATTCTCTATGCCATCAAACTTGAACTTCTCACCTCCTTGCAATCTTCTCAACCCATCACCACAGGCCTTCCCACTCACAATTCGTTCCAAGACATCATTCTGCTCAATCATATCTTCATCTCTCATCAACATGAAATTCTTTCAGTTATTGTTTAGAGTTTCACTTTTCTTCTTCACCCTACATTGATGACTTCTTCATTCTTCTTACACTCCAAAGCCCCTCTCTTTCTATTTTATTTCTGACCATTGCACAGTACTACATGACAATTATACACAGACTTCACCTCCATGGGACCAAAAAATGCATTTTTTCCACCACATTGCCGTCCCAGCTGGGCTTTATAAAGTTAATAACTGAAATTATTTTACTGCCTTCCAAGACACTACCCCTCACCTTCACATCCCTGTTATCTTCCAAGAAACTATTCCTCATCTTCAACATCCTCATTATTCACTCTCCACTGAGGCAAAAAAAAAATCCAAGCCTGGGTACTCTTTCTTTCATCCTTACAAATGGAATGTCACCAGTAGCTCCATTCACATTTGTATTGTATGCCCCTACCATTTACCCAACAGCATCACTTATCTCCTTTCTACCACTCACATTACACTGAATAGAACCTTTGATTACTTGATTCGCCCTCTCCAATAAACCAGTACATTTTGGATTATACAAGGACATGTACTTATATCTAATTCCATATCCTTTCAAAAACCCCTGTATCAACTTGGATGTGAGTTGAGTCCCGATGTGTGTCACAGTCCCTTCCCCCTTGAAGAAGATCCTAAAAAAAACTTCAAAACCAATGTGATGATGTTTGTCACAAATTCCACCTGATCTTTATTATGAGGAAGACTTATCAACTTCTGTTGGACTTCTCCTGGAGTCCCATATTCCTCCCCTCTCTTAATCAAAACATCAGTTGTACCAAACCTAAATTCATTGTGAGGCTCTGCAAACATATAACTACACAGACATATACGCTTCTCTCTTCCATCTATCACAAAAGTACCTCACCAACTTCTGATTGTTTGCATTGTTTTGTGCAGCTTTCTTCCATTCCTCTTTTTTTAACGGTATTGTACTCACCTTCCAAAACATCTTCAATGTTTGCTGCAACACATTCTTCATTTCTGTTACCACCATCCTACCTCCCAGGAAGTTTCAACAATCAATCTGCATGTTTTTCCACACTGCAACATGCACTATCTCATATCTGCACTCTTGTAAACATAAGGCACATCTTGCCAACCTTGCTGAAACTTGGTCCACTCCAGGTTGCAATTCCTTAAGCAACGGTGAATGATCTGTGTAGGAGGCTAACGTGGTTTGTAGGGGTACTAAGGTACTTACAGCTTATATCAGGTCCAGTTATCCCTTATTAGTGAAATGTTGGCAGTGCCTAGAAGCCAGGCAGCCTAGAGGTAGTTGTAGGCAGAGCAGCCAAGGCCGAACTAGGAGACATGCAAAGCTCTTGCAATACCACTGTAGTCCCACAGTACTTATACACACGAAAGACAATACTCAGTGTTACCAAAAATACAGGTACTTTATTTTAGTGACACAAGGCCAAAAATATCTTAGAAGCTATGCTCCCTTAGGAAGTAAGTATTACACACAAAATTTACAGTACTAACCAGTAATCAGTAGTGTGTAGAAGGACGCTGGGAGTGTAAGAAAACACCGAAGGTAAGTAAAGTACCCCACACCAGAGCCCAGGAAAGCAGGAATAAAGTTTAGCAAGCTTCCTCAGAACACACTAGGAGTTGTGGTAAAGGATTATGCAAAAACCAGGCAAGACTGCAAGACACCAACAATGGATTCCTGGATCTGAATACCTTTGGAGAGAGGAGAACAAGTCCAAGAACAGATGAAGAGACCAGGAAGAAAAGGGGCCCCTGCCAACCCGGATGAAGGTGCAAAAGTGGATTCTCTGGTTGGAAGAAAAAGTCAGAAATGCACCAAAGAAGACAGCTCTGGGTTCCTGCTTGGTGCAAGAGATGTCCCACGTCAAGTCATTGGATGCAGGCTGGTTTTCGTTGTTGGATTCTACCAACAATCCTTGCCTCACGCAAATGTCACAGTTGGCGGGAAAAGGCGCTACCTGGGCCCAGGAGGAACCTTGGGGTCTCAACTCAGACTCAGGAGATAGAGGGGGCTCTTTGCCCTTCAGAGAGCCCCCAGCAGACCAGGTAGCACCCACAGGAGTCCCAGGACACGGGGACAAAGGAGTTGCAAATTGCGGTCATTGCAGCACTACACAAAGGGTTCCCACATTGCCGGAGAGCAACTCAGGGAGCTGAGCATCGCAAGATAGAGTGCTGGGGACCTGAGCTACGCTGTGCACGAAGGATGTCTTGGCGAAATGCACAGAAGCCCTAGGAGCTGCAAGACAAGCAGTGCACAGGGATACTCTGTCTTACCTCCACCAACTTTGGACAGCTGGACTTTTGGACAGTCAGGATCACTTCGGTCTACCACCTGTGTTCCAGGGATCACGCTCGTCGACAGGAGAGGCAGCAGAGTACTGGTTGTCGCTGCAGAGAGGTGCCTGCTGAAGCAGGAAGTGACTCCGCCACTCCATGCGAGATTCCTTCGGTACTTCTAGTGCAGGATGAAGACAGGCAGTCCTCAGAATGTGCACAACCTGGAAACTGTTGCAGTTGCTAGCAGAAGCTGGAGCTACAGAGTTGTAGTAGCCTTCTTGGATACTTTGTTTCAGTTGTAGAGTTCCTGGGGCAGTTCTGCGGTTGATCTGATGGTAGAAGGTGAAGCAGAGGTTGCAGAGGAGTCCTGCTGGAATCTTGCAAAACAGCATCTGAGGAAACACCCAGAGGAGAGACCCTAAATAGCCCTGAGAGGGGGATTGGTCAACAAATCAGGTAAGCGCCTATCAGGAGGGGTCTCTGACGTCACCTGCTGGCACTGACCACTCAGATGCTCCCAGAGGTCCCTGACCATCCTGAAAAAAAGATGGCAGAACCCAGGGACACTCTGGGGGAGCTCTGGGCACCACCACTGGGGTGGTGATGGACAAGGGAGTGGTCACACCCCTTTCCTTTGTCCAATTTTGCACCAAAGCAGGGACTTGGGCTCCCTGAACCGGTGTAGACTGGACTATGCAAGGAGGGTACGTTTGTGCCCTTCAAAGCATTTCCAGAGACTCGGGAAGGATACCCCTCCCATGCCTGTAACACCTATTTCCAATGGAAGAGGGTGTAATGCATTGTTCTGCCTTCCTGGGATTGAACTGCTCAAGCCCCAGGAGGGCAGAAACCCGTCTGTGAGGTGGCAGCAGCTGGGGCTGCAGTGGAAATCTTAGAGAGCTGGTTTTGCAGTACTGGGGGACCATGGTGGAGCCCACAGGATGCATGGAATTGGCCTCCCAGTGCCAGAATCAGATTGAAGGTACCATTTCTCAATCTTAGACACCTCACATGGACATATTTGGAGTTCCCATTGTGAAGCTACATATATGTTTTGACATATATGTAGTGCACTATTATAATGGTGTCTCCGCACTCACGAAGTCTTGGAAATTGGTCCTGGACAACATGGGGGCACTTCTACTAGTGCAGGGGTATCCTCATACACAGTAACTTTGTACCTAGCCTTCGTGAACTGAAGGTTAGACATATTGGTGACTTATAAATTACATGGTGCAATGAAAATGGCTTTGAAATAGTGCTTGCACTATTTCACTCAGACCGCAGTGGCAGTCCTGAAGAAGATTTTGTATGAGCTCCTTATGGGTGGCAAAAGAAATGCTGCAGCCCATAAGGAACTCCTGGACCCCCAATGCCCTGGGTACCTAGGTACCATATACTAGGGACTTATAAGGGGGGTCCAGTAAGCCAATCTGGACTGAAATAAGTGGTCACTAGACTATAGTGACACATTTGGAAACATAGAGAGCATAAGCACTGGAGTTCTGATTAGCTGGACTCCAGAGACACAGTCAAGCATACTAACAACACAGTAAAACATATTGACATATAGGCCACAAACTATGAGCACTGGGGTCCTGACTAGCAGAATCCCAGTGAGACAATAAAACACACACTGACAAACAGGTAGAAATGGGGGTAACATGCCAAGAAGGATGGTACTTTCCTACAATCTGCACATAATATGAAATTCACACCTCACACCTTTATTCGAAAATACTCAACTCCCCAAGCAGCTGCTAAAGCCTTGTGCTGAATAACTTCATAGTTGTGTTATGTGGCACTCATTGATCTATAGATTTTTTACCACATCATTTTAGTTGTGGTAAAATTGCTAGGTTTATTCTGCTTCTACATTTTCGATCAAAAAGCATCAATATCTTTGCATCATTAATCTCAGCTTTGACACACTCAAAATCGTCTTCCTGACT
Organism: Pleurodeles waltl; assembly: GCF_031143425.1. NCBI lineage: Eukaryota > Metazoa > Chordata > Amphibia > Caudata > Salamandridae > Pleurodeles > Pleurodeles waltl. The sequence continues at coordinate 1,258,647,713 of NC_090440.1, read as the reverse complement.
CTTCTTCCACTTGAAATCTTTACCCTGCTGAAATAGTTTTCTTAAAGGTCATTTTATTTTCCGCAAAATTATAAACACATTTTGTGTAATTCTAAGTCAGGCCCATGAAAGAAGACAGCTGCTCTTTTCTTTAGGAAGCTGGAGCCAACCTGATTGTTTTCACTAAATCTTCTTTAGGTGTCTTACCTTGCACCAAAACCTCAGATAGTCAATTTGCCTCAACAAAAACGAACACTTTTTTATATGTAGTGTAAAAAAATGTACCCTCAACGTATTCTTGAACAAACGTTTCATTATACACTGGAATACAATTGAAGCAGATGCTAAACCAAATGGAAATCTGGTGAATTGAAACACACCCTTCCATTGTTATAAATGCTGTGAGAGGCTATGGCTAGGAATGCAACTGAATGTGGTGGTATGCAGACTTGAAGTCTAAACTAGTCAAAACTCTTGCATGATTGAGTAGTAAAACCAATTTCAGAAATATTCAGTAAGGGAAGTCCAGCAACCACTATACACTAGTTTAAGCTCCTCAAATCCACTCAAAACTTTAATACGCCATCCCCTTTCTTTGGCATTACTCATTACAAGAGGAGACTCAACCATTTGTATAATGCCGCTGTTATGCGTGTCTTCTAGCATTTTCTAAACATCATCCATAAATGCAATGGGTACCCTTCTTAAACTGTGTCTTGGTGGCATTGTTCCTTTTTTCAGTCTTATCTAACATACATATCCTTTTAATGATCCTATTGAATATTAAAACTCATAATTAAAGCCATCCAAAATGCCTTCTACTGTCTCATTACTAAACTCACCCCAATATTGCAGATTCATTTTGAAAAAAATACTTTCCCTATTCTCCTTCCGACCTTTAAATGAAAATGTGCATTTCACGGATCCCAAAATCTGGATATGACCCCCCACCATACCCTTCTGGATGTATATCACTTGACTGTAATGAACTGTGAGGTCATGTCTTTTCAAACAACACTTTTTGAACAATAGTGAGTTCCTCGCACAATCATTAGTTTATTGAAGCCTCATTCACAAAAAATTCAGCCTTAGGTCTATTTTTTTGTGCATTTCCTCTATCCTCAATGCATAATGCCCTTTCCATGATTTCATCATCCTCTTCTACACACCCAAATGTAGTAATATTGTAAGTAAACAAAGTTAATCATAATTTATTAACATGTACAGTTACACAGTAAGGGGCAGATTTATCAAAAGTGGTTCTGCACCTAGTGCAGTGCCATTTTCCTTGCCCCCTTTAGTGCCCCCCTACAGCCACCATGTGTGTGTCGCATTTAGAATATGGTACACCATGGCATAGGGTAGGGGGTAAGAGCGTCATGTTTTATGCTATTGATGTACACTGCAGGAGTAGTGCCAAAATGTTGGTGCTGCTCCTTCAGAGTACATAGGGGCCCATTATAGATGATGGTATGCCCCCTTTTAGCGCCTGCTCTGAGCAGGCATTAAAAGTGTAAATAAAATGGTACAAGAAAATCAAAGAATGCAACCCCCCCCTTGCATACATTATGCCTGGTGCAGGCATAATGTGGTGCAAGGGTTTACAAAGTTACGCAATGCATGCATTGCACCCCTTTGTAAATGTGGTGGTGGAAAATGCCACTTTAGCGCTGCCATAGCAATAAAAAATGATGCTAGGCCAGCGCTAAGATGGCACTAGGGGCTCCTAAATATACCTCTAAGTTTGTTAGGTGCATGCACTATGCTAAGTTAGTTAGGTGGATGTGCTGTGCTTTACACAGCAATGCATGTTCCTTATGTACCTTCAATGTTATTGGTCTATAGCGTTGCAATTCCATATGTATTCCAGATTGTTGAGTGGCTGAGCGTCAGTTGCTCGGCCGCTCTCTTGATGTATGGATGCCTCAGTAAAGCTCTTACTAACCTCACAATCAGAAATCAGATATTATTACACCAACCTATTACTAATTTGGGTCTCTACAGACCCTTGTTATGTGACCTCTTTTCCCACATTTATGAAAATCCTTATCTCTCGCAAAGCACTCTTTAAAGACTTCAGCATACGACATGCTGCACAGCTGAAACAGTCAATCTATGTTGATTTGTTGTAACCTTTGCTTTGTTTACCTTTATTTCTCTGTGTTGAACTTCCTTTATTGCCCAATCAGAGGAATACCTTGACGTGACATTTTTTTTTCTGTACTCTGCATTACATTGACTTCTTCATATCTCTTTCCATCTATTTGTTGCATCTTCCTCATGCATGCATCTATCTCTTCCACAATTTTTGTAGTGCTTATCATTTTTTTGTAATGTGGGGTTGCATATAGCCCACAATCTTGCCTACATCTTTCTATTTTTTGCATTACACTAACAATTGATCACTGATCATTGAGCTGTCATTTCCCTAAAGTCACATTTCACTGCCAGTTTTTTTAGACTGGGCACGAAATGGTTCAATGTTTCATGACTTGATTGTGACTGGATATAGAACTTATGTTTTTGCATGACAATATTCAATTGCCTGCCAAAATAAATCACTTTTTGAAAGCTAAATCTTGTCTTGGTTTCAAAGTATAAATTAGATATTTCCATACTATCTGCCCCTATGGCAACCAACAAAAACATAATGTAAATTGAGTTTCTTGTTGGCAGAGGTATGCACCCTGTCCAAGCAGGAACCACAATACTAGTCAGAGTAGGTGCACCCCATCAATTAACCTGTGCTCACCCTCTGGTAGCTTAACACAGAGCAGGCAGGATTAACATAGGAGGCAATGCGTAAAGTATTTGTGCGACACTTATAAACGTAAAGCAATGAAACCCCAACACAAACATAATCTACATCAGGTTAGAAGAATCAACCGTAATTTAATGAACACAACAAGACCAAAATGACAAATATCCAATAGGTAGAAGTCAAGATATAAATGTTTTAAGGATATCTGCAAATATAGACCTTCATTTCCACCTTGGCGGTTGGGGATAAAGTGGCGGTAATACCGCCATCAGGATGACGGTAATTACAGCCAAATTATGACCCTAGTGGTGATATCGCTGATAGACAGATAATGTACCACACCGACTGCCAGAGCAGAAACAACAGCCACCACAGTGGTAGCCGCTTACAGCCAGGCGGAAGACAAAGTTCCGCCCACCATATTTGGTCACAAGATTCCGCCACCTTTATCAGGGTGGTACCAATGCCATCAAAAGTCTGGCGGAAACACATCACAGAAGAGAAAGGATTCACCTTTGGAGACACACCTCAAAGAACCACACAGCCATGGAAGCCGAACTGCAAGTCTTTCCAATGATCTTCTATGTTATGGTCCACTTGGAACACCAACGCCAGTGAAGACGACGACGGTGAGTACAGACGGCTAGCACACAAGGGAGTGGGGAGGAGAAAGAGAGTGACACACACACACACCACACAGACCCGACATACACACGTCATACACACAACAATATGCATTACAAAAACAATCTGGCCACAAAAATCTGAAGAATAATGCAATGAAAACAGGAATTTACGAAAATGATTGTAGTCTGTCCAACAATAAAATGAAAAATCAGATTTGTCCATGATACAGATCTGTACACGTGTATAAAAAAGGGACACTGCCCAGCTCATAGTGCAAAGGGCCCATACGGCCACAGGGCACAGTCCAAGGCCCCACTTGAATCCTGCACCAATCCAGATAGAACACTAACAGGAGCATCAGCTGTCAAATAGGCAGGCTCCTCAGGGGAAGGGGTAGGGCACCTCAGCTAGATGCGGGAACAAGTCCACTGGTTCTGGAGGGGGGGCAACATGCCCTGGCTTATTGTCTTGGGGAGTGCAAGGCCACAGTCTCTCAAGTGGGTGTCTTGCCCACTGGTTCTGGAGGGGGCAACATGCCCTGTACTTTGTCCTGGGGGTGCAAGGCCACAGTCTCTCGAGTGGGTGTCTTGCCCACTGGTTCTGGAGGGGGCAACATGCCCTGTACTTTGTCCTGGGGAGTGTAAGGCCACAGTCTCTTAGGTGGGTGTCTTGCCCACTGGTTCTGGAGGGGGCAACATGCCCATTGCTTTGTCTTGGGGAGTGAAAGGCCACAGTCTCTTGAGTGGGTGTTTTGCCCACTGGTTCTGGAGGGGGCAACATGCCCTGTACTTTGTCATGGGGAGTGCAAGGCCACAGACTCTCATATGGGTGTCTTACCCACTGGTTTTGGAGGGTGAAACATGCCCACTGATTTGTCCTGGGGAGTAAAAGGCCACAGTCTCTTGAGTGGTTGTCTTGCCCATTGGTTCTGGAGGGGGCAACATGCCCTGTACTTTCTCCTGCGGAGTGCAAGGCCACAGTCTCTCAAGTGGGTGCCTTGCCTACTGGTTCTGGTGGGGGCAGGCCACACAGCAGCCCTTGGCGGCTGGACTATATGGCGTCTGCCGGTGGTGGCAGCTGTACTGTGGTGGTGGTTGTGGGAGGCTCCTGCTCAGCCCCTGCACCCTCCGATGGCTGCACTGTAGTGGTGGTAGCGGGAGGAGCCTACTCAGGCCCTGCACTCTCTGATTGCTGCACTGTGGTGGTGGTTGTGGGAGGCTCCTGCTCAGCCCCTGCACCCTCCGATGGGTTCACAACCACGGCTGGCGGTGGGGGCCCTGTGATAGCTGGTGGTGGTGGTGGCATTTGGCTGGCAGCTTCCGCAGGGGTAGATTTCCTCCTCTCCTCCTGCTCATGGTTTGGGGATCCCTTACACTTCCTGGCAATGGTGGATGGGCTCTTCCCCCTCTGTCAGCTGCTGCAGGCTCCTTCCACTTCTTTCAAGCTGCTGAAGGCTCTTTCTGCTTCTTTCCAGCTGGTGCAGGCTCCTTCCCCTTCTTAGCAGCTGGTGCAAGCTCCTTCCCCTTCTCAGCAGCTGGTGCAGGCTGAGTTGCTTGGCTGGGTCCTTGCTACCCTGCACATGCATGCAGCATGGGGGGGAGGGGTAAAGAAGAGGTCAATCTGGGAAAGGAAATGTTTTTTAGGAGTGTTGGGGCGGGACAAGGGAGGAGTAATCGGAGGGGAGCATGAGGGAGTGGTTGTTGGAGGTGTTTGTCTGCTGGATTTGGGTGCAGGTACATGGGCTGTATGCTGTTGTGAAGCGAATGGCTGTTGGGTGTCTGAGTGCTTACATTTGTGTACCTTGGGGGGACAGACAAGGTGGGAGACGACACAGGCGACGCGTGCATGGATGTTGTGGAGGTGTCTGCAAGTGAGGTGTGTGTTGTGCTTGGTGTGGTGATGATTCTGGTAGTGGATATTGATGCAGTGCATGCAGGTATGAGTGTAGACACAACTGGATGGGAAGTGGAGGAGGAGGAGGAGAAGGAGGAGCAGGGGGAGGAGGAGGGGAGACAGTGGAGACAGTGGATGTTGTGTCTGCAACTGAATGGTGTTTGTGTGAGTGCCTGTGGGATGAAGTGTGGTGATTCTGTTTGCCTGTGACACTCTTGGGTGTTGTCTTGTGTGCATGCTCATCTGCCTGTGTGCTTTGGATGGGTTAGGGTTGAGGAGAATGGGGCTGGGAAGTGGAAGTCGGAGGGGGTGACGGTTGAAATAGGGACAATGGCTGCCATCAGAGAGGAGGTCAGAGCCTGGCTTAATCTCTGTACGGGCTACCAATTCACCGTGAATGCCCTCCAGGAATGCATTAGATTGCTGCATCTGGGCTGCCAGCCCCTGGATGGCATTCACAATGGTTGATTGCCCTACAGATATAGATCTCAGGAGGCCAATAGCTTCCTCACTCAGGGCAGCAGGGCTCACTGGGGCAAGGCCTGAGGTGCCTGGGGCGAAGGAGATGCTGACCCTCTTGGGTGAGCGGGCACAGGCAACTCGCTGAAGGGCTATTGAGAGGCTGGTGCTGGTATGGGGGTGGCGGCTGTACCTGCAGCTGGGATGGTCCCAGAGGTGTCTGCATCACCAGGGAGCTCCCAATCGGAGGAGGTATCAGAGCCTGTATTGTCCCCTCCAGTCTCCGCCGCGGTGCTCCCCTCTCCCTCCATCCCACTGGTGCCCTCAGCATCGATGGACTCTGCCTCACTGCGGTGCTCCCCTCGCCCTCCGTCCCACTGGTGCCCTCAGCGTTGATGGACTCTGCCTCCAGGGTCCTGTGGGATGCAGATCCCTCTGCCCCTGGTGCCTCTGCTCCTCCACCAGATGATGCTAATGCACATAAGAACAGGATGACAAAACAAGAAAGAGAAAGAGAGAGACAAAGGATGCACATAGTCAATGACTGCACCAATACTACCGTTGGCACACATAGCACCCTCAAGCACAGGCAACAGGCCTATGCACTATGCATGGCACTACCAGTGAAATGGTTAGTCACCAAGGAATGAGGAGGGGCACACACCACAAACTGCAGCACAACTGGGACTCACGCAGCCCTGCCCAGGAATGAATACTAATAAGCTAGGAAAGCAGTAATTCCCATTCAAACCCTTAGCCACCAGAGGACCCACACTGCCATGTCTGGCCGGCCTAGGGGCACCCAAGGACAAACAACCATCACCCGGATACCACCCCACCAGCCGTAAATTGTCATAATAGCCACTGTACTTACCTCCTTGTGGCTGCTGTGATGCCCTCAAGTGCCCATCCAGCTCAGGATAGGCCACCACCAGTATGTGGGAAATCAGGGGGGTCAGGGTCCAACAGTCACCCCTTTCTTGTTGGGAGGCTATCCATAGCTGGGACCCGCGATCTTTTGAGCCCAGCGTCTCAGGTCCTCCTACTGTTTGCGACAGTGGGTACTCCGTCTGCCATAGACCCCCAGGGTCAGCACCTCCTTGGCGAAGGCACACCATATTCCCTTCTTTTGATGGGCGTTGACCTGCAGAGGCAATACACACATGTGAACACCATTAGAGAAACAGTCCAACCTGTCACACAAATGGCCCACCATACCCGTTTGCATTACCATTGGCACACACATATCCCAGCCTACAACATGTGCACCGCCAAGAGGACATCCACCCACCCCCCTCACCCAAGGACTTCACAACACTTGCATCGTGCCCAAGGTGTACTCACCTGTTGGTCTGGAGGCCCGTACAGTAGTCCGAAATGGGATAGGACCCCATCCACTAGTCACTCCAACTCCTCAGAAGTGAAGGCTGGGGTCTTTTCACCGGTCACACGGGCCATGGTAGGTTCCAGACACAGGTCACAGCAACACATGCAGTGTAGATCCTCTCCTATGCAAGGTCAGTAAACAAGTGAGGAATCTGACAGTAAATGGCTGTCACGTCCGTGGCAGTGTATACCGTCACTGCCGGCGTAGATCACCATTGACCACTGTAACTCATAGGGCACAATATTAACCAATGAAGAAGTGCACGGTGGTTCACTACTGCCTACCGCCAAGGCGCACAATGTCAGCGGCATTACCTCACTTCCACCTATCCCTACACACAGGAAAGGTGGTTGCCATTTCAGGGGGGTGGACAGACCTAGCGAATATTGCTGTGTCGCAGGATCAATAGGCACATACTTCACTGATTACACTGTCCCATTACATGTTTGCACATTGTGGACTGCTGCTGTGGCTCCATTGTTCAGTTTGTGACAGCCTACTCACTCTTATGTCCCTTAGATACCTATCGTTGTGGATGAATAGGAGATAGAGACATACCCCCATGTACAGACCCCTGGTGGACTTGGCTACACTGTAGGACAGGTACATAATACTCACCTGTAGACTGGACAGGGCCACAATCACAGAGCTGTGTGCCCAATTGGAGCCTGACCTGATATCTGCTATCCGTCACCCCACTGGGATCCCCCCTCTTGTGCAAGTGCTATCAATTCTCCATTTCCTGGCAACTGGTTCTTCCCAAGTGACAGTGGGCTTGGCAGCAGGAATTTCACAGCCAATGTTCTCAAACGTGCTATGAAGAGTTTTGTCTTCCCTGATAAAACACATATGCAGCTACATTGCATTCACCCAGGTTGAGGATTTGGCCACTGTAAAGGCCCAATTCTATGCATTGGAACATATCCCCAGTATAATAGGTGTGATTGATGGAACACATATTGCATTTGTGCCCCCTCTGCCAGAATGAACAGATGTTTAGGAATCGTAAGAGTTTCCAATCCATGTATGTGCAGATGGTGTGCTTGGCGGACCAGTACATCTACTACGTCAATGCTAAGTATCCTGGGTCGGTGCATGACGCTTTTGTCCTGAGGAATAGCAGCATCCCAAATGTGATCTCCAAACTACAGAGGCACAGGGTGTGGCTAATAGGTGAGCCCTGGTTCCCACCCAGTATATGTTTGTGTATGCCTATGGTTTGGCCACATAGGATAGAATGTGGCTAAATGTTGTCCCTCAAAATTTGCAGGTGACTCTGGTTACGCAAACCTGTCATGGCTGCTGACCCCCATGAGGAATGCCAGGACAAGGGCAGAAGAACGTTATAATGAGGCACATGGGCAAACCAGAAGGCTCATAGAAAGGACTTTTGGGCTCCTCAAGGCCAGGTTCAGGTGCATCCATCTGACAGGTGGATCCCTGTGCTACTCACCTAAGAAGGTCTGCCAGATTTCTTCATCTTCCACCACAGCCCCATCAATCTGCACTTCCAGGATGGACGATATGGCAATGGCCTTCTTGTTGGTAAGTCCATAAACATAGCAATATACACACGCCACAATAACCCTGTTGAACAATACATACACCACTACATTGATATGTGGGCATGAATACACTGAGGTGTGACACAGGTAGTTATGTTGTACACCATGACACAATGGGATACACACCTATGGACAAATGACGGCTGCCAATAACAGTAGATGCCACGCTAGAGCTACAAGGAACCAATGTCAAAGCACACAGTTACAATGAAATGGCCTGCCCTGGAAGTACAATTTGGAAGATGAACCATATACTATTACATTAGGCCTCATAGTCAATCCTACACCCTCCCAAGCAATAAGTACTGTGGAAGGGGTGTGCAATGTGTGTTGCTGCAGGTCAAACACCATGAGACACATAGCATGATGATTCTGACTCACATGTAGGTGATGTGGAAATACTGAGGCAGTCCTAACATCACACATCACTCCTGATGTGACGTTGCCAGGTAGCAATAAGGAAGTGGACTGTGCTGTGAACACATATTGATGTACTACTAATGCAAACTGCACACTGCTGCACACACTGCAAGAGCCAATTGTCCATCAAAATAACAGATGTACAGGGAGATGGCCCTTCCTACACAGATACATCCACCTCCACAAGGCAGTTAGCCAGGTTACCTGTAGCAAGTTCGGTAGTGTAGGTGCACAGTTGCACATGAGCCACTGGCAGAGGGAACCACAAAGGTCTATATAGAACCAAGTCACACATTAGACAATTGTGCATTGTCAATACTGAACATCTCCATGCTGCCAACTTAGGGAGATGTGTTGGGCATTGTCACCAAGCCTAATCAAAGGTCCTCACTTCTGGATTTCATCAGCAAAGACATATGTCTAAGTGGATGGATGTCCAGGCCATGTAGTGCAACCATGTTACCACCACATCACAATCTATTGTCTGTGTGGAAGTATCATGTTCCCTCCAGTAAAGCACATTAAAACATGTTGCTCACTACACCGCGCATGGTACATACATACTGAACTGCAGTTTGGAAACTAAACCATAGTTATTAAGTCAATGAGCCAAACACAAGTTGTCAAGTCAAACAACCCAATGCAGAAAGAACCTCACAGAAGCCCAGGATCTCACACAATGTCCCAAATACATATGAGTCACAGACAACAAAATATATCATCTGCCATGCTACATGGCATTCCTGGTGCAACCAACAACAAAATACTTACTCCTATTTTCTTTTTAGCTGATCAGGGTTACCGGATCCAGCCATGGATTATGACCCCATTCCCCAACCCAAGCACAGCAGCAGAGAGTGCCTATAATGAGACACAGCGGAGGACATGTACCATTGTGGAATGGACCTTTGGCCAGATTCAGGTGCCTGGACAGAAGAGGATGCAGCCTCCTATATGCCCCAACAATGGTCTGCAAGTTCTTATTGACTTGTGCCATCCTGCACAACATTTGTGTTAGGAGGAACACCCCCCTATATGAACCCGAACAAGAACTGCCTTAGGAGGAGGCGGAGGAGGATGGTTCCAGGGAAAATGAGGGGAAACATCCAAACACAGCTGCAGGAATGCGTCGCAGACAGCAGATAGTTCAAAACTTTTTTCACCAATAGTCACTCTAAACACATTGTTACGATATGTAATTAAACACCTCACTTTATCACTCAATCCTTCTCTGGCTACTTATTTCTGGATCACATGTTCTTTAGGAATGTGAGTATTACCTCAGGGAGCACGTCACAAAGCCAAATCTGACTACTTCTGATGAAACATCACAAGTGATGTGTATGACTGTACAGCAAACATCATACACATAAAAAAAAAAAAAATGACACATATAAGGACGAAATCATAGGACCAGAGCATATGACAGACATCCACGTTGTCAACATGGTCTATTGTAGAACGACACACAACTATGACATCTTCAATCATAAGGTCAATAAGTCTCTCATACATGAGGCAGTGCAGGTGAAATATCAGTGGTAACAGGAATGTATGAACAGACCCCTGACATTAGTAAGCGTGACATTTGCTATCTCTGCAAGGAGCTTGTGTGACAAGAGGTGCATCAATGCTGAAAATGGATAGCATGAGTATCCCAGGTATGACAAGCTATGGTCCCAACACATGACCTGAGCAGTCCATCCTTCGTAATAAGTCCTACCATTGCCATGTGTGAAGCCTCTGCCCTCCCTTCCCTAGGGGCGATGAAAATGGACTATCTGTACCCTTGGAATCATCATTAACACTCACACAGACTCCCATTCTGACTCCTGTTTGCTTCCCATTTCCATAGGGCATGCTATAGAAGAATTACATTAGCCTGCATGGACTTCAGGTCCCATAATGCACTGTCTGGTAGTTGGTAAGACCTGTAATCTTCTGTCCATCGCTCCCTATGGGAAATGTCTGGTTATCCCCTTATACTGGATTCTCTCCTCCAGGAATTGTGAGAGACTGAAGCTGCACACACCTGTGACCTCTCTCGTGCAGCCCAGCCATGTGGCTCTGCCCTGGCCTTGCTGCTCCCTGGAACTGTTTAGAAGCTACCATTCCCTGAAGCTCCTCGTTATGCACTGAGTACAAATCATTTGTGTACCAGAGCCCTTGTTGGATTGTGTTACCATCCTGATTGCACCTGAAACTGCTCTCTATTTAGAGAGTGCTGTTCCTGCTTGTTCCAGTCAGAGTCAGCTCCCTGTTTTTCAGCCTTGTTCATGTTTGTTTCTGCCAGAGCCTGCTTTCTGTTACCCAGACCTGTTCCAGTCTTTGCGTCAACCAGAGCCTGTTCCCTGTGCCTGCATTTGCCTCCTTATTGGTTCCATTGCCCAATGTTTCCTCTTGGGGTATTGTGGGGGTCATTCTGACTCCCGCCGGCGGTGGAAACCGCACGCCCGGCGGGAGCCGCCGAATGACCGCACTGCGGTCAAATGACCGCGGCGGCCATTCTGGCTTTCCCGCTGGGCTGGCGGGCGACCGCCAGAAGGCCGCCCGCCGGCCCAGCGGGAAAGTGCCTTCAACGAGGAAGCCGGCTCCGAATGGAGCCGGCGGAGTTGAAGGCGTGCGACGGGTGCAGTGGCACCCGCCGCGATTTTCAGTGTCTGCTTGGCAGACACTGAAAATCAATGTGGGGCCCTTTTAGGGGGCCCCTGCAGTGCCCATGCCATTGGCATGGGCACTGCAGGGGCCCCCAGGGGCCCCATGACACCCGTTACCGCCATCCTGTTCCTGGCGGTGAAAACCGCCAGGAACAGGATGGCGGTAAGGGGGTCGGAATCCCCATGGCGGCGCTGCAAGCAGCGCCGCCGTGGAGGATTCCCTGGGGCACCGGTTTCCGGAATGGAAGCACCGCCAGCCTGTTGGCGGTGCTTCCGCGGTCGTTGGCCCTGGCGGTCGGTGACCGCCAGGGTCAGAATGACCCCCTGTGTCTGGTAAGTGTACTATCGGTCCTCAACTGTATAGAATTGTTTAACTTTGTATTTGTTCTGGCACCTGGTTTCCAGGAGGCTAATCCAGCCCCCATCCTTTGTCTAGTTTTGCATGTAGTCATTAGTGCCTAACAGTGACAGTATGCAATGGCTGTATTCCAGGATTTGTTAGTGTGTCTCCAGCCCGACAAACAAGGGATAGTCTAGTGTATGTAAGGTCAATCCATGTTTGTGCCCTGAGGGTCCAGACACTGATTCACTTCTGCCGTCACCTTTCTATGGGACTTGCGTGGTGACTAGTTGTGAGATTAATCTGCACAGAGGCACTGACCTTCCCTGTTGCTGTGGGAAGTTCTGAGTCCTATCCTGTGTACAGACTAAGGGGGTCATTCCTACCCTGGCGGTCCGAGACCGCCAGGGTAGGGGACGGAGGAAGCACCGCCAACAGGCTGGTGGTGCTTCTGGGGCTATTCTGACCGCGGCGGTAAAGCCGCGGTCAGAAAAGGGATGCCGGCGGTTTCCCGCCGGCTTCCCGCTGCCCCTGTGAATCCCCCACGGCGGCGCTGCAAGCAGCGCCGCCATGGGGATTCCGACCCCCTTCCCGCCAGCCTGGTTCTGGCGCTTTTCACCGCCAGAACCTGGCTGGCAGGAACGGGTGTCGTGGGGCCCCTGGGGGCCCCTGCAGTGCCCATGCCACTGGCATGGGCACTGCAGGGGCCCCCTAACAGGGCCCCACATTGATTTTCAGTGTCTGCTTGGCAGACACTGAAAATCGCGACGGGTGCAACTGCACCCGTCGCACACCAGCAACTCCGCCGGCTCCATTCGGAGCCGGCTTCCTCGTTGCTGGTGCTTTCCCGCTGGGCGGGCGGGCAGCCTTTTGGCGGTCGCCCACCAGCCCAGCGGGAAAGACAGAATGACCGCCGCGGTCTTTTGACCGCGGTACGGTCTTCTGGCGGGTCCCGCCAGGAGGGCGGCGGCAGCCGCCCGCCAAGGTAGGAATGACCGCCTAAGTGATGAGCCCTGGATGTTTGTCCATTACTGACCCATGACATATTTGTCCACACTAAGGTTCCTCTGTATTCACTCTTCTGTATTATCTGCCATACCATAGCTGCCCTATCCCCTTGTATGCCTTTAGCTGATCTTCTGCTTTAGGTCAAATCAGCCTTGCAAGATACTCTGTGAACTCAAGGGTTGCCCCAACAGACTCCTGACTAGACCTGCACGAAACAATAACACCATGGGGCCCAATACTGACACAGGGTACACATGCCCACACACTTGAACTGGACACTTTTGTGCAATGAACCTCTGAAAATATGTGAACACATGCAGCCAGGGCTGCAGGTCCACCACAGCCACAGGAGGAACATAGGTAATTTAAATTAGTCAAACTGACGTATACATAACAATTTTATGATTGGAATTTAGGCTCAGTGTTGTAAACACTGTACCTACCAAACATGTACAAATGGCTGACATATGCGTAGTTTACACACGTCACCATTAAGACGTAGCCAACAATTAATGACATGTGAGAGGTAACATATCCGACATACCCTCATCAGCCATCCTCGATCATCTCTGTATCGTTTGCTGTGGGAAATGCAATGTCCCTAAAGTCAAACAACTACACACATCAAATGAGTTGACACATATTACAAACACATATCATGACTGTTGTACATCATTGATTGCCATCTTATGTAGATACCCATTTGTAACACATTCATACATGACCATTACGGCAAATGTATTGCATGCCGTTCCATCAAAAGCACACATATAGTTGTGACAGTCAATTCACACACCAAACACACAGACCATGAATATTACTTTTGTAGCGCAGCCTTGCCGTCATTTATTGACGCAAAATCAGCGCAAACTTACAAATTCCGTTAGAATTTCCTAACTTTGTGCTGCTTTTGCATCAGGAAAAAAAAGAAATGCTGCGCAAAGATAGTATAAATGTGGGCCGCAGTTGCATGCTCTACCACATGTGGCCAAACACTGTAGCACAAACTGCAGACCATATCATCCTATCTTCATCTAGATACTGGCTGCATGCATTTTAATTATTTAAAATTCATGCATACACAGTTTGAGTCAGAAATTTTGAGGCAAATGCGTTGAAAAACCACGCAAACGCATACTACATCAATGGCCCCCTAGTGTTAATTCCAACAGCGCATCCCACACATAGGTTATGCGTCAAATATATTCACACAAACTATGTATGTATCAAAAAAATGCATGCAAGATGGAAAACGGGCTGCAAAGGGGACAGGAAGTAATGTAATAGGAAATCCTGTTTACAGACATGGTACAGAGGGTGTACTTTCACTTTCACTTTACAGTCTGTGCTTTTTCTCTTGACTGTGTGGCTGTGTCTTGGTGTTCCTCTTGTTTGGATTGTGTATACTGTATCTTGTGGTGTCTATCTTTTGTCTTTTGGTGTATTCTATTTGTATTTTGAACCTGTGTGAGCGTTTTTGTGTATTTTAGTGTTGTCTGAATTGTATTTGTACTGTTGGTGTCTATTTGAGGGTTAGATTAGTTGGATTAGTTGGGGTCTGTAATTTGGGTTGTAAGTTTTCTTTTTTATTTATTTTTCCTTAATTTTTTTCTTTTTGAAATTCTGTAGCAGAACATATTGGGAAGGGTGAGGCTGAGCCGCATGGGTGAGGTGGAGCTTGGGGCATTTGTGTGGCTGGTGTGCCACTTTCTTTCAATGATGCTGGAGGTGGGGGTCGTGTGATACCCCTGTATCACACGGAGACAAGGCAAGGTGGCTGCGTTGGGCGAAGGTGCTCTTCCACCTGAAACATGTGTTCAACACCTCCCGGAACGAGCACCAGCTAAAGCATTGCTAGGCTGACCTGGGGGCATGAGAACAGGACCTGCTGGACCACCTGGGTGTGGTGATTGGTGTCCTTGTTGGTGAGTATCACATTGACAAATGTGTACAGTAGAATGATCCTGAGTGACAGTAGCAGACATGCCACATGCTATGTTTGTGGCCATGAGGAATGCAAGTAGAACAAACTGTTAGTGTACCAGTACTGAGGTGTATCATACATGTTTATACATGTTAACAATGCAGTCCGAAGTTCTGTTGAGCCATGTCCAACTATTATGTAGGGCCATATGTACTAAGCTATTCATAATTTTCACAAACAGCCTAGATTTCTAAATTTTTGTGTTCATGTCAGGACAAATATTCTTTCAAATGCACAACCCAAATTTTGACATTCTGCTATTACATTGCACAATCACAAAACAGGGTTTGTTAGTGGCATTTAGGAATGGGCGTTCCTATCCTATTATCAAGTCACAGTCGTCTAATTGTTTTTTTCTTGGGCACAAATGCTGGCACTAAGCAATTGAAGTTAACATCCGTTTCAATTTGTTGGTAAGCCATTTGAAAAAGGGGAAGGTTCCCCATGGGATCCCTTCCCCTTTGTGAATGCATGGCCAAAAATGTATTCTGAGCAGGAAGTTGTGCCACGGACTACTGTCTGCTTCCAAAAATATTTTTCAGTCATAAAGCAGGGTTTTGAAATACTTTCTGTTTACCTCTGCTGCAATTAATCAAATATTTACATGACTATTTGAAAGCAGTCCCAGACATGGTGGTCTGCTGAGCCCAGCAGGCCAGCATCCCTGTGAGTGCCACCATTCCCAAGGGGTTTGCAAAATGAGACCTACCTCATAATTATTCAAGAGGTAGGCGATTTGCTACCCCATTTTGGAATTGCAAACAGTGTCATTTTGAGTGTTCTAACTCAGATCATCCAACTTGCTAATTGCTAGTGGCTAAGTCACGCAATGTGTGACTCATAAAACCTGTTCTTCGTACATATGGCTCTGAGTAACACATTTCAGGTTCAATGACCACACCTGTGTCCATGCATTCTGTCAATGATGATCAGCTAAGACACTGTCAGCATAACATATTTCACAGTTTTGGGACAGCAAAGTGCACTATTGATGTTTAGTGGTATATTGTCATAATTACACACACATTATCCCTGCCATCATGTTGGCATCGGGGCATATACGGCTTAGGGGACACTGCCAATGGGACATTTGTTACCTACATACAACTTTGCCACATCTGTGATGGGCCACTAAATGCATGGTAATTGCTGACTGAAAATTGACCCACATGTCCATCACACAGTTAATCATTGTCCCGTGATGCACAAGCCACAATACCTGAGTCACTTGTAGTGCAGTGCAACAGGGAAGTGCCATTGCAATTGTCACCCAATTACAAATCATAACATGGAGTACCATATGAAATGGATTAGGCGCAAAACTGTGTAGTCAGGTTTAGCACCAAATGATTGTTAGATTGTAAGGTCCAGTGCATGTGTGCATATGTGTGTCTCTCACTCACTGGAGTGTCAATGTCAATGAAAGTTTGCAGTGGTATGTCTGTTGGAGTGTCTACATGCAGGACCGGCAGGTCACTCATATTGTGATATTTATCCACACGTTTGTACAGTAATCAGACATTGAGCATATATCTCCTTTCCATGTCTTACAGGTGGACCGGCCCCTATACAATTGGGGATGTGGCTCGATTTGAGGACCCAGACGTATCCAGTATGTGTGAAAATGTCTGTCCTGTGTAGTGATTGCACCTGTTGTGTGAGAGACTCTTGTGTGTTACACTCATTGCAAGATATGATGAGCTGGCATGTGATCGTATATATTTCTTGACTGGAGGTTGACATAGTGTTCCATGCCAGGGTTAGACATTCACAGGCAGGGAGTCATATCTTGGGAGTCTTGTGTTGTGCAATAGGCATCAGCATGTGAACAACGTGATTAGTAGCCACATGTAGGCCCACATTTGATTTGGAAGTGCTCCAGTGTCAGAATATTGTCAGCTAGTCATACCCTTATTTACACAAGACAGTGATGCATCGGTTTTCCACACAAAATTGTGCATCCCTGTATTGTAATGTACATGTAGGACTGTATGGGTGACTGTCCCCAAGCATCTAGCCCCAAATGTTGTACTCCATTTATGTGGCAGTTATGTGGTATGTCATAGGCGTGCATGCAGGTCAAGGCCAGATGTGTGCTTGCAACAATGTGGATGATTTTGGAAATGTGTTGGCAGATCAGATGTTGATGGTTGTCCACAAATGGAAACATGAATGTAGATGTGATTGACCAATGGATACCTCACTCCTAGTTTGCAGGCCTCCTCACATATTTTCCACTCACTAAATCCATGTCCAGGTGGACATGGCTTCATGGTTGTCCTTAACAGTTGTGATGATGTATTGCATGCCTATCCCCCCTGAAGCACAGGGGTAGGGTGAGAACATATATGTAGGTAGGTGTGTTGGTCACAGTGTATATGACATGCATCTAATTCAAGCATGCATGTGTCCCAAACAACACTGACCTTGATGGTTAGGCCACGTTGCCATGTCATTCCTTAGCAACAAGATATCATCTATACTGTGATTTGGACTGCATGTGCAATTTGAGGGAGAGTATTAGATTATCATCTGTACATCACACAATGATGACACTAATGGTCACCTGTCTCATTTTTACAGCAGCCAACATGAATGCCGCTGTGAGAAGGGAGTTCCAAAGGCGGGCAGTGAGGTACAGGCACATCTTGGATGTGGAGTCTGGCTTTAGAATGATGGCAAGATGCTATCGTAGGGAGAGAGACACAGGAGCCTGGTGGGCTTTCAGCCAAGGGGGACCAGCATGGCCACAACAGGTGTCGCCACCACCACGACTGAAGCCAGTGGCACAGTGGCCACCAGTACATCAGCCCCACCTGCTGAACCCTCAACCTCGGGAGCAACAGCCACAACACCTACTGCACCTTCAATTACAGCACTGCTGACCACGGCACCTGCAGGTGCAACTACATCAGGCACACATACAACCACATCAGCTGCTTTGGACATGACCACAATCACACAGCTACAGAGGGACATGAGAAAAGTCCTAAGGAAAATTGACTCTCTCCAGCAGGATGTGGACAAGAATAGCCAGAGGCTTCAGTCAATTAAAAAAACTCTGAACTCCTGCATTGCCTCACCCCTAATTCCATCCCCTCCCTCCTCGTTCCTTATCCAGTTTTTAGTGGGTTTAGGGGGGTTTAGTGATAAGCTAGAGTAGGGTAATAGTTTAGATAGGATAAGTAGGTTGGTGGGTGGGGGTGGTTCATATTATTTCATGTTAGTTTCTGGGTGGGTGTTAATGTTGGGGCTTTTGTGTATTCTAGTAAAAAAATTATAAACATTTTTAAAAATTCAAAAAATATATATTTGGTCAGTATTAGTTAGTATCTGTTTAGGTTAGTAAATGTTGTCCTACATGTGTCCCGTCATATGAGGGGGCGGGGGGTAAATGTTTAGAGAGTTTAGTTAAATTGGGCCAGTTGTAGGTAATGTATAAATAGGATAGGTTAGGTTAGTGTGGGTGTGTGACATAGTTTTAGGTTCTCTTTTATACATAGTTATTAAAGTTTTAGGTACTCCTTTACGACATGTGTCATATGTTTGGGGATCTGGGTCCTTGCATGAGTGTACAGTGACAATTTTATTTTGGACTGTGTATTCCGTCCTGCATCCACATCCCACTCTTGATATGTTAATTCCTACTTCCAACTGAGCTGTCACATCGGCAGCTACAACAAAGCTAAATTCTATGCATCTGCCATCCATTGTACCCACCACTCAAGGTGACTATGGTTCCCATGTATTAGACAGGTAGGTGTGATTTTAAAGCTGACAGCGTTTGGGTCCTGCGTTGGAATGTTGGGCACTATGGGACGTCTGCCTGCTGCCTGATGTTCATGTGAACATTGCTAAACTGAGTGGTGTCAATTTATCATAAGCTCATGTATATAAAATTCACGCCTGGTGTTTTGATTGTACTCCCAGATGACATTATTGGCCAAACACTCTTACACAGCCATTCTTGCTGTGTGTTGTCACTGTGGCATGTATGTTTTGAGGCAAATGTCACATACACAATGATGTGGCCAGCATTGAGTTTCATTTTGTGGATACCTTGGGCCTGAAATATACTATTTTTACACTGCATTTGCCTCATTTTTTAACACAACGGCAGCGCAAACTTACAAATTACAATTATGTTTTGTAAGTTTGTACTGCTTTTAATTTAGAAAAGAGGCACAGGCAGCATATAAGATTTAAAAGTCCTGGCCCTTGTACGTAAATATCTGCCCACATTATTTCTGCACTCTGGTATAGACACTCTGTGACCATTGACATGTTACATGCATCACAAATCTCCAGCAAAGTTGATGTGTCACATTACACAGAGACAAGTGGTTGTGTAGGTGCTGTTTACTTCAAAGTGCTGTAGTGCAATATTTACATAGTTCAGGTTTGTGAACCCATTAGTGTAAAGCATTCTATTGTGACACAACACAAGTGCAAGATTCAGGGACATGTCATTGGGCATGCTGAGATGAAGTGTCATTCAGTGCAGAGGAACATGAATTGTCAATTGGGTAGTGAGAGACAATTGCAGTCCATAGTGATAAGGTTAAAAGTATGTGGGTGAAGAGTGCATGTCACCAACTGTAGCAAAACTGGCATATTGTCAAGCACAGGACAAAGGGAAAACAGTGCCCATGTGACATGGGCTGGTGCTTTCAGGTACTCATACAGGTGAAGTTGATCTGTTCCACATCTTCATCCTCTGATGTGTGTGTCGTCTCCACTGCCCTTGATGGTGGTGGGTTTGAGGGGGCAAAACACACTTCAGTGGTTGGAGAAGTGGACTCCAAATTCCCGACAGCTGTCATCTGTGGAACTAGATATGACATAACTGCAGAAAGAAGGAGCTGCTGATTATTGAGTATAGCAGCAACATCCCTCTGGTAGGCAGCCATGTCAGCCCTGAGGGTGTCCAGCTTGTTCTCATGCATGCAGCTGTAAGATTGGGAGGGCAGGTGTTGTTGTAACTCCCTCACATCAGTGGTGAGGTCCCTCACACACTGTTATACTTGCAGTTGTGATTGGGTGAGTTGTATGGCTGCTGACTGTTCTGCGGATGTCATCATGCACTTGCACAT
Source organism: Pleurodeles waltl (assembly GCF_031143425.1). Classification (NCBI taxonomy): domain Eukaryota; kingdom Metazoa; phylum Chordata; class Amphibia; order Caudata; family Salamandridae; genus Pleurodeles; species Pleurodeles waltl. The sequence goes on along the minus strand of NC_090440.1, from coordinate 1,258,627,540 downwards.
CCCTTCAAGGCTGGCTGCCATAGCTTGCATCCCCACCTGCACCTCCTTTCCAGCTCCTTCTGTACTCCCACAACTGTCCTCTCAAAGGTGGTTCCAGTTTCATCAGAGTCCTCAGCTGTGTTTGAGCTGGCAGGTTGCACATTTGGGGTCGTGGGTGGGTCCTCTGGGATGGCTGCTATATGTGTGCTCCTCCTTTCTACTGGAAGTGGTGCCTGGAGGGCTCCCAGGACATGTCGGAGGGTTTTCTGGCTGATGGTTGTCAGCTGGTCATCCATGTCATCAGGGTAGTCCGGGACAGACAGATCCACAGGAGAGCCATCGTCCTCTGCAATGTGATATCGTACAATTAGTGTGTCTGTGTTGTGGCAGTTGTAATGTGACGTCACTGACTTCCTATTGGTGGTATGTTGTAAGCTGGGTTCCCATTCATTGTTCCTGTCATTAATGTTTGCAGTCTCTCAGGCCTATGCCCCACCTGTATGTCACATGTAGTGTGGGCAGTTTGAGGATTTGTCTGTGTCACATCTTCTGTGTGTGGTTTCTGTCCAAATGTGGGTTGCCACCTTTTTGTCCTAATCAACCCTCCCTCTGCTACCATTAGCATGGTGAGGCCTTGCAATGCTTGTTGCTGTGCTGATGCCACAAGCGCCACACATAAAACTTTGGCCCTGTCCCAGTCTATCATTTGTCACATACACCTATACCGTGCTGAGACCTAGCACCATACCATGTATTGCATTTCCATGAAACAATACACGTGTCACCATTGGTAGTTTGTCATGTAGATGTTTGCGTATGTGTGCTACGTTGCATTGCACTGATGGGCCACTGCAGAGTTCTATTTCCTCTCATGACTGTGCGGGTGTGTTTTCCTAGCTGCACACATCCTCAATGCAGTTGTCTAAGCACTATGACACCTGAGATGTTGCATGGTGGCATTGCAGCTATTGTAACACAGGCAGAGGGGTGGACCCTGGAATGGGCAGCATGGGTATGAGATTACTGCTGTGTACTTCATAATGTATGTAACAGTGCCTGATATTTATTGAGTCTATGGACATGAGCAGTTGACAGGAGTTGCACTTGGATAGGGATTGATGGGGATTGATCACGTAGTGATACTGATCCCTCATTTTGGGTGTGTTTGTGCCTTGGGCACCTAACGGCCATTTCCTATTTGACCAGCACACACAGCACAGGTAGTAGAGGCAGCTGTTGTCAATGATAAACGCGGCTTGAGCTAATGGCCTGAGACAGGGCATTGTCCCTTAGCTTACATTCTGACAATACCAGCTGTCCGTTACAGCAGCCCAGTTGTATGTTCTTCCCTACCCTCCTGGTCTGCTTCCGCATTTCCAGCAGCCTGGGCATGACGATTTACCTCCATGAAAAGGTTGTTGGTGTTGTGTTGTTCTGTGCCCCCAGATGCCCCTGCACAGCCCATGCACCTTACATGGGCAGTGCAGGGGGTCCTGTGCAATTTCAACACAATTCAACAAAATAATGCCTAAATATGCAAAATGCAAATCTGTTAATTAACAATATGTTTTCTCTCAAAATGCAACTTCTCTTCAATTTTTGAAACATGCATTTTGTGTTATAAAATAGTGCAAAAAACATTAGCACTGCTTATAACAGCAGCATGTGGTCTATTGTTTCATGTATTTTCTTTTATCATAAATGGACAGTTCACAGTATATTTTTACTGCAAATGTAACATACGTACGTGACCTGCCGCAATGGCATCGTTTCTGAAATTTTACATTATAAGAGTAACATGAAATTCCTGAAATTACGTGAACTGTGCAATAGTTATTTAAGTTTCGTTTGGGTGTATACTAGATGTAGTGGCCCCACTTACAAAGATTTTAGAACTTGCTAAACAAGCCAGGAAGTCTAGGGATTCAGTTGACTTTCCTGTTGAATTGGGCTCAAAAAGCTATAGTTTTGCTGATAAAACCAATGTGGCCAATTTGCGAGAGAGACACCAAGGGCCTGATTAGAGTGTGACGGAAGGGTACTATGTCAACCTTATTCAAAGTGATTACAAATTGCATGATTTAAAAGCTCGGACTTGTCCAGCAGCTCAGGGTTTCCATTTTCAGTGACCATTTTAGAAGGAAAGTTGGGACATAGGTCAAGGATTCTTCTCACTATACGATGTATAGTACTTTCTGTAGAGGGTGTCTGGGAAGCATGTTTTTGGCAAAGCTAGTAGGTTTAAGAACGGTTGACTATACCATTGCCACTTTAGCAGCCATGTGATGGCCAGTTTCAAAAATAGAAATTAATCTCTTCCTTCCCCACAGGAGAATGGGCTGAAAATTCCCCCACAACAGAGGGGAAGGAGAGCTTTTTCTCAAGGTCCAAGACATATTTCATTGATGTGAAGAAGAATAAGACATTTACAAAGAATTTACGAAAGCTTCTTTCCAAGGGAGCCATAGAAGAGAGTTCACTCCACCTTAAGGGGTTTTGTGCGATTTTGCGCGATCACAAAGAAGTCAAATTAAAAAAAAAGAACTGTCACTTCAAAATGGAGGTCTTGTTCATGCTAGGGATGTTTTTTTCCAGGAGAATTGGTGAAGCTAGACTGGAAGAATTTTTACCTCTCTGATATAGATATGCTGCAACATAGGAGATTGCTTAAATTTAATTGGCATACCAGGGTACCCCAGGGTTCATCAATTTATGTCTCACTCCGTGGATTCTGTCTTCTGCTCCATGTTTCCCACATTTATATGTAGAATCCAAATAGGAAATTGCACAACTTCCACAGTGCAAGATAACTCATCACAAATAAATAAGGATGATGCCACACTCACATACATCTCTCTGGCAATTGATCAGAATGATATGGCATTTGGAATTGCTTATTAAGATTTATTTCCATCACGTCAGACATCATTGTCTATTTAGGCTGTACTTCCATCACGTCAGACATTTATGGAAAGGTCTCTCTAAAGAGACAAAGATACTCAAGAAGAGATGACATGGTGCTAAGGCCATTTAATTGTTTGGAATAGCCATACCATCCTTACCAGATATCCCGATCTAATCGTAGTTATATGCCAGTCTGTGGAGATGAGGTAATTGTAGTGTTTAGTGCTTAGAACTGCACAGTGCTTAATTTGTAAAGAAAGGTATGTGCTGGGGCCCTTGGTATTTCTCAGGAGAACACTGCAGCTTGCAACACCCACTGCCCCTGCCAGAACATTAAAATGGCAATACTACTACTGTCCACTATAGTTTGGAATATTCCAGGTCCCCCAAAGCTGCAACATTGACTTGTATGTGGTAGTATTCTTTTTTTATGTATCTAAATTGTAAAGTAGTATGTTGATATGCTCATGTAACATAACAATCAAACAGAGTCACCATGTGGTATTCTATCAAAGTGCTGGTGTTTAGAATGGTGCCAAACACTGACAAATATCCACACAACTTAAGCACTGACAGGAAGAGCATGATCTTTAAAGGAACTTTCAGTGCATATGAATTGGTTAGATCTTTTGCAGTCTCTTTTGCCATTTAATTTTACCAAGGTCAAGGCACATATAACTGTACTTTTTCAGATGGACAACATTTCTGGGATACAATACATAAATCATCTGGGAGGTGCTAAATCCAAACCCCTGTTGTTAGAAATGGGGTCTCTGGTTGGCAGTCAGTTTATACTCTGTGCATTTGCAGTGGCAGGTCTGAGCCATGTTGACAGGGCTATTAATGTGGGTGGCACAACCAGTGCTGCAGGCCCACTAGTAGCATTTGATTTACAGGCCGTGGGCACCTCTAGAGCACTTTACTAGGGACTTACTTGTAAATCAAATATACCAATCATGGAAAGGCCAATTGCACATATACGTTACACAGGAGCACTTGCAGCGGTGGTAAAGTGCCCAGAGCACCAAAAATAGCAAAAACAGAGGCCAGCACTCAGTCAAAACAGGGGAATCAGAGGCAAAAAAGACAGGGGAGACCACGCCAATGATGCCAGGTCTAACACCTGTTATGGTTGGCAAAGTAATTTTGGGAGTTCTATCCCATAAAAAATTCAGATAGTGATGAAGTTCTTCCTATCAGGTTGGCTGATTGGCTGTTGTGGTACCTTCGTGACCTGAGCCTTCATGCAGTCATGTTCCAAACAGTGAATCATCACTCTGGTGTGTTGTCAATAGATCTTTGCAGTATCCTCTTGCCACAGGCATGTTCTCATGAGGCTGATCACATTTACGCTTTTCCTTCTTTTGTCATGGTTTTCAGGTGCCTGGCAGGGATTCGTAGACTAAAGGCCTTGGTGGGTGTAATTTCGCCATGCTGTAAGCCTCAGGCCTATTTCCAGTTTTTCCTCAAAATGTTCCTTGCTGTTCCTGTACTACTTCCATTTCACCCTCACTTTGTCTAAGACCTTCACAGCTACAGTTACCATCTGATTCTATCTCCAATCTAACTAATGACTTTAAATCTTTCTGGTATTCCTGGACACTGATGTTTTTTTTTTACTTCAGCTGCTAGCCTCATAAATTCTTCCTGGACCTCAGGTTTATCAAGACTTACATGAAAGCATTACAAGCCTGGGGGTTGGCTGGTGTATGGAAAAGAAGAACTATCTCATGTAAGCAAATGTCTCTTCAGTTCTGAATTTCCATGTCTTAACATTTCAAGGCATGTTTTTCAGGACTATTAATGGTTAGATCAGTTTTTTGGGTGGCCCTGAACGTTTTGAAAACAAACCCAGGGGAACGTTCTGTAGTCTGTAATATGCTGACGGATATCGCACATTCCATTCTCTAAACTCTGTATTCCTCAAAATAGGATGTTAAACTAATCTGCAACTTCCTAAACATAGCATGATAGCTCCTACACAAAACTTACATCACTAATGATTTCCTTTTGAAAGGGTCTCAAATGATAGTTCTCCAAGTGTTTCTACAAGATATTATTCTCTTTCAGGTGTGTTCTTTCTTGTTACCAAGCACATAGGGAATGCCTCCATTTGTCTTGATTAATCCTAATTTCATTCTCATCCACATCCTTAAATAATATGCATTAATGGCTACTGATTTAAGAATGTCCTCTCCTCATTTGTTAATCTTCATTAAAACATGTTCATGTTTCTGCTACTTTTGCCAGATGGGATGAGGCTATGTATCTGGCTGCAAAAGATACAAGCACTTTTTAGGCTCGTGCCACCAGAGGTGACAAGGCCCCCAGGGCATTTTTCACTAAGGCAAGGTTCACTTAGGCAAGGTTAGTGGGCATTCTTAGAACTGCTGATTAGTCCACAGTATCAACATTCAGAACGCTTCATTGCATACTGGTGGCTCCTGCTTATTTGGTAGTAGTGAATGGGCTTTAATCACAAATAATGACTCTCTGGTCTTTAATTAATTAATTAATGGCAGATTTAATTAGCTAGACTAGTTAATTGTATGTTTGTTTATTAAAGGCACTGCTCTATCTATATATTGTAAGATATTTTGTTTCCATCCCTTTACATTTTCTATAATGCAAATGCAGTTGATTTTTTCTTTTAGCTTCAACTGAAACACATCGTGGTTCTTCCTACGGCATCATCTCAAGAGAACACTTATGAAGCTCAAGCCTCCTGGTTTCTGAATATTCATGACGAGTCATCTGGGGATTTGAAAAGATTGCTCTATTGTGTTTGCCAGGTTCTTATAATGATGTTCTTCCATTTCATTTCTGGAGTTTAATTTTAATTCACACCAAGAAAAGAAGCTGCCACTTCCTGGTGACCTATTTATAGACTTGTAGTTTGTGACCCAGGGTTTGCTGGGAAGTGTATGTTTTGTGGTTAATGGCTGGTATAATAAAACTTTCAAGTTAATAAAACTTGGGGCCAGATGTAGCAAAATAACATTTTGCGACTTGCAAATAGCGAGTCATTGCGACTCGCTGTTTGCAAGTCGCAAAATGTTATGCAGAACGGTGTCTCAGACACCGTCTGCAAGTCGGTATGGGGTCGCAATGACCCACCTCATGAATATTCATGAGGTGGGTCGCAAATTGCGGCCCCATACCGACTATGGGCACTCGCAAACATGGAGGCCTGCTGTAGTCAGCAGACCTCCGTGTTCGTGACTGCTTTAAATAAAGCAGTTTTTTTTTTTTTAAGTGTAGCCCGTTTTCCTTAAAGGAAAACGAGCTGCACTTAAAAAGAAAACCGAAACCTTTAGTTTCGGTATTTTTTCAGGGCAGGGAGTGGTCCCTTGGACCACTCCCTGCCCTGAAAAAATGTTTTTGGGTCCAGTCACAAACTGGAAGGGGTCCCATGGGGACCCCTTCCAATTTGCGAGTGGGTTACCATCCACTTGAAGTGGATGGTAACTGCAACACCATTTGCGACTGCATATGCGGTCGCAAATGGTATTGCATACCACTAGGAATCGCAAATAGGAAGGGAACACCCCTTCCTATTTGCGATTCTGAAATGCATTTTGCGAGTTGGTCCGACTCGCAGAATGCATTTCTGCATAGGAAAATGTGATTTGCAACTCGCAAACGGCAGTTTTTGCCGTTTGCGAGTTGCAATTCCTTCCCTACATCTGGCTCTTAGTTTTGAAAATACAGTATTAGAGAATAACGACACCAATACATCTTTTAAAAATGAGCAATAATAAACTCCTTCTATTGGTATGCATGCTTGTCGAATTTTAAAGCACTAAACACATGTAACACTTTATGGCAAAATTGCCAAGTCCACACAAATGGGCTTTAGACAAGCACAAACTTGTAAAAAATAACACTCTGCTGTTCTGAGTTTATTGCAAACCTCGTCAACTTACCACATTTCTATTAGCTTCTACACCTGTCATGACTGATCGGTAAACAAATTTGGTACAATTAAACTCATGGACTGAATTTCAAAATTGGCTACAAAGCCACCCAAAAACCATGTATAAACTGCAACACTACCTATGTGGTCTATGTGATTGAATGACCCTGCCAGAAATAATGTATGTGGAGCAAAATTGACAGTTAAAATCGAGGATACGGGAACAGTATGAAATATCTGCAAAACCTCAGGCCCCTTTTTCCCACTCCTATTTCTCTCTCTTTTTCTCTCTCCCTCTCTCACACATACACACACTCTCGCACGCGCACACACACGTCTTTATTCCTCCATGATACCAATACTCTGAACATACCCTAACAATTTTCTGAGGTAGTATGGTCAATGGTGTACTCTGATCTCCTGATTGTTTATATCAGTATCCGGTTCATAACCAATTTGATTGACCTTAATGAAGTATGATGACATTATGACTGTAGTTACTGTTCTCTTGGTCATGCACTCTATCCCCATATACCGTTAACTAATACTACACATGTCTACCCTCATACTTACTGAGATGATTATCACTGTGGTGAACATTATACAGGTTTCAAATCCATTCTTCTGCTTAATGAAGTGAAATAAGGATTAACTCATTTTTCATGGCTTTAATGTATCGATGTATATAATATTTGCCGTCCTTTTATTTTTACTCCCACGCTACGTGACGTATGTTTATGTTAAATATCGGTTGCTCATAATAAGTTTATGCTTTTTTATATACTGATTTCAAAACATGAGTTGGTTTGACAATACAATAATTATTTCATTTAAATATGTTCCTATGTCAATGCGCTATATGTTAAACATGATACATATGAACCCTGGTTAGAAAGGCTGTTTACCAAGGAATATAGGATATATTCACTCATACTTATAAATATTTTTATATATGATTGGAACTTTGTCCCTGAAATATTTAAAATAAACGTGTTGATATACCATCCTTTGGTTCTATTTTGTATATACAGGGAAGAATATGGGATATCCACTGTAGACTCTTTAGGTCTACTGCAGGAAATTGGATCATTAGTTGAGGGAGGTACGTACCCACCTCATGTAATAACTACTATACTTGATAGAGTGGATCACTAAAGTCACTAAATTAACCAAATTCAACCCTCTGGTAGATATGACACAGAGCAGAGGCAATGTTTTAAACATTAATGCAGTACACTAAAAACAGTTGAAATGCAAAACAATAAAAATCCCAACACGGATTGGAAATATAGAGTAACATTTTATAAACAAAATGACAAAAATCAAATGAGAGGAACAGAAATATGAAGTTTTACAATGGTAAGTAGAAATAGCTCAAAGAAGCACAAACTACCAATGATAGTCTTTGGTGGAGGTAGAACAAGACTAGTTGCAATTTTCTGCTGACAGTGATGAAGCACAAGTCAGATACACTAATCAGGATTGCCCTGGTTAAAGATTTTACCTTCTGATTTAGTCTTTTAAATTCCATAGGAGCATACTTCTAAACCTCCTAGGACCTCATGGGAGGCACTTTCAGACTCGGGTGTCAAGTAGAAGTCATTTCTGGTCCTGTTGTCAATTATTAGCTTGACAGCTGTATTAAAGGCCTCTTGAAGCTTGTTGAATCACTGCAGCTTGAAACAGTGGTCAGCCCCATGACCCATGGAGTCCACTTCTTTGTCCTGGGTACAAGTGAGAGAGAGAGAGAAAGTCCAGTACACCAGGGATCAACTCAGGCAGAAAACAGCAGGTTCAGTCAACTTCTGATCTTCCTAAGCTCCAGGAGTATTCTGAGGTGAGTGCCTGGATATGCCACATTTATGCCTGGTACGTGCTAGTGAGTGAGAATGAACTTGGGGGACAGCATAACCATTGAGGTGAAGGTTTCCAGGGTCAAACCCACTTTGGAAATTATCAAGAGGCCAAATCCTTCTGCCGAAGCCTTTTGCCACACTAAACTTGTGCTCTGAAGGCTGGGCATGTGTTTGGGGAGTGTTGTATGATAGTCCTATTACCCTCCCACAGCTAACACTAAAGTTCAGTTTGTGGCAGGTCAAGTCCCACAACAACCTAAGTGAGAGAGGCCTGGTAGAACAAAAGCTGAGCTTTCAGCAGCAAAGCTGTAGATACACACAAATTGTTGTGGCATCCTGTTTACATTCTTTGAAATGCTTCACAGATGTTATACATAACCCTAGCAGAACAGCCACACATGCTTTGACACTCTAATGTCAAAACAAGGCCTATTAGGATTGGGGTCTGTTTGGCTTGGGGAACAAAATGGGCCCTGCCCGAGTGTCAGCTAACATATGTCTGTAACAGGAGAGGCCTCTGTGAAGTGCACCCAAGTGGCATATGAGGAACTCCAGTAGACCTGTGAAGCAGGATGTGATATTCAAGCAGGATTTGACACTTGAATGTTCAAAAATAATTGTCACAGCCCCACCCTGCATATTCTGTCAGGTTCAGATGGGTTACCTCTACCCATTCAGGCCAGCCTATGGTTTGCTCCTAGGAGCAAGTTCACATTTCATTATCTCAATATTTATTACAAATCCGACTGCACCAGTGAATTGGGCTTGTAAGAATATTTGAAAAAGTCAAAAATTATATTTGTAGCCATTTCTTAGCCAGAGACAACATTTATTACACTTAATATTTTATCCCAATGCTTTCCTAATGAACAACTCACCCTGCTACATTGAAAAGGCCTTTCAGAGTCTTTTCACTGTAAAGACATGTTTAACATTGACATTTTACAGGTCTTACTTTTAAACACCATGCGCCTTTCCTTCTGGGCAATATGGCCTACGTAGGGGTTTATAATTGTGTTTAAAAGGAAAGTCTAGGCCTGTTAAAAGAGGTTATTTTGACAGGCCAAATTGGCAGTTTTAGAACTACACAGCCAGGCTTCAGTGGTAGGCCTAGAGACATGTTTTACAGTTCTACCACAGTGGGTGGCATAATGAGTGCTGCAGCCCATTGGTAAAATTTAATTTACCATCCTGGGGTGCAATTGGTACCATACAAAAGAGATCTATAGACAAATTAAATAAACCAATCATTACTATATCAATATTACCATGTTGAAAAGAGGAGCATCAGCACTGGCTGGGAGAGGTCAAGTGCACATTGTCCTATAACCAGCAAAAATAGAGTCCAAGTAAAAAGGCAAAAAAAGTCCACTCTGAAGAAAGGGCGAACTTCCAGCAATTACTATCCTATATGATATATGATTTGTTAACTATTAGCCACTTCCAATACATTCAAGCTTTAGATATAGCCACTTCAAAAACAAGAATCAATTTAACAAATAATTGAATAGTATAATACTATCTATGTGAGTACAACACTTGCAATGCATTACACCTGTTCATGACAGCCAGCACAGAGATACTACTATGCATTGACCTATCCATGGAAGGTTTGTACTTGTAGACACATTGAGATTTCTTTTGGACACTCTCAAAGCCAACTCCCATAAACCCACAGCAATCTATTGGGGATATTTCAGAAAAGTGGTGCCACTGTACTTGCGCCATTTAGCGCCCACCTACGGCCACCATGTTTGCGTCATATTTAAAATATGGTGCACCATGATGCAGGTTAGGGAGCAATAGCATAATTTTTTTAATGCTATTGATGTACTCTGCAGGAGTATCGCCAAACTTTTGTGTATATAGGGGCACATTGTATACAGTGGCATGCCCCCTTTTAACGCCTGTTCTGAGCAAGCGTTAAAAGTACTGAAACAATCTATTACATTTGCTTGTACCATTTTATCGACCCCACTAACTGGAGAACGCCTCCTTTGAATACATTATGCCTGGCACAGGCATAATGAAGCACAAATGGTTACAAAGTGGCGCAATGCATGCTTTGCACCACTTTGTAAATATGGCGTGGCGGTATTGGACTTCTATTGCCACAGTAGCGTCAAAAAATGATGCTAATGTGGCGTTAGAATGGCTCTAGGGGCTCTTAAATATGCCCCTATATTTTCTTTTTCACAACAGGAAGTCCTTTCATCCTAATTGTTACTTTTGTCGAAAACATAGCCATGCATATACTCCACCACAGGGTGGCTTCCACCACCATTTATGACCTATTTCAATTCTTTTGGGTATACATCACACAAGGGAACAGAGCACAACACTACTTTTTCCAGACTTGACCTGACCAAAAAGGTAACATGGGAGTCCATGCAGCTGATAATATTTTCTCACACCTACTTCTGTTCTGTCATGCCACAAATTCCCGCCCTATGTACTTCCTACTATTTCCTTTGCTTGTCATTTTCTTTGAAGGCTACACCACCCCAGCTTACGGATAACTTGTGTAACATCTCTGCAGTTATCATATCCTCAATGAGTCCAGGAATGATCAATATTCATACTATTTACTGGCACACAGAAAGCTCTCTTTTGAATGAAGTTTACTTTAATTTACTGCCATATTATTATAATCAGGCTACCATTACTCTTTGTAAGCATGGACCATTACACAAGCAATGTCTTTTTTTATAAAAGATAGGAAGAAAAACAATAAGGGGCATATTTATACTCTGTTTGCGCCGAACGTGCGTCAACATTTTTGACGCACAATCAGCGCAAACCCTGCCCCATATTTATACTTTGACGTCCGACCCCGCGGGCGTCAAAGTTCCACCATGTGCGTCATTTTTTGGAAGGGGGAACCAGCCTTGCGTTAATTATATGCAAGGTAGGCGTTCCTTTCCAAAAAATGACTTTAAGGCCTGTGCCCCATATTTATACTCTGACGTCATTTTGACGCACAGGAGGGGGCAGGCCTTAAAAAACGGCGCCCAGCCTGATGGGCGCCGTTTTTTAACGCCTGGGTCAGGGCAGGCGTTAAGGGACCTGTGGGCTCAGAAGGAGCCCAGAGGTGCCCTCCCATGCCCCCAGGGACACCCGCGCCACCCTTGCCCACCCCAGGAGGACACCCAAGGATGGAGGGACCCATCCCAGGGAAGTTGAGGTAAGTTGGGGTAAGTATTTTTTTTCGTTTTTTTTTGTGGCATAGGGGGGCCTGATTTGGGCCCCCCTACATGCCACTATGCCCAATGACCATTCCCAGGGGACATAAGTCCCCTGGGCATGGCGATTGGGCAAGGGGGCATGACTCCTGTCTTTGCTAAGACAGGAGTCATGTCAATGGAGGTTGGGCATCAGAAAAAATGGCGCAAATCGGGTTGAGGCCTGAATTTTGACTTGCCCCATTTTTTGACGCCCGACCACCATTTTCCCCTACGCCGGCGCTGCCTGGTGTGAGTCATTTTTTTTGACGCACACCAGTCCGCAGCGCCGGCTAACGTCATTCAATAAATAAGGCGCCCGCATGGTGCTTTGGAATGGCGTTAGCCGGCGGTAAAATTTTTGACGCACAACTGCGTTGGCGCAGTTGTGCGTCAAAAAGTATAAATATGGGCCTAAGTGTCTTTTCATTTCAACTACTCTATCATGCCAACATGACTTTCTACTGGTTTTGCTATGCCTTCTGGTAGTCTTTCATATAACAATTGTATGTATTGACATAGTAACACCCACTGATCTCAGTAGATACAACCAGGTTTGCTATTCTTCAGGATGGTCTATTTTAGAATGACACTTAGAATGACACCTACAGACATAGCCTCACGTCCTTATCTAATTAAACCCAACAGTATGCACTACATCACAATGACTTGACATAAGACTATGGTTACATCATTTACTGGACACCCAGTACAATCACACCATCTAATCTCTTAAACATAACACTGCCCTCTGCACCCTCTGTGCTAGTCTATTACCCCATGCCTCATTGCCTACTGCATTATGGGTTTGACACTGGTTCTAGATATATACCTAATCTAATTGACCATTATGTATACATACCATTGATACTACTGCCTCTTGTACAAGCAAGTCTCAAATCTCTCTTAAATACTCTGACCTCTATGGAATCTAAATAGCTTTGTGTGTAATTATGACAATGTGCACTTTACTGCTCATAACTATATCCTTCTTTTCCCCTCCACACCACTTGTTCTACATTTCTTTGATGTGCCAGTTCATGGTTTGAGACCTACAGAGATTACTGTGTTATGCTTCTGTTATCTTACACATGTCACATCATGTGTGCTATGTTCTCGGTGTGAAAATGATGCAGGATATTCCCACTGAACTGTATGTAAAATGAAAATTGCTGTTCATTATGGTGATGAAATAGAGTTTGTCAGAACGTATTTCTACTTGTTTGTAAGTATGTTTACTGACTTAAAAAACCCCAAGACCTGCATACCAATAGAAATGGAAAATCATGTGTTGGCTGCTCCTACTAAAGCAAGTGATATTACAAGTCACCTATTGAGAATCAAAAAATTCTAAAACACCTGCCAACTATTTTCTATTATTGTTCATTTTTAAAATGCAATGCACCATTTACTGCAATTATGAAATAGTGTTATCATTGTCTAATAGGTTTAAATATTCACTGCAACTATGGGATTTGTGGGCTTTACCGAAAAGGGTATGTACACAACACATCACTCTACTTCCCTTGCCTACTCTTAAGTAATTAAATAGTGTTTTTCAGGACTCACAGGCTGTTGTGACTGATTCTACTTGCTGCCGTTATTGTGGGGATTTCGTGCCCGAGGGGGATCTGCGCCTGGTAGCAGGAACGTGAGACAGAGGACACTGGGACACACACCCCTGTAGCGTTCATAGGGTAGCACGAGCTCTCACTGTTTGGGGGCTATTGTGATTGTTTCTACTTGCTGATGTTATTGTGGGGACTTTGTCCCAGAAGAAGTTGCACATGGAGGTGCCAAGGTGAGACAGGGGATGCTGGGACACACCCCTATATAGCGCTTATAGCATGATGCGGGCTCTCACTGTTTGGGGGCTGTTGTGAGTGTTTCTATTTGCTGCCGTCATTGTGGGGACTTTGTGGACCGGGGGTGTTGTGTCTGGAGGTGCCAACATGAGACAGGGGAAACTGGGACACCCCCCTGTAGATCTTATAGCTTAATGTGGGCTTCCGCTGTTTGTGGGCTGTTGTGACTGTTTCAAATAGCTGCCGTTATTGTGAGGACTTCGTGTCCGAGGGTGAGTTCTGCCCGGAGGCATCAATGTGAAACAGGGGACACTAGGAGCACTGCCCCTGTAGCGCTTATGGCATGATGTAGGATCCTGCCACATAGGACACACAAGGACCGGGCCAAGAACGGGCCCATCCTGCAACCGTCAGTGCCAGAAAGAACTTGGGCCACCCTCTTTGGCCCTGCAGCTGAATAACTCCACTTCTTGGGCAAGGTTGCTTGCTCTTCACAACTCAAGGTGCCTCCCTCTGCGATATTTTACTCCCTATGAGACCTGAGATGGTAGCTTATATTAGTTTTGGCGCTGCTTCACAGTGCAGAACGTGGGCATTATTTAATGATGGGGAAGCTAAACACTCTGCCAGAAATACCCCTTTGGATAATTTTCTGGCGAGGGCTGTTGGAGTGATAGATAAAGAGATACAGCTACCAGAGAGGAGGTTGTCCCTTGTTTCTGATAATCCTGACCTGACCCTCTCCACCTCTCCCAGGGCCCATGCTGAGGATCTAGTGGAGGAAGTGTGGGCTTTGATACTCTTGCTCCAGGGCCTGGTCCGTTCTGTACTGGGGATATTTTTCTGCCCATCCTACCCTCATTCACTTCCATCCCTAATAATTGTCCCTTGGTTCTAGGGAGTAACACTGAGTCAGATGGTTTGATCAATGTGTTGAAAACTGTTATGCCAGCTTGTCTACTGCCAATGTTGGACCGCTTGGCAGCCATCTATCAAAAACAAGCTTTCTGTTCTTTCTGAGTCATTGGCGGGGGGCCAGGCTCTGTTCATGGCCCCTGTGTAGTTAACATGCCTACCATCACTCCCACGCTCCCCCCAGCCAGCTGTTTCCAATGTGATACTTAAGGTACACAGGGTCCCCATGGGCTCTACCTGCGCATGCTCATCACCATCCATACCACTGTATTCTGATCCCTCTCAGGGCACTGCACCAACCCTAAGAGTTAGAAGGGGTCTGCCCCCTCCCGTGCCCCAAGGACCAGTTTGTAGGCCCCAGCCCCCTGCTTGCCTACAATGGTACCTCATAAGGCCATAGAAATGTTGTTTTTACTTACCCCCGATCGCTTGCCTATATGTTCTTATCTTAGCCGACGTCCTAAAAGGATAAGCCATGGGTTATGGACAGTTCAGAGCAGCTGATGATGAAGGCCATCTATTGGCTGAAATAGCAAGCCCGTCACAAATTGAACTTGTTTTTGGAAGTTCTGTTTGCATGCAGAGTTCCCTGGATGTGCCCGCGAGCAAGGAATTTGAAGAAGACTGTGTAGTTGTCAATTTTGCCAAATTAACGGCGGTTGAGGAGTTGATCTGCACCATGCACATGGGGCTTGTTAGGCAGAGTAATGTAAAAGTTTTATTATTGGGATTTTTCTACAGGCTGAGGGGCTTTTGGAGTTCCAGGGAGGTGACTTTTAAGGACATAGCCCTATGATAACATCTGCTTTTCGGTACACGTCCCTAATCACTTTGTAGCTCTGGCTGATTCCTGTTGCATTGACTGATGAGGATGCCCATCATTTGGCCACAGGAGGTCTTTTTGCTCCACCTACAGTCCCAATTATGAGGCTTTGTGTAAGGATATGGTATTGCTCTCCATGCTAGTCAAGCAACAGTAAACAGACATTGGTATGGTGCCCTAAACTAGTCAGCTGACCCCCATCCAGGGAGTTAAGTTGCTGAGCTGGAATGTGGCTGTCCTAGCAACCAAAATTAATGACACATCCAGGCTTGACTTTGTTTCTCTTCATGGTATTGTGTTTTAACAAGAAACCTGGGCCCAGGAGGAACTTTTTTGTTAAGGGTTTATCTGTCATTCTGTCCTTGCTGTTTCATCTGGAATGGACAGGGCTCACTTGATTGTGCTATTGTCCCAATCCCTACGCACAACAGGTTAATACAAGCCTTTTTGGTAAAGTAGTCAAAGTCCTTCAAATTTGTCTTACTTAATTTTTATATTGACAACTTTTCTTCTTGACCCAACCCAAAATTTACAGACGATTTTGAGTTTATTTGGGACTTTAAATCTAGTCATGATGGTGAATTTATCGTCCTGGCAGGAGATTCCAATGCAAAGTTGGGCCCAGCGTGCACGGGGATTCTGACCTGGAGGCTTTTTCACCCAACACGAACATCACTGATGCTGTGATCTGGACAGCTGACAACAGAGGACAGCAGTTTATCTTATCGCTAGAATCGATCTGGGTAACGCTTTTGAGCAGGTCCCTCCGTAGTGTTTATTAACCCCCACTTTTTTTGGAGGTGCAGATTTGTCCATTATTGATAATATTTTTGTTAGCAGGGGATTCCTTGACCGCCTGAGTGAGGGTAAAGTCATTTCATGCCCATTTAGTTACCACAACACACTTGTGGTTACCTTGTCCTGCCAAATCCAGCTTTGCGTGAGATTGCTGTGAGGGGGTCCCATTTACAGCCAAGTGGAGATGGGCTGAGATTGGCTTGGAAGTCACCTAATATGGGTAAAGTTATGCGTAAGCTTTGTACGCAACACTTGGATAAGATCTTTGACTGTCTGCAATTATCCTATCCTTTTGCCAGTAGGACCCATGTCTTTGACCTTCTCGAGTCTACCTTCAAAGGTATTTTGCTGAGGCCGACTTAACCCTCCAAACATCAAGATCAGTCTTGGTTTGATAAGAATTGTAGAGAGGCTAACAGATGTCTCATGCAGACCTTGAAGGTAATCCCTTGGGACCCAGAAGAGGTCATAGCCTGTAAAAGGACTCAAGAAGGAAGTGTAGACACTCTGACTTTGGCCTGTAAATCAGGTTACGCAGGCCTATTTTGGCAGATGGTTAACCATGTCCAGCACTCTAATTCTGAGTCCAACCACTTGTGTGATAATATTAGTGCATACTCCCAGGTTTTGCACTTTGAAAAAGTTTATCATTTGAATGACCATGCTGAACTTGTGCCCCCCCTACCCTCCTTTATACTTGACATTGAGTTTACGATCAAAGAAATGGCTGTAGCATTTCATAACAGTCCCATACGTAAAGCCCCAGGTATGGATGGAGTCCCTATGGATTTATAAACACAGGGGGTGGATGTCTGGGCCCCAATCTTAACCAACTTTGCCAACATAGCCTGCCAGGTGGGGCTGATCAAGACTTGGCACTCTTTCCAAAAGGAAGTATAGGCCCATCTCCCTTCTTGATTCAGCTATTGAGATCATTGGCAGGGTTATTTTGGACAGTATTCTGTTTAGGCCTCTACGGAGTTCCGCAAATTGCTGAAAAAACTCTGCCACATTATGCAGAGTTCCACAAGTTTAGGTATCTCAAGCTGATTGTGCTGATTTTCAGCAAAAAGGGTTTTGTCCATGCTGTAAAATCAGTGCAAAAGGCATCACGTGCATCTCCAGAAGGTGCAAACTTTTTTTTGCCACTCAAGTAAATTTTCCTCAATGCAAGTGGTAGCTTTCTCAACGCGGGTAGTAGCGACCTGCCCGACCGTACGCATTCAGAAATCTCACTCACCAGCATAGCGATTTCTCTTGCTCACCAATTTAATGTTGGCGAGCTTCGTGACAGACAAAACTCCACTCGCAGAGTTTTTCAGAACTCCGTGCAGAGTGGGTAAAACTCCACAGAATCTGACAGTAGAGCAGAATCCTTTGCCCAACCCTAATTCTGTTGTTGCCACAGGGTAATAGCAACTTTACTGATGTTCAGTATGAGTTTAGATCTGGGCTGGGGACTCAGGAGCAATTTTTACACCTTTAACTTCTGGTTAACAAATATACTGTGGCCAAAGATGGCCCCTTGTATCTTCCTTTTATAGACCTGGCATGCTCCTTTGATAGTGTTGTCAGGTCCAAACTCTTGGAGGTTCTCCTTTCCATGTGGCTTCATTCAAGCCTGGTTGCCTTTTCATGTGTTCATCATTATCAGCTGAGCACTTATGTTAGATTTGGGCAGAGAGGGGAATGTACAAAGAGCTTTTGGCTGGGGATTAGGGTGTGGCAGGAATGTGATTTAGTCCCTCTTTTGTTCTTTTTATATATTAACGTGCTGGATGCAGTGCTCACAGCTAGGGGCAGGGACCCACAGACTTTTAAGGGAAGACGTGTCCCCATCCTTCTGTATGCAAATGACAACAGTGTAATTCCTCAGACACCAAATGGCCTCCAAGCATTACTGAATTCTTTTGCTGATTTTATGAGTAGCTTAGGTTTATGTGCGAATCAGTGTAAAATATTTGTGATGCCATGTGTGTGGAAGCGAGTGAAATTCAACCACTTTTTGCTTCAAGGTACCCCCTTGGTCCTAACCCATGAATTCCCTTACTTGGGCATCTTTTTTGATTCACAAGGGCCTTGGGGACAAAGTCTGAAGCAAAGGCATCCGAAGTTCTATAACTCTGCAGCTTTATTTTTGGCCTGTTTCCTAAATTAGGTACCAAGTCAATGGTGGCTCTTGATGAGATTTATGCCAGGAAATGTGTTCCAACCCTCGCTTATGGTGTTGGTCTGTGGGGGTATAAAGACATGAGGGGTCTCCAAATTAAAGAAAATAGGATGTGTAGGTGTTTACTTGGTTTGTCCTCTGGGTCATCTTGTTATGCAACTTATGAAGAACTGAGGTTGCCATATGTGGAGGATGGCATTAAACTCACTCCCCTGATGCTGTGGTGCTCTATTTGGCACAGCCAGGAGGCCTCCACATCATTCTGGACGGCATTGGTTGGGACAGGGGCCCACACATCCCATGACTAAGATATTTGAGGGGTATGTGTTATAAATTGGACAGACCAGCTATATTTAGTACACCTGGCCATCTTACGGCGATGAACAAGAAGTGGCTTAAAAATTATTTTAAGGAACTCCTGATCAAGGAAAGGGAGGCTAGTGAATTGCAGAAATCTGCCAAGAAAAATAAAGAAAGATTATGGTGGACAAACTCTTCCCACCCTTAGACTGCCTGTGCGGCCTGAACACTGCCGGCCCTAATAGGACTTCACCGCAGGACCGGCGGGCGGAAACAGTGTTGGCAGCAGCATCCGTCGTGCAGTCCCTGCCCGTAATTCAGGCAGTGGAATGCGCGATGGGGATGTGCATGGGGGCCCCTGCACTGCCCATGCCAAGTGCATGGGCAGTGCAGTGGCCCCCAGGGGCCTCCAGAGTCTCTCATTCCGCCAACCCCCATGGAAAGGCTGGTGGATGGGGACTCCTAATCCCCAGGGCGGCACTGCAAGCCGAACTGCCCTGGAGGATGTGAAACCACTGGTACCGCCAGGCTGCCAGCTTGCGACAGCCTGGCAGTGATAGTGGTATGACCGTTGCGGCTCTGCCACGGTCATAATGTGGCAGACCCACCGCCAGCCTGTTGGCGGTGTGACCGCCACTGCCAGTCTGATGGTCATGCGACCGCCAGACTTGTAATAACCACCTATGTGTTGATACAAACAACTTTGGTTATGGACCATACATGGTGATGCTACCAAGGGCCAGGGATTGCGCACTGCTCACCAGGTTCAGGTTGGGTTTGATCAAGTGCCAACTTTCTTTTCCTTTGCACCAGTTTAATCCAAAGGAAATCCTGACCTGTCTCTATGATGAGCGATCCCTGCAAACCCTACCCCATTTTACCTTTTTGTGGGTTTTACAATGGTTATGCTAGGTTGTTTCTGCTTCCCTTGCTAAGAGAGTCTTCAATCTCTTGGCACATCCCTGCACTTCTGTATTTACAGGCCCTTCCAAATGTTAAGGACTTCCTACGAGTTATCTCATTCCTCAAACATGCTTTACAGCATAGGTGATCTTTGATGTTTTAATCTGACCGTTGTTGTGCATTATTCATACCTGGCTTTCTGCCTTGTCTACATTTGTAGGTGTTTTTATTAACTTTTTAACCTATTTTAGTTCTGATGTATTACTTGGGTGTCTCAGCATCAGCCAAGGTCCTAACTGATGTATTGTGTTTTTAATCTGATGGCATTTTATTATATTTGTGTGATGGATTTGCTTTTTTGGTTTATGAACTTAAATCAAAATAAAGCTGAATTTTAGTTTGACTCACAGGCCCCTATATTTATATAAAATACTTATATAAAGAAACACACAGGGTCTATAATAAAATTAGAAAGTATCTTCACTTTTCTAGGTAGGAGAATCTACATTCTTTAACAACAATGCAAAATGGCATTTCTAACATGTGAATCCTTGAAAAAACACCAAAACAACTACTTACAAATATTTGGTCACTCCACTTCTAATTCCTATGAGAATAATTAAATATTTCTACATTGAAACAGAAACTGCAATTCAACATCAAATGAGTCACTTTGAGATGATTAGTTCTGAGGGTGCTTCTAAGACTAACTGGTCAACTCTGTGCTCACATAGCCACAATTAATATTGACTGTGTAATTAAACTGAGAAGAACTATCTGTTTCTACAATTTTCTATTAATGTATTTTTTGCAGCTTCAAATGAAGTGAACTTTACAAGAGTGCAAATTACATTGCATATAGTTTTATGGAAAAAAGAGGTTAGGGGGTCTATTCACAAAGGTAACTTACACTTATGAGTAATTAACATAAAATATTTTTTTTCCATTACACTTTGTTGTATTTATCAGCTATTCACAAAATCTAAGTGTAAGGTTACTACAAAGTCTAGACTGACATGTTCCCACCCCCTGGAAAAGAGGAGGGACCAGATTTATGAGTGTAAAGTTACTACTGCCAAAAAGGAGCATTGGTAATTCCAGTGCCATCATGGCTATCCATTGATAATTCAACACCCTTATATAGTGACATAAAGTCCCTAAGGTCTGACACCATCTTATGGGCCCCTACCCCACCTTAGGTTATGAGGCCACCATCTTCCTTAGCTCATCTCACGGAAGCTGCCATATTCCCTGATTTATGCATAATCATTGTCATGTCATTGTAATGTCTAAGAACACATACAGACAAATAACCAAAATAATGTAGTCTGAATTGAAATCCTTTAGCCCTATATCTGTTTAAGGAAATGTCTTGGATGCATACTTTGATGTACATAATCCATGTCAGACATTCCTAAACTTATGTCATAAATTCCAATTTCTGATAGGATTTAGAATATAAGAACTACTACTTGACCACTTATCAGGAGAGGTCTTTTGCCCTGATTGTCACTTGTGATTCTGCCAGAGACGGTCGCACTTGCTGCCAGCGCACTTCACACTTTGCAGATGATACACTTCATATGAAGTATGAATCTGATAAAGCCAAATCACTAAGGAAAACAGACTGAGTGCTACCACAGTGAGTCTTTACCTTCACAGGGAACACTGTCTTCATGCCTCCACTGATAAAGGCAGGGTTTGCTGTTAAAAAGGTATGCAGTGCATCTCTTCTCTCAGAGAAACTCTAGATTGAAAGTTGCTCTGCCTTTCATGCTCTCATAATATAAAGCACAGAAGAAGACATTAGGGTGTTAGATTATAGATAATATTTTAAATTACGATTTAAAAATGCTGGACATGTTCTTTGTATTCTTGTTATGTATAATGTGTCTTGATGCTGTTTTTATAATATTCTTTGCAGTTGTTTTAGATGTACTGAGTAACAGATTGTCCATGCAGTAAAAAATACTTTTAGCTTAAAAGTGTTCATTTTTCTTAGTATAGTGTGTGGATACTGTGAATAACGAAATAAGACTGTTGCTGTTTTCATGTTCTCCGTGATCCCTTTATCCAATTGTTAGTAACCCAAAGGCAATACTTCTATGCCAGTAACACATTGGATAGTTTTTTGCGGGGCTACAATAACTTGTCTGTCCCATTCAGCGCTGGTGCATTGAACCAAATTCACCTGTGGTGTAGAGTTACACCAAAGACATAATTTAGCAACAACAGAAAATAATGGAGGTAGGCACTTAAAGTAAAACCGCAATTAATAAACTTTTTTCAACTTTCCCTCTACTTTACCACATGGGGTGGGCTTCTTCCTGCTGGTAAAGTTTAGAAAAACTTTCTCTATAAGTTACGATAGGGCTATCTCTGCTGCTACTGTGGAGTCTCCCCAACTAATAGGAAAACGTAAAGAAATTTTCTTTTAATTTGGAAAAAAGAAAACATATTTCTATGTTAAGTATTAATGTAAATGAATATTATATATTTGTTTTAAATGTATAACAAAAGACTAAAATGCAACAGCACTTTTAGCTTCATTCAAAAATTAAAATAATTTGAATATATTAAATTAAACTAAAATTATTTTTCAGAATGTTTAAATAAAAAAATCCTGTATAATTAAAAAATATATATTTGTCATTATGTACTAACAATTAATATGAGTGACGTAGAAAAACTAATTAAAAGTACTTTAAGTAGATTTTAATAAAAGTTAAATTGACCTTCATTTTCAAACTCCAAAAAGTTTTTAAATATGTGAAAAAAAAACTAAAAAATGTTTTTACATTAATTTAAAATTATTTATATTTTGTTAGTAATTTTAGTTAATTGTATTCATTTTAATTAATTTCATTATTTCCTAATGGACATCTATTTTAAGTACCTAGCTCCATTACATTTAATGGGAGGGTGTGACAGTACCTGTGAGTGGCCATGTGCAGTGCCGGAGTTACTCCAGCTCTGAGATGGGATACATTAAGGGCCACATGTAGCACTTTTTTTGCACATAGCAAACAGCAAATTTAGCTGTTTGCGACATGCAAAAAGCACATCACAATGCACAAACCCTGTTTTGCGATTTGGTAACCTGGTTACTGAATCGCAAAATGGGTTTGCGACTCACAATTAAGAAGGGGTGTTCCCTTCCTAATTGCAAGTCGCAGTGCAATGTAGGATTGGTTTGTGACCGCGAACGTGGTCGCAAACCAATTGCATTTTGCACCCATTTCACATGGGTGGTAACCCATTCCCAAAAGAGAAAGGGTCCCCATGGGACCCGTTCCCCCTTGTGAATGGCATTGTAAAAAAAAATTCAGAGAATGCTGTGGTCCGACCACTGCCTGCTCTAAAAAAATGAAATGTAAATGTTCAATTTTTAGTTTTTGTAATGCATCTCGTTTTCCTTAAAAGAAAACGGGCTGCATTACAAAAAAAAAAAACTGCTTTATTGAAAATCAGTCACAGACATGGTGGTCTGCTGTCCGAGCAGACCACCATCCCTGTGAGGGCCGCCATGTGCAAGGGGGTCACAAATTGCGACCCACCTCATGATTATTCATGAGGTGGACATTTGCGAACCCCTTGCGAATCGCAGATGGTGTCAGGGACACCATCCAACATTCGGATTTGCGACTTGCAAATCTGAAAGTTGCTACATGTGGCCCTTAGTTCTATTTTGGGATCTTTTAGGCAGTAGTAACTATAGACGTGCATTTTGTGAATAGGAGTGGACTTGCTCTTTTGTGGATGGGTGCATGTACCTCGCTAGTCCCTTCTCTACCTCCTCTTAGCACCTCCTTATTCCTACCTAAACTCCTCTCCTTTATCCATAAATATTCCCCCATTTTCCAGCCCCTTCCACGTTCTTCCCACATTTATTACTAAAACGAATATCTATGTTTGCAGAGCTCTGTACAAAGACAAATATAGAATAAGCATAAGTGCACGCCTTCACACGTAGCTTGTGAATAGGATTATATACTTTGTTTGTACTATTATGCTTCAAAGCATATAGCAAAGTTCAGTTTGTGAATATGTCCCTAAATACTTGCCTAAATATCTGCCCAGCATCACAGGATGTTGAGGCAAGTGTGGAATTCAAACCAAATTCTAAAGGCACCAGCTGAAAAGAGAAGAACTTCAGAGCAGCAAAAAACCTACTGTACATTAAAACTGTCAAACGTGTGAAAAATACTGTATTGTTCACATAGAGATGTGTGGTGCAAAATGAACTTAATAATAACGAGCTAATCAGCTCTCAAAAACGTGTTTCACTGTTTGGCACTATGCACTAGTCCACTTCAGAAAAGGACTTGATGGTGGCTCTTCACTCCATCTCTGCATGTCAGTAACAGAATGTCTCAAAGACTGTACACCTCAAGCCTCATTGTCCCATGATCATTGTCCAATGAAGCAGTCAGTGTTAAAAGGGAGATGGTTTGCGTGTTCGCTCTCACATAGCGTCTATCGCACAAATACATTGTAACAGTGGCAGAGACAAAGGATGTTGTGTGGTAATTTATTTTGTGGTCGTATGGTCAGATCCCAAAGGATTCACTGATGTTGTTGTACTTATTAGGACAGGAGCTGAAATCCCAAAATAATTTAGACTTTCTGCTAATACAATGCACATCACTGCCTTTTACTCCAGTAGTTGCAGACCAAACCTCGACTACAGAAACATACTGTTACAAAAATATTGTATCCAAAATATCAAGAACCAAAATATTGAAAAGTTAAGTGCATATAGGTTATACATTTACTATTTGTAAAACCTACAAGTGAGTATTTGAAGATCGAGATAGGCTGATTTGAAGTTAAGAATATTAGGGAACAAGAGAGGCTTCTCCTCTCATTAGTCATGCCCTTACCCAAACATGATAATGGTGATAAACAGCCTCTTACATTCTGGACATTTGCATATATACTAAGGCCCAAATTTAAGAAAACTTAGCACCACCTTTCTGCCATTTTTTCTGATGCAAAAGTGGCACTAACCTAGCGACATTTTATATAATGTGTCACTAGCCGGGTCGCGCGACACATTTTCAGAGTTAGCTTCATTTTTTCTGAATGGCACCCCACCTTGCGTCATTTAGCGACAATGACATGCAAGGTAGGTGTTCCCTTCCAAAAAATGACACTAGCCCTCTAGCGCCATTTTACTGCTCAACATAAAATCGATGCGTGTTAAGGAACCGGTCCAAAAAACAGGATACGATTAGAGGCTAAATTTAACGCCTGCTCAGACCTAGTGTTAAAATGGGGCCCACACACTACTACATAAGGAAAACACACAGAAGTAGCAATGGCAACCCCCTGGCCAACATGTATCTGTTATTGCTCCAGCTCGGTGACCGCGCCAACAATATCTTCCTACCAACACCATCGCCCCAACCCCTAACACCACCACAGCAGCCACAAAGGCAGTGCAGAATGTGGGAGAGGATAATTCCACAGCACACATCCTCGAGCTCAGGGAACAAGATGTCATCAGACTCTACCATCTGAAGCGGAAGTAATTTGCACGCCTGCTGCACTCCAAAAACTATTCCACCCATTACCAAACTAAAGGCTGTCCTCCATTTGCTGGCATCAGGATTATTCTAGACAACTGGGGCACAAGTGGTTGGTATCTCCCAGAAATCCTTCTTGGCTTTCCTCCCAAAGGTTCTGGACGCAATCATCAGCCTCACACCCCACCACATCCGGTTCCCCTACAGCCAGCAACTGAAGCAGGAGACTAATCAAGGTTTCTACTAAATCACTGTATTCCCGCATGTGCTGGGTGCAATGGACTGCACACATGTCCAACTTGTGCCACCTGCTGCATGGAACACCCCAACAGGAACCGCAAACACACCCATTCCATAAAATATGCAGGATGTTGTGAACCGCCAAACATCCTAGCCAAATATCGTTGCAGCGTGCATGATGCCTACATATTCAGGCACTCCCCATCAACGAGTGGTTCCAGCATGGGCAATATGGCAATGTGCTACTCATAGGTAAGAAACCATACCAATTATTACACAGACAACACACCAAACTTGTAGGACAAACAATACATATACCACACTAAACACACATGGTCAGGGGAACACAGATGTTCTGACAACAAAACATATGCCACATGCCACACTACTTCAGTCATTGCACATAACACACACATACACCCATATGTACATAATACAGACACAACCTGGCTGACAACCCACGTGAAGGGCAGGTGGAGCTATGTCCCCTTTGCATACAGAAGCGGGGCCCAAACCACTACAAGTCTCCACAGGTTGACAACTAAATACAGATCTGTGTCAAAGTAACGAAAGTCACGTCTAGGCACAGCCCCACATTTGTCATGGTGTAGAAGTCTCTGAGTGGGTACCAGATGTACCATTGTGTTTACCTTCTCCTGTCTGGTGCATTGTGCCACACCCATAGGAATACAACATCATCAGCCGTGAAAGACCATGCATAGGGATGGACATCTGACAGCACACCAACAGTCATACCCGGAAATTTCACAACTCCCTAAAATGTTACCAGGGTACCAACAGGGGACTGTGGCAGCTGGACCACTGTACTGGGAGAGGCCAGAGATGTGTGTGAATGAGGAGACATGCGACTTAGCAGGACTGGTCATGAGATGCAGAGCATTGCAAAAAAAACACGTCATTCCCTCTCCTGTCACACAGGTGTCTTAAAACTTATGTATACATCACAAAAGATACAATATAACATGCTACACACAGGGCACAACACCTGTGTCATGGCACAGAACACACAAAATAGGTTCAAAGTCCCAGAACATCACTCTTCTGCAGGTCTAAAGTAAAGACACTGAGGGCCACATGTCAAGAAAGTGACACAGCATCGACAGCAGCACCTCTGTAATTGTGTCCCTTTGCCGCACCACACTGCTACCATGTGGGTGCTATATACAATATATGGGGCACCATGGTGCAGAGTAGGTGCAATAGTGTCAAGATAATGGATGCTATTGATGGACTATGTAGGAGTACTCACAACATACCTAACCATTTCATGCACAGTACATTGGGACCCATTCAAATAAATGGTGTGCTCCCTCTTAATGCCTGCTCTGGGCATGAATCTGCAAAAAACATGTCTAGGAACCTTGGAGAATCCTCTGCACTAATTTTGCTACTCCTCTTATTGCGTAAATCTCCCCCCTGTACACGTGATGCCTGTCACATGCATAATCTGCCACAAAGGGTCACTAAGTGTTGCACTGCATGCATAGTGTCACATGGAAATACTGTGGTCTGAATTTGGCCTTGTAGGGCTACCATAGTGTCAATAAAATTTACGCGAGTGTGGTGCAAGGAGGTAGTGTTTCCAGTAACATTAGGAAACAGCCTCAAATATGGACAACACAACACATATTTAGCATGGTTGAACTGTCAGTCCAGAATTAATTTGACAACCACCAGGTCCCTGAGGCACAACCCATGGTAGTAGCATCCACCACCACACACCCATGCAACCATTCAACCAAACAGGAACACGCATTACCAGATGCAAGTCTGAATCAGCACGCCACCTAAAACTAACATCTGCCATGGCACATAGGAAACCACAGATATGCATGACTGACACACGTTCTCACATTCCTTTGCAGCCAACCAAGGTTACGGCATCCAGCCATGGTTAATGACCCCTTTTGGCAACCCATCAACGGAGGAATAACTGGCATACAATGATGGCCACAAAAGGACATAAAATGTGGTGGAGAGGACATTTGGGCTCCTGAAGTCCAGGTTCAGGTGCCTGGCTCTGACATCAGGACGCCTGTTGTATGCTCCACAGCTGGTATGCAAAGATAATCCCTGTATGTGCAATCTTGCATAACATTTGTATTTAGACTAATGTACCCTGGGATGAGCTGGTAGATGTCCCCAATGAGGAGGAGGATAACATTGGTGCAGCACAGGTGGAGGTGGAATAACAAAACACTGCTGCAGGAGTTCGCAGGAGACAACAAATTGTACTGAATATCTTCACCTAGACACTGTACAACAAAAGTCACCCTGTGAATATCGTCATTTAGTCACTTCGCACCAGATTGTCCAGGGCTCCCTCATTATCTGCTTTATATACTATTGGTAAGTTGCCCATACCTCAGAGAGCAGGAAAAAAACACAACAGTTGCAAAGGATGTCGGAACATTGGTTATGATTTAAGAGGGTCTATTGCCTCCATGTCGCACATCAGCATCACATTACTCATGCTCATGTGGCTCGCTAAGGACTGGATTCATGCACCAGAAATACTAAATGGGGTAATTTGTGCATTGTGCCAATCCAGAGCCCTTGCACCACGTCATGCCTACACCAGGCAAAATGTATGCAAGGGGGCATACAAACGGTAAGGGGGTGTTTCAAAATAGTGTACTTGAAACTAACGAACTAAACTGTTCACATCTCAGGAGGGTAGCAGTAATGCCAGCAATGAGCAGGTGTGGACCAATATGTACTGGTCAGGGTTAAGGCCAATTGTTTGGCCCTAACCCTGCACAGTGTATCAGTGGTGTTACAGACCATGAGATCTATTAGCCCCAACCCTACTGCATAGTGTGCTGTCTCCTAAATATAGAACACACATGTTGGCTGTAGAGTGTGCAAAAGGGCCTCAAGACAAGTGGATTAGCAATGGGTGCTGCTCTACTCTCCCCAGATATGCCATATAGCCTGGAATGATTAATGAAATGGGAAATGCACCATCACATGTATATGTGGCTGGAATCTAGGCATAGTCGGTAGCAACTTCAAATGTACATTTGTAAACACATATCAAACAATTGTGTTGTCTTGACATATGCCTGTAGCTAATCTGGAAGTCCATGTGAAGACTGCTCTACCGGTGATTGACCAAGGGAGGAAAGGGTTAGCAATTATCTGCGATAGTTGGTTTGTGTCTGCAAGGTGACCCTGTAAAGTCTGTATTGCACTGTCACACATTACATATGAAAACATACCTCTTAATGACAATGGCATTCACATATCTGACCAAAAGAAAGTGATGTATTGGGTCCAAAATCCTAAAATGTCTAAGTCTCCCACAGCCATTATTTGGGATGCGAATCTAAGTCTAGCAGTGTCCAAACATGTCACAGACTCATCCAAAATTGTATTGGTGAAGAAGGAGACATAAATGTTGCATGTGGCATTTCACATAATCATAGCTGAGTTAACGCCACACACTAACAAGATACACATGGTAGAAGTGACATAGGTTGTGGAAGGCAGATGTGAGTGCATGCCTATGTACACCAATGGATGTGGAATAACTGCTGAGAGACTCCCTCAGACACTTGGAGGTACGACATGGGGGGGATACTCTGACACTACAAAAGTGCCGTGGCTGGTGTAATGTCATGTGTGTGTGTGGAAGCCATATAATCTAGCAAAGTAGAAGAAAATGTGTTCATCTATAAAGTACACAAGTCTCATCTAGCATCCTGTCCATGGATGATGGGACAATGTTGCAATGGAAGGTGTGTACAAAGAGTAAGAAGCCTAAAGAATGCCAGCATTGTAGGACCAAATCCATTCCAAACAAGATATGCCATTTATGTTGAAGAAGGAACACACATAGACCAATACTGACTGTACAACACAACAATGTTATCATGTGATCACCAGACATATATTCACAGAGGATGTCTAGGTCAGTGCATAACCCATTCATGCTAGCAACAACAACAACTATGTACTTGCCTACTGCATACTATTGTGACAGACGACAGTGACAGACGACATTATCTGTCCCCTGGGGTCGGAAAACATAAGTATGTATGTAAGTATGTTACATAAGATATGAATGCCCTAACCAAGCATAATATGGAAAATCCAAACAATGTATAACCATTTGTATCAAACCATTCCAAATGATAAGACATGTCCTACACGAACAAGCAGCGAGGTCCCCTGTACATGATAGGACACGTCTGACATCAAGTACCCCAAAGGAAACAAAACATGCTAGGTCATAGGTTCACATTTGTGCAGGTCTCTGTCTGCAGGTGACTGCTGAAGAGCAATCAGGACAGCAGCACAAAAGGGGGATAAAGGTTTCAGATTTATAGTCACATAGCCTGCAACCCCCAAAGGTGGTAAGGGAGCTCCATTTCGTGTTTTGCTCTTTTGTCCTCAGGCCGAGCAGTCGCGCAAAGACAATTTGGGTCATGCAGGATTTCCTGTTGGGATGAGTAAAATATGGCTGTGGTGCCAAAAGCTGTGCAGAGTTTTTGTAAGAAGCAATTAATGCTTCTTGCACAGAAGTCTTATTCATCCTTCCAAGATCACATGCCCTGGAAATCGATTTTATCTGTTTTTAATCACAGGTTTGATTGCAATTATACTTGTTCAGTTTGGAGATTGTTTAAAGCTGCAGTTAGATATTGTGACCAAGGGTTCATATTTGTGTTGAAAATGTAGCAAAGGACTGACTTCAGTGTGTTAGGTAGGGCCATGACTATCCTGTGGTAGTATTTCCGGAAGGCTACCATCATGGCCCATTGCTGGCCCTCCAAACCAAAATCTAGCCTTATTAGATGACTCCTTATATATTGTGGCAGCTTAAAAACTCTTTTGTAGATTTTAGGCTGGAGCCATTCTATCAGTGCAGTGGATTGGCCAGGGAATGCTTCATCACCATAGTTCATTGCCAGGAGAAAAGTGGCTTTAAGAGTTTGAAGGATTAATTTAGCGGAGGGTCTTTCTATTGAGTTGTTGAGTTGGCATATTCTAGTTGTTATATAATCAGCCTTTGCCTTCAGATGTTGAAGGTAGGCTTTGGGTGTTCCCTTGGCTGCGAGACAAACTCCCAGATAGTTGTACATGTCCATAGTCCTAATGATAAGTGGCCCCAATTTCCAGCGAAAGTGCTGGTATTTCAGCGACCCGCCGAAAATTACTACTTTAGTTTCATTAGCATTTGCCGTCATTTTGTTTTCTGTGTTGTAGCTGTGGAGTGCTGTTAGCACTTTTTGTAAGCCAGCTGTGGAGTGGTCCAACAGGACGATGTCATCTGCGTATTGTAGCAAGGTGATCTTTTGATTGCCAATTTTCGGTGGTATCAGGTTGGCTTATTTTAGTGCCTGTGGCATATCCACAGTGTAGAGGTTGAATAAAAGCGGTGCCAAAATACAGCCTTGTTTTAGCCCTTTAGTGGTAGGAATCTCCTTGGTGTGGAGGGTGACAGCTTGACCCTCACCCAGGTAGATGTAAATAACAATGTTATTGCCCTTAGGAGGTTATTTGAGATGCTCCAGTTTTTTAGCTTGTTCCATAGTAGACTCCTGTCAACGGTGTCAAATACAGCAGAGTAATCTGCAAAACATGCGAAAAGAGGGGGCAATTTTTTAGCTACAGCCTCATGAGCTAGGAAGGAAAGGGCTAAGATGTTGTCCGTGGTCGCACAATTCACCCTGAAGCCAGTTTGGTTTAGTGGCACTAACTTTGACCTTTGCCCAGTTTTGCAGTTCTTCCAGAAGGAATCCTTTTGCTTCAGTGTACAGGAGTGTAATGAGGCGATAATTGGCGGGGTCTTTCCTAACCCCCTTTTTGTAAATGGGATGTAGTATTGAGCCTCTCCAGTTCAGTAGTACTTCCTGGGAATCCGGGCAGGAGCAGTACAGTGCAGCAAGTATTGGTGACCAGAGGTTCGGATCTTCCTTGTAGATGTATGCAGGGATTCCGTTTGGACCGGGAGCCCCCGACGACCTCATTCTGCGCAGAATGCTAGCAATCTCTCCTGGAGAGGGGCAAGTCCCATGCCTGTTTGATGTTCATTAATGTCCAGTTTCTCCTCTGGTTGTGCTTGGGAAAATTGGTCAGTTGAATAGAGTTTTTTTACATGTTCTACCCAGGAAGCTTCATTAATCGCGTTGTTACATTGGTCACTTTTGTTAATCTTGCTTTTGATGTATCTCCATAGTTTGCCATGATTGTGCATTCTTGTCAAAGAGTAGATGTAAATAGACTCCTTTTCCGCTTGTTGGCATTTTATGGGCCATATCAGCTGCTTGTGTTGTTTAGTGTGTTTCTGTAATTTTTATGCTAGCTCTGTTTTTTATTATGGGGTCGTTCGTTTTGCCAAGTGATCTTCTAAATCTGGCTACATTCGACTTACTCTCTCCTATGGAATCTAGATGAGGGTTTTTTGCAAAACGACGTTGAGGTATGCTGGAGGATCCTGCGTGTTGCCCGAGATCGTAGGTGATGTCTGGCCATTTATTTTGGAGTGAGTCACTCGATAATAACAGAAGAGTTAGGGCTGTTGGCGTTTAACCACTGGTTATAAACTTGGGACGCAATGGTCCCCAGTTTATTCATCTGAATATTTGTGTTTCTTTTTCCCGCTGAGACGTACTGATTGATTTGTGCATTTCTGGATGCCTTGGATGCATCCAGATTGCTATAAGGGGAAGATGGTCACTTGCCTTTAGTATTGGGATTTCAAAAGCTGTTAGATATTCTATAACTTCCTCTGTAGAGAACATGTAGTCTAAGGTGTTCTTATTTTGAAAAGTTTTCAGGAACTGTTGTGCGAAGGCACTGACGTTTTGTGAGTGCTGAATGGAGACAAGGCAATGTTTTTCGAAGAATTGTTGAAGTTGACGGTTGGCAGGGCATTCCGGGCGGATCAAGTCCGCTCTTGTTCCTAGCGATCTAAGGTCAAAATCTCTACAAATTATTATACTAAAGCCATTGTGGTCACAGAGTGCTCCATCCAGTGTGTCAACTAGTTTTGCCATACTTTATGTCTTTGCTTGGCCAAATACGTAAAAGTAAAGGTTAATTAGGAGAAATTTTGACTTGTGAACTTTTGATGTCAGGATTTCCATTCCTATTATTTGTAGCATTTGGTTATTGGTAGGTACTATACTAACTAGGAAGTCTAAGTTGATCGTTAAGCAGATCGAGAGGCCCCCGGAGGGTCTCCCAAAAATGTTTCTTTTTATAGCATGCTGTTGAATTTCATAGAAACCTGAAAGAGTCAGTGGGCAGGTTGACCAGGTTTCTTGTAGGCATAATATGTCCCCGTTTCCTAGGTGTTGTTGGGCTACATCGTGATTTACGAGTCTCTTCAGACCCGCAACATTCCAAGAAATTATTTTTAATTAATATTCACTGATCTCTGAATGGCTATTGTTTTTAGGTATAATGTGGAGTTGTTCTGCTTATTGTGCTGGTGATATAGTTTGCACTGTTCATGTTCCCGTAATCAAAAGACACTTTTCTGGTGCTATTCGACGAAGTAGAGTAAGTACAGGATAAAGAAAAGTTGGTATACCACTACTCTGCCTTTAGATGAGCAATGCCTTTTAGAATGCTCTGGGTACTGGCTTTTTGATGCAAAGTTTGACTTGATTTTTTAAGTGGGTAGGGGTATTTCAGTTGGACTATCGGTTCTATCTTTATGCCCTATTCCTCTAGATATTGTTTATTTGTCAGTACCATTTCGACAAGAGCCGGAGATCTTGAGGTCATTATAGTAGCTTCACGTTTGTTACTGTGCTCTGGCAGTAACTTAAATGCTACTCTCACTTTGTCATCTGTTTTTATGTTTGTTGCCACTGGTAGGGCCTTAAACAGCTTTAACAGATTTGCACGATTCAAGGTGTCATGATTACCTTTGGAGCGTATTGGGGTATGAGGACTAGCTTTGCTGTGGGTGTGCAACTTCCTTGTTCAATTGCACTCTGGGTTTCTGTTAGTGTCATTTAGAGTTCTTGATTTATTCCTGCTTAAGGCGGCAAGTTTGGGCTTGTATAATGATTGATCTTGCCAACCTTGCATTTCCACGTTGTCTTGTGGAGGGTCTGGGCTCGTCCTTGCACAGTTGGCCAGCTTAAAGTGTTGGATTCTTTCCATGGATGTCCGATCTCCCAAGGACTCACTTAATATAGCACTTGTAGCGCTGTTTCAAATTGATCGGAGCAATGTCTTTGGGGCAGATTATCAGCTGGCTGGGAGGCTCAGCGAATAGAAGACTTGCTTGTTTTTGTATCTGTGTTATTGTTATTGTGTACCTGAACAGGGCCCGCCGATAATAAATGCTGGTTGGCCTTTGTTTAGAGAGCTTCAAGGTTGCCCTGAGTTTTTTTTACCCATCCTTGGGTCTTTAAGGATTGGGTACATACTTTGATCATCTGGGGATACCACTATGGGACCCCTTTTAGCCACTGCCTGTCGTGTCTCAGTTTTCTGTTTGTTCTTAGCCTTTTTCAGCTTTTTTTTTAAAGCATTTCTAGCCCACTCAAGGTGTTGCTCTTGGTTAGGTCTGTCTGATCCACACTGCGCCTACTCATTTCCACGCTCCTTTTAGGCTCTGGTGTTATCTTAGGGTCATTACGAATAAGTGGACTGGCATTTATGGTAATGGGCAAGC
This sequence comes from Pleurodeles waltl, assembly GCF_031143425.1. Classification (NCBI taxonomy): domain Eukaryota; kingdom Metazoa; phylum Chordata; class Amphibia; order Caudata; family Salamandridae; genus Pleurodeles; species Pleurodeles waltl. The sequence continues at coordinate 1,258,593,520 of NC_090440.1, read as the reverse complement.
TTTCAGATTGAATCAGTGGTGAGACAGGAGGAGCAGGCAGACTGCAAGAGTCTGTTTGAGCTGGTTCCATCGTTATGGTGTACATTGATTGTCTAGTTGGACCCTCCTTGCATGTTGGGGGTTTGGCCAAGCTTGAATTATGCAGGGCTGTTTTCCATTCTATAATCATACTAGTCCAAACTTCTGGTAGCAATGACAGTTTGTCCATCTGACTTTCATTATCTGACAAATGGCGCGGGGAGGCGCTGATGCTTGAGTTACGGTTAGTTCTTGCTCTGACAGTCGTCTGTCTACTTCCTTTTTCAGATGGCACTATGGATATGTAGGCCAGTGGTTTGGATGATCCCCGTTAGAGCCAGGGCAGGCTCTTTCCGGTAATGGGCTACTTTTTTGAGGAGTTGGCACAACGAGGAAGGCAGCTGCAGCTACAGTCCTAAACTCCTGATCGTTTGAGGAAATCACTGAAGCTGTTTTGGTTAGCAAACTAGTCTGGACAGCATCACTGGCCTCACCACCATCAAACTCAGCCCTGCCTTCGTAGTTTGTGAGGTGTGCCACTGCCACTAGTGTATTATCTGTAACAGTGTTTGATGATAGTTCTATGATTGGGCTGTTCTTTGAGAGGGTGGTATTTGATAGTAATTCAATAACTGTATTGTCTTTTAACTGGACTGATCCATTTGGCCCCTGTTCCTGACGTGTTGACAAGCAATGGTTGGCAAGATTGACAAGATTCTTGATGCTTAGGGAGTTTCCTGGAAGAGGCAAACCTGTTTTTTTAAACAAATTTAGTGAATTTGGTAGGGTTAATTTCTACACTTTTACAAAGAAGTCTAGGACTGACCGACCATTGGGCAGTTCCTTTTATTGACTTTCTATGTTTTGTTGCTACTTCTGTTTTTGATGTATTGAGTTTTCTTACTAATTTTGTTTCAATTATATTGAGGCATGGTGGATGACACAGTTAAGCATACCGACAACACATATAGGCCACAAACTATGAGCACTAGGGTCCTGGCTAGCAGGATCCCAGTGAGACAGACAAAACACACTGCCAAACAGACAGAAATTGGGGGTAACATGCCAAGAAACATGGTACTTTCCTACACTACATAGACGCATAGCCCCTGTCAGCCTTTTCTACAAAATCCATGCATTCCTGTTGTGCGTCAAACATTTTGACACAAACAGCAATTCTCTATACATCGCTAATCAACAAAATAGCTCCAGGCCCCCCCTGTTTGTGAATCGCAAGTAGACAAGTCTTGTCAGCCTACATGAAGAAAAACACACATGACAGTAATGAGTCAAAAAAAAAGTACTATGCATATCAGAAAACATGACGCACATGCCCAGGAAGTGAAGAAAAAGGACTTCTGTGCTGCAAACATGGTGTAATGATTTCACTTTTACTTTCCAGTCTTTTTGTCTGTGATTGTGAAAGGTTGTGTGGAGTTGATGCTGTTTGAGGAGTGATAGTTTTATCTGAGTTTTGTGCTGTGTCCTCTTGCTGTCCTGTCAATTTTGTCATTTTTGTAAGTTTTATGTCTTTTTTTGTCCTGTCAGTATTTTTTGTGTCGGGTGTTTGTCTTGGGTTAGCATAATCTGTTGGGGCATTTGGGGTTAGGTGGGGTACTGTTAAATAATTTTGGGGGGCAATATATTTGCAGTGGATAAAAAAACTACGATATGTCAGGAAGGAGAGAGCCCAACGCATGAGTTGAGATGAACTGGGAGGGTTCATCTGGTTGGTGATGCACTACCTCCCCATGATGTTAGATTTGGGTGGCCAGGTCATCCAGGGCTTCCCAACAGAGGCATGGAAGCTGAAGTGGGACAAGGTGTTGTACGGACAGACCACTGACTCAAACACTGGTGGGCAGTCCTCATTGCGCGAGAGGGAGATCTCCTGTATCACTTGGTGATTCAGATTGATGGACCAGTTAGTAAGTAACCCTTTTGCATTGCAACATCCTCATTTGCATGTGCATGACAGGAGGACATAAGGTTGACTAGGGCATTTTTAATCACGGGTCATAACAGGAAGTTTAGTTTTTAAACCAAACGGCATTTAAGAGATCTTAGCAATGCACCGGTTGTAGACAAATTGCACATTCCTCTTTGTGTACATTGTGTATCACATATATACCATAAAGTGTCAATTATCAGACACACATGTGCAATAGTGCAAGTGTACATGTTTCCCATGCACAAAATTACTTGTCCCTCATGGTCATTACAACTTGTAAATGGGGTAAGTAATGTTGAAGTGATGGGAGACATGATGCAGGAGTATTGTTAGTCATGGGTGTGTGAGTGCCGAGAGTCATATATCTGCAGAGTGACATAACAGTTGCATGAATGTAAGGAGTGATTGCCTCATGATGCAATATCTGTGTCTGATTTTTTTAAGGTAAGGTTGCCAATGGAGGCAATTACTACCTAACCATATGTTCATTTTTGACAAGTGTAAGCATTATGGTAGTGTGAAAGGCTAGTGCCACATGATGGCAGAACCAAACCTGAGGAATGCAAGCCATGTATTCCTGTCATAGGTATCACCCAATAAATAACCTTAACATCAACTTGGTTACACTATTCCTTTATTGGAGTCAACCTAAATTTATGCCTAAGGCTGGTTGATTATCTGACTGTTCCCTTGTCATCAAAAATCCAATTTCCACTTTGCAAGTGTAGCATATTCCTTTATGGTGCTAAATATGCATAGTTCAACCATACTGACAGGTTTCCCAACATCAGTGTCCTGACATCCGCCACTGTGTGTCATATGTCACATATGGCATGCACATTATGAAGGTATGTGTTGTTGCTATGGGATTGAAAACAGGAAAGCATTAGAGTGGTTGCCTACTTCTTCACATATATCAACTACAAGAGTCAAAGCTTTAGCCAATGGACAGTATCCTGACCCCCAATAATGTTAAAAATATGTATCTGAAACATGTACAGATGTCTGACACCCAAATATGTGCATGCTTTTATGTGATAACTAAGAGCCACATATATGAGAAAAAGGTGCAGCACAGTGCTGTGCCAACATCAGCAGCACTGCGCTGGGCTGGATTTTAAAGACAAGCCTGCCCCACAGTCCCTAGAATACAAGGCAGGCCTGCATCTGTGCCTACACCGGCACATAACTCAGCAGCCAACGCAGACACACTTGGGCCACAGTGCAAGGGTGCCTGTGTTGAGGGGAGTGCCTATGTGCAGGGAGGTATCCCTTCCTAGACAGAAACAATCCACAATGGTGATGTGCCACTTCTATGTGTGCTGCAGAATGCAGGCCACATAGTAGTGCCAAAACATCTGTTATGTTAGATTGTAAATGTGCAGGAAGGGATGCATACCTACACATAAGCAAACATCTATGGCGTTTTACCTCTTCTGTGTGTGCCTTCAAATGGTGCACACATATTAGAAGCAAGAAACAAGGAGATATTAAAGCATTCCTCCCCTCTTTGCCATGCTAACATCAGCCCTGGGTGTTGATACTCTTTTGGCTCTGGCAGTAAGCACAATGTCTTGTAAATCTGGGGCAGCGTCAAAAGCTTTGGGTGTTACTTTGGGACGGCAACTGCAACACCCATTGCATGCCACTCTGATGCAGAATACTGTTTCATGCTGCCCCATATGTACATGGAGGTGTTATGCAACAAATAAGGCCTAACAGCTCCTTGTACATATGGTGCAATGAAAAGAACCACAGGAGCGTCACGGAAAGTGGCACTCTGGTGGTGCCAGGGTCTCTTTAATCTGGCCCTTTGTTTTACAGCAGTTGTTCATTCCTAACACAAAGTTGACTAGGTTACTCAGCTTAACAAGTTGAATGTGTAACAGTTGTCCATGCTCATAAATGTTCACAAATCACAAAGCTACGTGTTCCTGTCATGTCTTGCAGGTGGACCTCCACCCTACACAATTGGTAAGGTGTCCCAGTTTGGAGACCCTGATGCAGCCCATACATGTCACCTTGTGCGTCACATGTGTCATTCCAGGGTTTTGTATGAGAGGGTATAATGTGTGCAATGCAATGTTAAAATGGCATGTTTGATCAATAAGAAAACATCATTTGAGTTTGGATATTGACATCATGTCTGATGCAATGTTGAGGTTGTAGATTAAGTTGATTGTTGCACAAGTGCCAACGTGTGTTGCTATGGAATTGCGGGTGTTAGCAAAAGGAAAACATGCCCACATACATAGTGATGCTAGTCAAGATATGTGTCAGAGGTGCTGTTTATCTGATTAGCATGCCTGTTGCTAACATATTTGCCACAGCACATGTTACAGCACTGAGTGCCACATGTTGCTTTAATTTACTCAGGACATGGTACAAATGATGAACGTGATGAGGTCCCGAGGGGGTTTATCAAGGAGACATTTCACCACCAGTGCCTCACTACTCTTCTGAAATGAAGTGAGGCAGCGGCCATGCAAACAGCCTTACTGTGCTGGGCAACAGTCAGTTGAGCACACACTGAGATTTCAGCTCAGCTCCAGATGGATGTGGGACATGTCTATGAGTTGTATCAAACAAGATCTGTGCAGATTAACCTACATGACCTACCAATCTTGATAATTGTGAGAGAGCTTGGTCACATCACGTGTGTAGAGAATGTGGATCTTGAGTGTTTACCTGGTACTTAGGAGATGCAAAACATGCATGTGCATAGGTAGTTCAATAATAAGAAAAACTGGTGCTGCACCCAGTGCAGCGCTATCCTTCCTGTTCCCTTTAAGGCACCCCTACTGCCACGATGTCTGCACCGCATAGGAAATTTTGCACACCATGCCACCAGGTAGGGGGCTATAGGTACAAAATCTGCAGACAACATAGATGTATTGTTCAGGCTTAGGGCAAACGATATTGGCATTAACCCTTAACTGTACATAGGGGCCCATTGTAGGCAATGGCTTGCCCCCCTGTAACACCTGCTCTGAGCAGGTGTTAACCGAAGGAATCATAAATGATGTATTGGAATCTCTTAGAATTCCCGGTGCCATTTTTCCTGCTTCCCTACAGGGTCAACCCCACCTTGCATCCATGATGCCTGGCCAAGGCACAATGTAGCCCAAGGGGTATCAAAGTGGTGGAATGTGCCACTTTATGACTATGACACAGGGATTTGGGACTTGTTGGGACACTTGATCCTCACAAGTATGAAGATGCAAATGTGGCACAAGGAGGCATTATTCCAACTTACCTCTGGGCCCTAATGGTCAACAATGGATAGCCGTTAAGCCTGTGATGTGAACATGATACCGTAGATGGCTGGTAGGAAGTTTATTCTGGATTTGGTATTTGACATTGTTGTGGAATGTCTGGTGGACAGCATGTGGCATCTGATGATGCTGTGGACATTGCATGGTTGTTCAACCTCTACTCAATGCAGTATTTGATGTCATGTCCGCCACATCATAGAGGTACTAGCAGGGTAGAAGAAGATGTCCAGGAGATACCGACTGGAGAAATCATTGGGTACTTGGCTTGCCTTCCCACATGGGGAACCTCATAAACAGGGTGCAACAGGGCAGAGCACATTAATCACCACATCAAGGTTCAGAGGTGCCTCAACTGGTCCAACCCCCTCCACATCCACAGTAGCAATGGCAACACAAGCACTGCAACACCCACCTGCAGCAGCCACATCCTCCAACTTTAAGGTGAACATGAGGAACTTGGTAGCTATCACAGCCTGGTTCGACCGACTGGAGCAGAACAATGCTCGCAATTTCAAACTCTTAAAGTATTGTAAAACAAAGCTGAAGAAGCTGTAATCCAGGATATGAACAGCCTTCCAGTTCCTTCCCTTCTCCTGTTGTATTTTGTATTTAGATTGAGTGGGTTTTAGGTGGGCAGTAATAGGTTAGATAACATAGATTGGGTTAGTCGTAGGATAGAATTAGTATAGATGGGGTGGATTTTGGTTTGATTTTTGGTTTTGGGGGCGTTGGGTGGGGGGTTATGTACACTGCTCTATGTTAAAAAAAAATTACAAATACAAAAAATTGTAAACATTTCATCAATAAATTTACAAATATATATATATTTGTTTAGGATGTAGCTTAAGTTAGTATACGTGTAGCTTTAGTTTATGTTGTCCTACTCGTATTTTGTCTCTTAAGGGAGGTGGGGGGACAATGTTTAGTGTGTGGCGTTACATGTATAAAATAAGTTTAGATTAGGATAGATAGCTGTAGGGGTAAATTTAGATAAGTCAGTATATGTTAATTTAGTGTAGGAAAGTGTTTAGTTTAGGTTTTTATAAGGTGTTGTTTGTAAGTACAAATAAATCAGACAATAAGGTGTCCATTATGATTGAGTGTCTGGGTATTCTCATGTGTGCACTGGCCAGGTTAGAGGAATGCCTTAGGATATGTTTTCTTGATTGGTTTACATGTATGACAATGGACCTCATTATAACGGGGAGTCATATAATGATATGCCACTATAATGATATGCCACTGGCATGAGCAGTGCAGGGCCCCCCTGTCAGGGCCCCATGCAGCTTTTCAGCGTGACGGGTGCAATTGCACCTGACGCACGGCCGCAACACCTGTGTTGCGCCGAGAGCCCCGCTGGGCCGGCGGGCGGAAACGAGGTTTCGACCCGCTGGCCCAGCGGGGATCTCCTAATGGCTGCAGCGGGAGTGCGGCCGCCAATGCGGCCGCGGCCATTAGGAGATCCCCGCCAAGGTCGTAATGAGGGCCTTGGTGTATTCCAGAGGGAGTAGCTTAACTATGACCATGAAGAAGTTACGCTCAGGTCGCCTGCTTCCATGAAGATCATGTATAAAAACTAAGGCCCTCATTCCGATTTTTGGCGGTCTTCACAGAAGACCGACAAAGCCGCCTGCACCAGAAGACCGCCCACCATATCACGGGTACTGCCAGATTTCCACCACACTTTGGGTGGAAATCCAGTAGTAGTTGTGCTGGCGGTAGGAGGCGGTCTGGCGGTTCCACCACCAGCCCTGCCCCGCCAGTAGGACTCCACTAGCAGAATTATGGGCAATAATATGGCTTGGTGGGGTCCTGCTGTGGGGCGCTGCCAGCGGTGAAAACGCCCCATCCCATTCCCTGCCAGAGGACCTTCGCCCCGGACCAGGTTAGGTGATCGTCTGACACGGGGGAAGGGTGGGGGGTGTTGTGTGTGAGTGTGTGGTGTCTGCGTGTGTGCATGAATATGTGTATGCGTGTGAGTGAATGCGTGTATGAATGTTGAAGTGAGTGTGTGTCTGCATGTAGGTGTGTATGAGTGTGTGTATGCGAGTGTGAGTGTTGTGGTGAATGCATGTTTGCGTGTGTGTATAGTGTTTGAATGGGTGGGAGTATGCATGCTTGAATGGGTGTGAGTATACGTGCTTGAATGGGTGTGAGTATGCATGCTTGAATGGGTGTATGAATGTTGAAGTGAATGGGTGTATGAATGTTGAAGTGAATGGGTGTATGAATGTTGGAGTGAATGGATATAAAGATGTTGAAGTGAATGCGTGCATGAATGCGTGTGAGTTAATGAATGTATGAATGTTGTGAATGCATGTTTGTATGCATGAGTGAATGTGTGTATGTAAGTGTAGGTGAATAGGTTTATGTGTGGTGCTCGTGGGTGTCTGTGTACATGTATGCGGGGAGGGGAGTGGGACGCTGTGTCTGAAAGGAGTAAGCGAGAGGGGTGCTGTGTCTGAAGGGGGTGCTGTGGGTGAAGGGGGGGTCTACTGCTTGCTGGGGTGGTGGGGGAGTCATATACTGGTGACAGGGAAGAAATTCTCTGTCTCCGGTAGCCTTTCATCATGGTTTTTCGTGGCAGTGCTACAGCCGCAGAAATCATGCCAGAAAGGTAGCTCCTAATACCGATGGCGGTCTTCTGTGGACCCGTGGGTCGGAGATAATCATCTCCGGCCCAGTGGTTCCGACTGCCATGGTGGTATAAGTAGAGATGTGGTGGCAACCCGCCACACTCAAAATGTGTCAGTCTGCACCTCCAGCCTGTTGGTGGTGGGACCGCCACATTTACCCAAGTGGTCAAAAGAATGCCAGGGTCAAAATGACGGACTAAATCTAACCCCCTTCAGAATAAAACAAATCCTGCAGTTCAGCCGAAGGGCCAGAAGTAGAAGCAAATATTTACTTTTTGTAGTAAAGAAAAATTTCCACATGAGTAATCAAATCGAGCTTCCCCTAATAATTCAACACTTGGTATGGAGCCAAAGGGTACCCTGCATTTATCAAAAGATCAGCGGTCCCCTAGGGTGACTCCTAGGGTGTCTCCTAGGGTATGCTTGAGAGTAGATGTGAGTACATAAACCGGTAAACCTCATTGCAACAAGCCTTGTGATGCAAAGACATTGTTGGACAGCCCAGTGGATTTTATTACATTTATCTTTGATACTCCAACAGTAAGGTGTAAACGATCAGCAAAGTCGAAACAGACTAAGCAGAAGGTATTCCCAAAAGAATAGTCCCATGGAGTTACCCTCTTTATTGTCTACAGGAGAAGGAAAAAATAAGGGAGACAAAGCTAAAGGTATGAAAAGATCGAAAAAACTGAAAATACCAAATTGACAGATTAATAAGAAAGGTAGAAGGAAAGTACATTTCTCTGAGTTGATAGTTTCCCCGCAAACATGCCCAAATAAATCAACTTTGTTCCCTCAATCTCTCCTGTTGTCACGGCCTAGAGTTTCGTCCAGGGAGCCTGGAAGGGAGTATAACACTGAACTTCCTCCCACCTACCCCTTAGGAATGCCTTCAGCCTTAAATCCAATAGTTATGCCTCTTTTGCCTCCGAGGCCGGTGGCTGACCTTAATGTCCTTAATGGGGAAGGCGCTCCTTCAGTAGGTCATAATCCAGATACCCACATAATAGACTTTATTCCAATTTTTGGATGCAGATTTAACCCTAAACAGATCCACTCTGGTAAGATGTTTTTCTGAGTCCAGTTCATTGAAACAAATTGTGCGCCATGACATTGCTCTTGTTTCTCTATTGGTTTCTAACTCAGGATTTAAGTCTAGGATCACATTTCGCTCTATGCATTTGGCGAATTTGGTCCTTCAAAATGCTGACTTTTCCCAATGTTGTGGGATTGATGTAGTTCCTTTCTTGAGTCATGTTGATGCCCCTGGGGATAAAGTAGTGGATCAGGCCATTGATTGTCCTTTATTTCCAGAGCATTTTAAATACACTGAACATTCTAAGTTTAGATCTAGAATAGATCTGCAGGCTCTTAAGGTTTTCCTAATTGGGAATGATAGGCAGGTGCTATTGCGGGAATTATGCTCTTCACCCGAGCAACAAAATACTACTTTTCTGCATGAGTGGGTTTGGCTCCAGGGTGTCCTAAATCAGGCGCGGGGGTCCAGGTTCCTGTCTCAACCCTCTAGCTAGCATTGGCGTAAAAATTATTTCCTGGAACACAGCAGGGTTAAAATTCAGTAGGGAAAAACTATCCTATCTTAGGGCCAGATGTAGCAAAGGTTTTTCCCCATTCTGTGTCTATGGGAAAAAGTGTTTGTACATGTGACACTTAGGCCCTCATTCTGACCTTGGCGGGCGGCGGAGGCCGCCCGCCAAAGTCCCGCCGTCAGGTTACCGTTCCGCGGTCGAAAGACCGCGGCGGTAATTCTGACTTTCCCGCTGGGCTGGCGGGCGGTCGCCTTCAGACCGCCAGCCAGCCCAGCGGGAAAGAGGCTTCCACGATGAAGCCGGCTCGGAATCGAGCCGGCGGAGTGGAAGCTGTGCGACGGGTGCAGTTGCACCCGTCGCGTATTTCACTGTCTGTGCAGCAGACAGTGAAATACATGTAGGGGCCCTCTTACGGGGGCCCCTGCAATGCCCATGCCAGTGGCATGGGCACTGCAGGGGCCCCCAGGGGCCCCGCGACCCCCCCTACCGCCATCCGGATCTCGGCGGTCCGACCGCCGGGATCTGGATGGCGGTAGGGGGGGTCGGAATCCCCGCGGCGGTGCAGCAAGCTGCGCCGCCGCGGAGGATTCAATGGGGCCGCGGTACACTGGCGGGACCCCGCCAGTGGTGCCGGTCCGACCGCGGCTTTACCGCCGCGGTCGGAATCCCCATTGGAGCACCGCCGGCCTGTCGGCGGTGCTCCCGCGGTCCTCCGCCCTGGCGGTCAAAGACCTCCAGGGTCAGAATGACCACCACAGTTTGTTAAATCCTGATTTGATCTGCCTCCAAGAGACTTGGGCGGTCATTTCAACCCTGGCGGTCAGTTTTAAAGCAGCGGTAAGACCGCCAACAGGCTGGCAGTAAAAAAATTGGAATTACTACCGTGGCGGAAACCACCAACATAGACCACCTCTTTAACACTCCGACGGCCACGGCAGTACAGACAAACAGCTTGGCGGTCACCGCCAACAGACAGGCGGAGGACAAAGTTCCACCCACAGTATCACAACCTACAAATCCACCACCTTTTCCGGGGCGGATTCACCGTGGATAAAAACATGGCAGAAACAGGACTTCGAAGGGATTACACTCACCTCTACACACCCCACGAGGAACCAGGACACCATGGAGCCGGAACTCCAAATTCTCCCTGCGATAGTCTTCCTGCTCCTCTACCAGGAGCACGAACGCCGACGGTGACGACCACAGTGAGTACTGCACCTACGACACAGGGGAGGGGGGAGGGAAAAAACAGGGACACACACATGCAACACCCCCACCCTCACCCACTACAACACACACACTAATACATATGTATACATTAAAGTTACACCCCCCAACCCACCCGAAAGAATGCAAAGACAAAAGGAAATGAGTGTAACCATTGTAATATATTAAAATCAAGTATGCAAAAATATATATATATACACCATAAACAAAATATACACCAAGCTTAGTAGTGCAGGTAGTGCTCCGATGAAGTCCGTGGAACACTGGGCCCACACGGTATGGGCGAGGCCCACACAAGATCCCCAACCCTGACGGAGAGAACACTGCAGGGGCATCAGAGAGCAAGAAAACAGGCACCTCAGGGGGAGGGAAAGGGAGCACCTCAGCCGGTTGAGTGCACAACGCCACATCCATGAGAGGGCCACATGCCCACTGTTCAATCCTGAGGAGTGCAAAGCCACAGTCTCTCAAGTCTCTACAGTGGGTGGGTTGCCCACTGTTCAATCCTGGGGAGTGCAAAACCACAGTCTCTCAAGTCTCTACAGTGGGTGGGTTGCCCACTGTACAATCCTGGGGAGTGCAAAGCCACAGTCTCTCAAGTGGATGACAGTCTCCACTGGTTCTGAAGGGGCATGGTGCCCAGAGTGCTTCATCCTACTAAGGACAGAGGTGGTGGATGTATCTCTCCACTGGTTCTGGAGGGGGCATGGTGCCCAGAGTGCTTCATCCTGCTAAGGACAGAGGTAGTGGATGTATCTCTCCACCGGTTCTGCAGGGGGCATGGTGCCCAGAGTGCTTCATCCTGCTAAGGACAGAGGTAGTGGATGTATCTCTCCACCAGTTCTGCAGGGGGCATGGTGCCCAGAGTGCTTCATCCTGCTCGTGACGGACTCAGAAGCATCAGTTCCCTTGGCACTCATGGGCCAGCGGTGCTTGGAGCGGCGGTGCCCTGTTCAGCGGTGCTTGAGGCGGCGGTGCCCTGTTCAGCGGTGCTTGTAGCGGTGGTGCCCTGTTCAGCGGTGCTTGAGGCGGCGGTGCCCTCTTCAGCGTTGCTTGGAGCAGCGGGCCCCTGTTCAGCGGTGCTTGGAGTGGCGGTGCCCTGTTCAGTGGTGCTTGAGGAGGCGGTGCCCTGTTCAGCGGTGCTTGGAGCGGGAATGCCCTGTTCAGCGGTGCTTGAGGCCGCGGTGCCCTGTTCAGCGGTGCTTGAGGTGGCGATGCCCTGTTCAGCGGTGCTTGAGGCGGCGGTGCCATGTTCAGCGGTGCTTGAGGCGGCGGGCTCCTTTGCAGTGACTCAGCTGCTCTCTATCCCTGCGGGGCTTGCGCTGGCGGTCCTCTCTAGCCCAGTGGGGCTTGTGCTGGCGGTCCTCTCTGTCCCAGCGGGGCTTGTGCTGGCGGTCCTCTCTATCCCAGCAGGGCGTGTGCTGGCGGTCCTCTCTGGCGGTCCTCTCTAGCCCAGCGGGGCTTGCGCTGGCGGTCCTCTCTGTCCCAGCGGGGCTTGTGCTGGTGGTCCTCTCTGTCCCAGCGGGGCTTGTGCTGGCGGTCCTCTCTAGCCCAGCGGGGCTTGTGCTGGCGGTCCTCTCTGTCCCAGCGGGGCTTGTGCTGGCGGTCCTCTCTAGCCCACGAGAGGGCCACATGCCCACTGTTCAATCCTGAGGAGTGCAAAGCCACAGTCTCTCAAGTCTCTACAGTGGGTGGGTTGCCCACTGTTCAATCCTGGGGAGTGCAAAACCACAGTCTCTCAAGTCTCTACAGTGGGTGGGTTGCCCACTGTACAATCCTGGGGAGTGCAAAGCCACAGTCTCTCAAGTGGATGACAGTCTCCACTGGTTCTGGAGGGGCATGGTGCCCAGAGTGCTTCATCCTACTAAGGACAGAGGTAGTGGATGTATCTCTCCACTGGTTCTGGAGGGGGCATGGTGCCCAGAGTGCTTCATCCTGCTAAGGACAGAGGTAGTGGATGTATCTCTCCACCGGTTCTGCAGGGGGCATGGTGCCCAGAGTGCTTCATCCTGCTAAGGACAGAGGTAATGGATGTATCTCTCCACAGGTTCTACAGGGGGCATGGTGCCCAGAGTGCTTCATCCTGCTCGTGACGGACTCAGTAGCATCAGTGCCCTTGGCACTCATTGGCCAGCTGTGCTTGGAGCAGCAGTGCCCTGTTCAGCAGTGCTTGAGGCGGCGGTGCACTGTTCAGCGGTGCTTGGAGCGGTGGTGTCCTGTTCAGCGGTGCTTGAGGTGGCGGTGCCCTCTTCAGCGGGGCTTGGAGCAGCGGGCCCCTGTTCAGCGGTGCTTGGAGTGGCGGTGCCCTGTTCAGTGGTGCTTGAGGAGGCGGTGCCCTGTTCAGCGATGCTTGGAGCGGGAATGCCCTGTTCAGCGGTGCTTGAGGCCGCCTTGCCCTGTTCAGCAGTGCTTGAGGTGGCGATGCCCTGTTCAGCGGTGCTTGAGGCGGCGGTGCCATGTTCAGTGGTGCTTGAGGCGGCGGGCTCCTTTGCAGTGACTCAGCTGCTCTCTATCCCAGCGGGGCTTGCGCTGGCGGTCCTCTCTAGCCCAGTGGGGCTTGTGCTGGCGGTCCTCTCTGTCCCAGCGGGGCTTGTGCTGGCGGTCCTCTCTATCCCAGCGGGGCGTGTGCTGGCGGTCCTCTCTGGCGGTCCTCTCTAGCCCAGCGGGGCTTGCGCTGGCGGCCTTCTCTGTCCCAGCGGGGCTTGTGCTGGTGGTCCTCTCTGTCCCAGCGGGGCTTGTGCTGGCGGTCCTCTCTAGCCCAGCGGGGCTTGTGCTGGCGGTCCTCTCTGTCCCAGCGGGGCTTGTGCTGGCGGTCCTCTCTAGCCCAGCGGGGCTTGTGCTGGCGGTCCTCTCTGTCCCAGCGGGGCTTGTGCTGGCAGGCCTCTCTGTCCCAGTGGGGAAGATGGCTATGGCCTCCTGTGCAGCGGGAATGATGGCGGTGGCATCCTGGGCAGCCAGGATTGTGGGGGTAGGCTCCTGGGCAGTGAGGATGATGGCGGTTGGCTCCTGGGCAACGGGGATGATGGCGGTGGGCTCCTGGGCAGCGGGGGTGAGGACGGTCTCCTCCGCCGTGCTGCTCTTTTCAGACTTTCCTGGTTTCTTGTGTCCTTTCCCCACCTTGGAAGGTGTCGCAGCTGACTCCACACTCCCACTGGGACCCCTGGGAGGGGCTTTGGTGGCTGGAGTCTTCCCCCTCTCCCGCCGGGCACTGGCCAACTTTTGATGCTTCACAGGTGGGGTACTGTCCGTGCTGTGGCTCCGTGCCACACTGGCTGCCCTGGTGGCCGGTGCACTCCAGATTCCGGTGACTAGAGGCACCACTGGTCCCGGAGATGTTGTGGCTGAGGTGCTAGTTCGGGACCTAGGATACGGACGGGGAGGGGGAGGTGTGGGAAAGAGGTCAAGGTTGGACAGGAAAAGTTTTTGGGAGACACTGGGATGGATAGCTGGAGGGGGTTTGGGAGTGGAGGAAGAGGTTGTGGTTGTAGGAGGTGTTCGTTTGCTGACTTTGGGTGAAGGTGCATGTGCTGGAGGCTGTAGTGAGGTGGATGGATGTTGGGTGGGTGTGTGCCTGCGTTTGTGTATCTTGGGAGGTGGCGTCACAGACACACTGGGAGATGACACAGGGGACGTGTGAATGGTAGTGGGGTGGTGACTGAACGTGAGTGGGGTGTGGTGGTGGGTGTGCTGGTGATGGCAGTAGTGGCTGTAGATGTAGTGCATGCAGATGTGAGTGTAGACGAGACTGGGAAGGAGGAGGGAGACGAGGAGGAGGGGGACACAGTCAAGGCAGTGGATGTTGGTGTGTCTGCATGTGTCTGATGCTTGCGTGAGTGCCTGTGGGACGTGTGGTGCTTATGTTTGCCAGAGCTTCCTTTGTGTGTTGACGTGTGTGCATGCTGGTCTGTAGGTGTGCTTGTGATAGGCTGTGGTACAGGGGATTGGATCTGGGTGGAGGAAGTTGGAGGGGGGAGGCTAGAGACAGGGACAATGGCTGCCATCAGTGCTGAGGCCAGAGTCTGAAAAGCTCGCTGAAGGGCCGCCTGACGAGAATGAATGCCCTCCAGGAATGTATTTGTTTGTTGCAACTGCCTTTCTACACTCTGGATGGCATTCAAAATGGTAGACTGCCCAACAGTGAGGGACCTGAGTAGGTCAATGGCCTCCTCACTGAGGGCAGCAGGGGTGACTGGGGCAGGGCCTGAGGTGCCTGGGGCGAAGGTGATGCCCACCCTCCTGGGTGAGCGGGCACGGGGCAAAGGCAGAGGGGCTGCTGGGAGGGCGGTGCTGGTAGGGGGGGTGGCGGCTGTACCTGTAGATGGGGGGGCACAGATGTTGCCGCCACCACAAGGGAGCTCCCATCAGAGGACGTGTCCGTGTCTCTGGTGTCAGCTCCTGTCCCTGCCGTGGATCTCCCCTCGCCCTCCGTCCCACTGGTGAAGTCTGAGTCCATAGTGTGGCCCTCCATGGCCATGTGGGATGCAGCCCCCTCGTGCTCCGGTGCCACTGCTCCTCCGCCTGATGATGCTAATGCACACAAAAACAGGGAGACCACAAAAAGCGGGGGACGACAGAAGAAAGACATGTTGAGTGCATGCATTACTGCTACCGTTGGCGGACACAACAGACACAGAAGCCCCCTGCACTACGCCGCGCTCTTGGGCTCCACTGTTCAATACCGGGCAAATGGCCTACTAGGCTATGGACGACATCTGCACACATGGATGACACAGGGGCATGACTAGGTGTACTTGGCACTCTACAGAGGTGGGGTGGGGTGCCACATGGCCTGCCTTACAGAGGGACCTTGCCTACTAAACTCGCCCTGGCCTAGGGAAACCCACAGCCCACCTCCCCCACCCTACCCCTCCACTGCGCGCTAAATCAGCAGGATGAGAGTGTACTCACCCCCTTGTGGCGGCTGTGATGCCCTCAAGTGCCCATCCAACTCCGGGTACGCCACCACCAGGATCCTGAACATCAGGGGGGTCATGGTGCGACAGACACCCCTCCCACGTTGGGAGGCCATCCCCAGCTGAGCCTCTGCCGTCTTCTTGCTCCAGCGGCGAATGTCCTCCCATCTTTTCTGGCAGTGGGTGCTCTGTCTGTGGTAGACCCCCAGGGTCCGGACGTCCTTGGCGATGGCACGCCAAATATCTTTTTTCTGGTGGGCGCTGACCTACATGAATTGTACAGGGGGAAGAGAAACTTATTACCAACTGCACCATCACAGTCATTGGCCCCCATCCCTACCCTTGCCATGTGGCACATGCACTCACCGTTGTTTCATGCACGCCGCAATATCCCCTCCCCCTTTTCACATCCACCCCACTCCACACAGGCATAGCCCTTACAGCATGCTCCCAGTGTAATTACCTGTTTGTCTGGAGGACCATAGAGTAGTGTGTACTGGGGGAGGACCCCGTCCAAGAGTTTCTCCAACTCCTCTGATGTGAATGCAGGGGCCCTTTCCCCAGACACTTGAGCCATTGTCTCTTCCAGACCGAGGTCACAGCAGCACTTGCAGTGTAGGTCCTCTCCTGTCGAAGATCAGGTATGGAGTGATTAAACAGATAGAAAATGGCGGTCACGTCCGCGGCGGTGTGTACCGTCACCGCCGGCGTACATCGTCATTGGCTCATGGGACCCATAGGGTCCAATGTTAACCAATGCAGCATTGCGCCGCGGTCTTTGACCGCCTACCGTGATGGTGTACAACGCCAGCGCAGTTACCTCACATCCCTTTGTCCCACATTAGAGGTCAGGCAGCTGACATTTCAGGGGCCCACATTGCTTCATTCTTAACTGCGTCACACATACCTAGGCCTAGACTCCACACACATACAGGCCACTTTTTGGATTATGATTGGTGTTCTGTATAAGCTGTGGGTACGTATCTCTGAGTTGGTTGACTCTGTGCTCGCTGTTGTCCTTCATAGGCACCATCCGCTAGGACATGTGAGGAGATGGCGGCATCCTCCGGTGTACCGACCGCTGGTGGAACTGTCGACAATGGAAGAAAGACATGTGATCATCACATACAGGCTTGACCGTGCCACAATCCATAAACTGTGAACCCAGCTGGAGCCAGACTTAATGTCAGCTATCCGCTATCCCACAGGAGTCCCACCTCAAGTGCAGGTGCTGTCAGTGCTCCATTTCCTTGCAAGTGGGTCATTTCAAACAACAGTGGCCATAGCATCAGGGATGTCCCAGCCTATGTTTTCCAACGGGTTGTCCAGAGTATTGTCTGCCCTGCTGAAACACATGCGCAGCTACATCGTTTTTCCCTCAGGTGGAGGATTTGCCTACAGTGAAAGGTGACTTCTATGCCCTGGGACATATCCCCAACATCATAGGTGCCATTGATGGGACCCATGTGGCTTTGGTCCCCCCCCCGCAGGAGTTAACAGGTGTACAGAAACCGGAAGAGTTATCATTCGATGAATGTACAGATGGTATCTTTGGCCGACGAGTACATCTCCCATGTTATTGCCACGTTCCCTGGCTCAGTGCATGATGCCTACATCCTGCGGAATAACAGCATCCCTTATGTGATGGGTCAACTCCAGAGGCACCGTGTGTGGCTATTAGGTGAGCACCTGGAAGCAAGACAGTGGGAATGGGTGTCTGAGTCTGGGGTTATCCCTACATTTTAGTGTGTGTCTAACAGTTGTCCCTCGTCATTTGCAGGTGACTCTGGTTACCCCAACCTGTCATGGCTACTGACCCCAGTGAGGAATCCGAGGACAAGGACAGAGGAACGCTACAATGAGGCCCATGGGCGAACACGGCAGATAATCGAGCAGACCTTCGGCCTCCTGAAGGCCAGGTTCAGGTGCCTCCATATTTCAGGTGGATCCCTATTCTACTCACCAAATAAGGTGTGCCAGATCATCGTGGCCTGTTGTGTGCTTCACAACTTAGCTTTGCGACAACAGGTGCCTTTTCTGCAGGAGGATGGTCCAGATGGCGGTGTTGTTGCAGCTGTGGAGGCTGTGGACAGTGAAGACGAGAAGAAGACATGGACAACAGGGACTCAGTGATCCAGCAATATTTCCAGTGAGACACAGGTAAGAATACAAACCAGCCTACTACATGTACTGTAACACTACTACCTCTCTACTTTCGTTTTCACCCAGTGTATGGTCACTGAGTTGTCACTTTCCCTTACGATTTCACAGATGTGGGTCCCACAGTGTGACATCTGCTTTGATTCCTCATGGACTAGAGCTGTGTGACATAGGTATGTTGACATTACAAATGAAAGAGCTTTTTGACACTGTAATTTCTAATACACTATTCCGAAATCACAGACTGACTCCAGATTGTTTTATGCTTCAAGGGTGTTTATTTAAGAGCAAAATATGGGAGGGGGTAGCAAAATGGTGAGGGATGATGGTGAGGAATGTCCATGGCAGAGTCCAGTCTCTTAGTCTCACAGGTGCATTGCCCAAATGGGCATAGGAAGTGGAGCTGGGGCAGTTTAAGGATGGACAGGGTGACAAAGTGGGACAGAAGGATTGCATTCAGGGTGGTCTCATTTCTTGGCGGGGGTCTTGGCATTGTTCTCTGTCTTTGTCCTGGATCTCATGGACCGTTTGTGGGGTGGTTCTCCCTCTGCAGGGGGTGGGGTGCTGGTGTGGTGGTCCTGTGGCGGTGCCTCCTGTCCACTAGTGCCGGCGAAGGTGGTGGGCAGTTCATCGTCCATGCTAGTGTCAGGGGCCCCTTGTAGTGCCACAGTGTCCCTCCTGGTGTTGAGTACTTCCTTCAGCACCCCTACGATGGTGCCCAGGGTGGAATTGATGGCTCTGAGTTCCTCCCTGAAGCCCAAATACTGTTCCTCCTGCAGGCGCTGGGTCTCCTGAAACTTGCCCAGTACTGTTGCCATTGTCTCCTGGGAGTGGTGGTAGGCTCCCATGATGTTCGAGAGGGCCTCGTGGAGAGTGGGTTCCCTTGGCCTGTCCTCCCCCTGTCACACAGCAGCCCTCTCAGTTCCCCTCTGTTCCTGGGCCTCCGACCCCTGGACCGTGTGCCCACTGCCACTGTCCCCAGGTCCCTGTTGTTGTTGGGGTGGTGGATTAGCCTGGGTTCCTTGTAGTGGTGGACACACTGCTGATTGATGTGTCCTGGGGACGGAGGTATGGGCCCGCTGGGTGGGTGCTGTGCTGGTGTTTCCAGAGGGGGGAAGCTCTGTAGTGGCCTCTGACTGTGTGAGGGGAACCGACTGTCCTGACGTCCCTGATGGGCCGGGCTGGTCATCTAGATCCAGTTGGACAGAGGTGCTGTCATCACTGTGGGCCTCTTCTGTTGGTGGTGTGGACATGTGTGGACCCTCTTGTCCGGTGATGTTGCGTAGGGGTCCTGCAGGGGTATAAAAGGATGTTTATTACATCTGTGTGTGCCATGGTGTGCAATGGGTGGGTGACCGTGTACCCCAGTGCTTGCATTCCTGTGTGGGACCTTGTGTGATGAAGGTTTAGGGGGGTGTATGTGCAGTGGGCATGCTTTAGTGATAGGTGTCCATGTTCTGTTGTTGCATGCAGGGCTTGGTGTTGGGATGTGTGGGTTGTGATAGTGGGACATGTGTGAGGAGTTGGAGTGATGGGGGTGAGGGCGAGGGTTGGGGTATGTGATAGCATGCAGGTAGGGTGGGGGATGAAGTAGTTAAGATTTGACTTACCAGAGTCCATTCCTCCATCTAGTCCTGTAAGGCCCTCAGGATGTAGAATCGCCAAGACCTGCTCCTCCCATGTTGTTAGTTGTGGGGGAGGAGGTGGGGGTCCGCCGCCAGTTCTCTGAACCGCAAGGTGGTTTCTTGAGACCACGGAACGCACCTTCCCCCATAGGTTGTTCCACCTATTCCTGATGTCATCCCGATTTCTTGGGTGCTGTCCCACTGCGTTGACCCTGTCCACGATTCTTCGCCATAGCTCCATCTTTCTTGCAATGGAGGTGTGCTGCAGCTGTGATCCGACCAGCTGTGGCTCTACCCAGACGATTTCCTCCACCATGACCCTGAGCTCCTCCTCTGAGAACCTGGGGTGTCTTTGCCGTGCCATGGGGTGGTGTTTGGTGAAGTGTGGGGAGGTGTGTATGGGGATAAGTGTGCTGATATGTAGTGGGGTGTTGTGTGAGGTGCATGGAAGTTATGTGGGTGATGGTGTTGTGTGACTGTGGATGCTAGTATTGTTGATGGTTGTGTCTCTCTGTGTGCTTCTTTCTCAATTGTGGTCGTAGGGGTTTGTGGGTGATGTAGGTGTGTGTTTTATATTGTATTGGGTGTGTGGGAGTGGTGTGTGTATGTGTATCAGGTGTGTGTATTTCGAATTGTCCAATGTGGCTGTGTTTTGTTTGTGTGTGTGTATTTTAAGCGTGGCGATGTGTACCGCCAATGGAATACTGCGGTTGAAAGACCCCTGCGTGGATTCGTAGGTCGTGATAGTGTGGGCGTATTTCTGTTGGCGTGACGGTGGATGATTTGTTTTTGCCAGTTTATCACTGACCTTTGGTGTGGCAGGCTTGTGTGGGTGTCTAAATATTGGCGGATTCCGTGCTGTGGGTCATAATGGCTGTGGCGGATTTCCGCAGGTGCGTGGTGTGTTGGCAGTCTTCTGCACGGCGGTAAGCGGCTTTTACCGCCAATGTTGTAATGACCGGCTTGGTCTGATATGGATTTACTATGGGATGACTATTTTGTTATTGATTGCAAGGATACTACTTCTCAAAGGGGACACGCTAAAGGGGAATTTGTCTGTTTGCTGTCTAATACACTTAAATGGGACTTTGTTTGCTATAAAGACCCCAGTAATCTTTTCATGGCCTTAACCCTTCAATTGCATAATACTTCTAGGTGTTCTACCCCATTGTTAGTATTGAGCATGCATTAGATAGCGAGTTCCCCCCGTTTATAGTATTAGTGGGAGATCTAAATTGCAAGATATCCAACCATGCTTTATGTCAGATGCCCGTAGCTGAGAGATAGGCAGCACTTCGAATTCCAGCCTGCCTTTACCTCTCTCAATGTTAGGGAAACTTCTCCTCAACCTTCTAAAATGATGGCATCAAAGCCAATGGAAGACCTCCCTCTGATTCTCCTGCTTCCTTTACACACATTTCTTTGGGAGAGAAGGGCAATTTTAGACTATTTGGTGCTTGGTTATTCCACTTATTGCCTACTGGATGATCTTATGACCATAAATACCTTTCACAGTGACCATAACTTGTTTCTTTTTACACTAGAAACAAATGTACCATTATCGGGGTATTTGAAGTTGGGCGGGTTATTTACGATCTGATAAAAAGACAGGGAGGTCAGAGTGGGATCTCAAAAGGGTTGTAGGTGTATCGGAGATGTTGGTAACAGTGGTCGCTGACCTGATTAATTGGGAGGGGAATGAACTGCAAAACTTTTCTAAATTCATGAAGCAGTTGTTAACTTACTTCTCTTCTGGAGTGTTAAAAAATAATCGGAGAATGATCCCTCACCCACTACTTGACTTAAACAAGGAAATAAATAACCTGGTCAGGTCCCAGTATTTAGTTTATTCAGGGGGAAGGAATTCCAGGGTGGCTTTGCTAAAAAGGAGGAAGAGGCGTTTGAAGGCCCGCCTCGCAAGACAATCTGGGGATAGGCTTCGGATCCACCTTCGGGAAGCAACAGTAAAGGGCAAGCCAGGCATTTTTGGGCATTTGTGGGTGATGGCTGTGGGTCTAGAGCTTGAACGTCACCGGTTACCATAGCTGAAGCCCGCTGGTCTAAATTTATTGCCTCCCTTTATGCTTCAAATGGGGTAGAACCGTATCGGTTAGCTGATAGTAATGAGATACATTCTTACACCCCTCCTTCAGTAAAGGAGAAAGAATTGGCAATTTGCTCTATGTGTTCTTCTGCTGCAGTTGGTCCTGATGAACTTCCTATCTCTGTAATAAAACAAGATATTTGCTCTAGGAGTAGGATCGTATATGTGGTCTTCAGAAGGTGCTTTCTCTCCAGAAGCATTCCTCTGTCCTGGGTTGGTAGTATTATTGTACCTTTATACAAAAAGGGCAAAGGAAATTGTCTTGCCTACTACCGGCAGATCGCCCTTTTGGATGCAGTTGGAAAAATCTTTACTAAATGTGTGCTTTCCAGAATTACAACCTGGGAGGAGGAGAATAACATTATTCCTCTTTTTTCTTTTTATATCTCAGATTTTCCTGTATTCTGTTTGTGCTGTTTTTGTTACTCTGGGCACTTTACCACTGCTATCTAGTGCTAAAGTGCAAGTGCTCCTATGTGAAACCTATGTCTAATTGGCTTTCCATGATTGGCATATTTGATTTACTAGTAAGTCCCTAGT
Organism: Pleurodeles waltl; assembly: GCF_031143425.1. NCBI lineage: Eukaryota > Metazoa > Chordata > Amphibia > Caudata > Salamandridae > Pleurodeles > Pleurodeles waltl. The sequence goes on along the minus strand of NC_090440.1, from coordinate 1,258,571,518 downwards.
ACAGTGCACTAGAGGTGCCCAGGGACTGTAAATCAAATTCTACTAGTGGGCCTGCAGCACTGGCTGTGCCACCCACATGAATAGCCTTGAAAACATGGCTCCGACCTGCCACTACAGTGTCTGTGTGTGCAGTTTTGACACTGCCAATTTGACTTGGCAAGTGTGGCCACTTGCCAGGCCTAAACCTGCCCTTTTTTACATGTAAATATCTTGCCTGTCCCATTAAGGGCTTCACCAGGAAGGAGGAGCTGCAGAAGGCACTGAGGGCCGGGCTGGGTGACAGCCAAGGAAGCTGATGGGCACACAGGAGGAGGAAGAGGATGAGGAGGTGCAATCCATACAATGGTATAGTGGGTGGGCCTGTTATGTCCAGGGAGAGGGTCTCCAGGGCAGGTAGCAGTGTGTCATCCAAGAGTCTGACTCCTGAAGAGTTATAGGACAGACAGACAGAGAGGGCTCACCAGCTGGAGTTGGGAAAGTTTAGGATGCAAAGGGAGATGAAGAAAGGAGGATGGCCATAGAGGAAAATAAGATACTGTTGGCTCATGAGCTCAGCTTGAAGGAGCTGGATCAGAGGAGCCAGTCCAGTAGGGATGGTGGCAGCAATATGACTGTGCAGCCTGAGAGGAGGGTGCATATTCCTAAGGACCTTGTGAAGGATTACAAAAGGGAGGATGACATATTCTTGTGGTTCAAGGGGTATGATTCTGTTCTCCATATGAATCTGGTCCCTGACGCTCATTGGGGGGCAGGTCTGTGGAAGCATTTTGAGGTAGAGGGGAGGGATACTCTGACATCCTTAGGGGATCTTCAGGGGCTCACTTACTCTATCATGAAGGACGCCCTACTCACAAGGTATGGTCTTACCCCTGAGCATTATAAGGACAAGTTTAGGTCCTGTAAGAAGAAGGAATCCCAAACATGGTTGGAATGTGTTGATTCTTTTTGCAGGTCACTGGATGGTTGGGTGAAGGGCAGTAACGAATGAGGGGCTTTACAATTTAATTGCTTGGGAGCACTTGTACAGTTTATGTTTTGCAGAGCTGTGCCAGCACCAAACTAACAACAAGCTGACTGATCCCAGGAGAGTCAGAGTGGTCAGCAGCCCCTGGAGCCTGAAACAGTGGCCTAGGGGACCGGCAAAAAGAGGAAGGGCAGGGGGCATGGGAAACCAGCTCCAGAAGTTCCCACAGTATGGGAGGAGGCAGAGCCTGAGGGTGACGCCGCGGAGCCTACTGAGGAACAGATGGCTGAACTGGGGGAGGTCCCTTAGCTGTCACAGTGGCAGCAGGAGGATGGACCCACCAGGGAGGTATTTTGTGAGGCACAGAAGACATGTCCTACTCTAATGGGGGTTGTGGCAGCAGGCTGCAGACCAGGCGGCTGGCAAGGAGCCAGGATCTCACCTGATTTATTTGGAGTTCGGCCTCTTGTACAATGATCCTAAGATTGCTGAGCCTGGGTCAGCCCATGTGCTGGTGGTACCCCAGTGCTTCAGAGCCTTCCAACTGGGTCTGGCTCATGATATGCCTTTAGCTGGACACATGGCACAGGAGAAGACCTTTGAATGGCTTGTCATCCACCTTTACTGGCCCCTAATGCGCAGGCACTCATATGCTCAACGTAGGTCTTGCCAGACTTGTCAGGCAAGTGGCAAAAGTGGGGGGAAATGTAAGGCTCCCCTCCAACCTTTTCCAGTGGTTAGCACCCCCCTTGAAAGGGTCAGTATTGACATTGTGGGGCCTCTGGATCCCAAGAGAGCCAAGGGCAACAGGTTCCTCCTGGTCTTGATGGATCATGCCACCCGGTACCCAGAAGCCATTCCTCTAAGATAAATCACTTACCCTGTGGTGCGTTGTGCATTGATGAATGTTTTTACACGCATGGGGTTCCCCAAGGAAGTGGTGTCTGATAGAGATGCCAACTTCATATCTACGTATATCTGTGGCAAGAGTGTGGGCTAACGTATAAGTTCACCACTCCTTACCACCCCAAAGCAATGGTCTGGTTGAAAGAGTCAACCACACCTTAAAAGGCATGATCATGGGCCTGTCATAGCCCTTGAGGCGGAAGTGGGACATCCTCTTGCCATGCCTTCTGTTCGCCTACTGGGAGGTGCCTCAAAAAGGGCTTGGATTTAGTCCTTTTGAGTTACTTTATGCCACCCTGTCAGGGGACCTTTGAGTCTGGTGAAGGAGGGCTTAGAGAAAGCCCCCAGTAGACCTCCCAGGATGTGTTTAGTTACATGCTGGCCTTCATAAACTAGACTGCCCGTTTCAGAGCTCTTGCAAGAGAACCTGGAAGCGAGCCAGGAAGACATGAAACAGTGGTATGACAAGAATGCCACTCTTGTTGAGTTTCAGCCTGGGCAAAAAGTGTGGGTAATATTGCAGGTGGAGCCTAGGGCACTCCGGGACAAGTGGACTAGGCCATTTGAGGTGGTATTGTGCAAGAGCGAAGTCACCTACCTGGTGGACTTGCGGACTCCTGGGAACCCCTTAAGGGTCCTGCATGTGAACCGTCTCAAGCCACACTTTGAGCAGACTGAATTGTCTATGCTCCTAGCAACAGATGAAGGGGTGGAGGAAGACAGTGAGCCTCTTTTTCCTATATGCTGGAGACAAAGATGGGTCTGTGGAGGAAGTGAATCTCTCCCCCTTCCTGACCTCAGAACAACAGAGGGACTGTCTCCAGGTATTGGGTCAGTTTGCCTCCTTGTTCTCCTTGATCCCAGAGGTCACACACTTGTCTACACATGGTGTGGACACTGGGGACAGTCCGCCCATTAAATAGAAGGTTTACAGGGAGACTGATAAGGTCAGGGCTAGCATCAAAGAAGAGATGTTAGCCCTAGGGATAATTACGTTTTCTAGCAGTCCTTGGGCAAGCCCTGTGGTCTTGGTCCCAAAGGCTGCTGCTCGTGGTGCCACCCCAGAACTCCGTTTCTATGTGGACTACTGGGGTGTCAATTTGGTCACTAAAACTGATGCACACCCCATCCTGCGCACCCCATCCCATGCACCCCATCCCTTAAGCTAATGAGCACATCGATCGGTTGGGAGCTGCCAAATACCTCAGCACATTTGGGCCCATATTTATGCTCTGTTTGAGCCAGATTAGCGTCATTTTGTTATTACGCAAATCTGGCACAAACTTAACTCCATATTTAGATTTTGACGCTGGACCCATCTAGCATCAAAATATCTGAGTTTGCATAACTTTTGGGATGCGTGAAACCGCCTTGCGTCAATGAGATGCAAGGTAGGCGTTTCCCATCCAAAACATGCCTCAAACACCTGCGCGCCATATTTATCCACCTGGGCAAAAATGACGCACGGGTGGGATGCGGAATCAAAAAATTACACAAAGCCCGATTTGTGTCATATTTTAATGCCTGGGTTAGGGCAGGTGTTAAAATGGGGCAAACACATCACTACTTAAGTTAAACACACACAAGCAACATCCTTGCTCAAGAAGGACAACATGGAGGTGCTACTCATGCAGCATGCCAGACGACGCAGAGCACAGGACCAACAGCATCTATAACGGAACTGAAAGCACACCCACTCCATAAATGTGCAGGCCATAGTTGACCACCAGGGATTGTTCACCAGCATCGTGGCCAAGTATCCTGGGAGTGTACATGATTCCTTTATCTTCCTCCACAGCACCATCAATCCGCACTTCCAGGACGGACAATGTGGCAATGGCCTTCTTGTCTGTAAGTCCATAAACCTAGCAATATACACACAGCACAGCAACCCTGTAGGACACACAATACATACCCCACTACATTGACACGTGGGCAGGAAGACACTGAGGTTTGACACAAGTAGTTATGTTGGACACCCTGACACAATGGGATACACACCTATGGACAAATGACGGCTGCCAATAACAATAGACGCCACTCTAGAGCTACAAGGGACCAATGTCAAAGCACACAGTGACAATGACATGGCCTGCCCTGGAAGTACAATTTAGAAGATGGACCATATACTATTACATTATGCCACATAGTCAGTCACACACCCTCCTAAGCAATAGGTACTGTGGAAGGGGTGTGCAATGTGTGTTGCTGCAGGTCAAACACCATGAGACATATATCATGATGATGCTGAATCACATGTAGGTGATGTGGAAATACTGAGGCAGTCCCAACATCACACATCACTCATGGGGTGACGTTGCCAGGTAGCAATAAGGAAGTGGACTGTGCTATGAACACATATTGATGTAACACTAATGCAAACTGCACACTACTGCACACACTGAAAGAGCCAATTGTCCAACAAAATAACAGATGTACAGGGAGATGGCCCTTCCTGCACAGATACATCCACCTCCACAAGCCAGTTAGCCAGGTTACTTGGAGTGCGTTCTGTAGTGTAGGTGCACGGTTGCACATGAGCCACTGGCAGAAGGAACCACAAAGGTCTACATAGAACTAAGTCACACATGGGACAATTGTGCATTGTCAATACTGAACACCTCTGTGCCTCCAACTTAGGGAGATGTGTTAGGCATTGACACCAAGCCTTATCAAAGGGGCTCACTTCTGGATCTCATCTGCAGTGACATATGTTTAAGTGGATGGGATGTCCAGGCCATGTGGTGCAACCATGTTACCACCACATCGGAATCTATTGTGTGTGTGGAAGTACCATGCCCTCTCCAGTGAAAGCACACTAAAACATGTTGCTCAATACACAACGCATGGTACGTACATACTGAACTGCAGTTTGGAAACAAAACCATAGATATCAGGTCAATGAGCCAAACACAAGTTGTCAAGTCAAACAACCCAATGCAGAAAGAACCTCACAGAAGCCCAGGATCTCACACAATGCCATAAACACATATGAGTCACAGACAACACATTATATCATCTGCCATGCTACCTTACATTCCTGGTGCAAGGAACAACAAAACAATTACTCATATTTTCTTTTTCAGCTGATCAAGGTTATGGGATCCAGCCATGGATCATGACCCCATTCCCCAACCGATGCACAGCAGCAGAGCGTGACTATATTGAGGCACATTGGAGGACACGCAGCATTGTGAAATGGACCTTTGGCATCCTGAAGTCCAGATTCAGGTGCCTGGACATCACCAGAGGCAGCCTCTTATATTTCCCAGAAATGGTCTGCAAGATCATATTGATTTGTGCCATCCTGCACAACATTTGTGTTAGGAGGAATATCCTCCTGTATGAACCTGAACAAGAACTGCCTGAGGAGGAGGAGGATGCGAATGGTGCCAGGGAAAATGAGGGGGAACATCCAAACACAGTTGCAGGAATGCGTCGCAGGCAGCACATAGTTCAAAACATTTTTCAACAATAGTCACTATAAATACATTGTAACGATATGTAATTAAACACCACACTTTATCACTCAATCCTTCCCTGGTTACTTATTTATTCATCACATGTTCCTTAGGAATGTGAGTATTACCTCAGGGAGCATGTCACAAAGACAAATCTGACTACTTCTGATGCAGAATCACACGTGATGTGTATGATCGTACAGCACACATCACAGACAGTTTAAACAAAACATATTTTCAATTTCACATATGAAGGATAAAATCATAGGACCACAGCATATGACAGACATCCACATTGCCAATATGGTCTACTGTAGCACATGACACCCAACTATGACATCTTCAATCATAAGGTAAATAAGCTCATCATACATGAGGCAGTGGAAGTGAAATAGCATTGATAACAGGAATGTATGAACAGACCCTTGACATTAGTAAGTGTGACATTTGCTATCTCTGCAAGGGACTTCTGTGACAAGAGGTGCATCAATCCTGAAAATGGATAAAATGAGTGTCCCAGGTATGACAAGCAATGGTCACAACACATGCCCTGCAAAGTCCATCCCTGGTAATTAGTCCTGCCATATGTTAAGTCTCTGCCATCCCTTCTCTAGGGGGCACTCTAAATGGACTATCTGTACCCTGAGAATCATCATTAACACTCACCCAGTCTCCTATTGTGACTCCTGTTTGCTTCCCTTTTCTATATGGCATGCTATAGAACAACTACATCAGCCTTCATGGATTTAAGGTCCCATAATGCACTGCCTGGTAGTTGGTAAGACCTGTAATCTTCTGTCCATTGCTTCCTATGGGAAAAATCTGGTTGTCCCCTTATACTGGATTCTCTCCTCCAGGACTTGTGAGAGACTTAAGCTGAACACACCTGTGAGCTCTCTCGTGCAGCCCAACCATGTGATTCTGCCCTGGCCTTTCTGCTGCCTGGAACTGCTTAGAAGCTGTCATTCCCTGAAGCTCCTGGTCGAGCATTGGAGTACAATTCATTTGTGTAAAAGACCCCTTGTTGGATTGTGCTACTGTCCTGATTATGCCTAAAACTGCTTTCTGTTTACACAGTGCTGTTCCTGCTTGTTCCAGTCATACTCTGCTCCCTGTTTTATAGCCTTTTTCAAGTTTGTTCCTGACACAGCCTGCTTTCTGTTACCCAGACCTGTCCCAGTCTTTGCGTCAACCAGAGCCTGTTGCCTGTGCCTGCATTTGCCTCCTAGTTGGTTCACTTGCCTTCCGTTTTCTCTTGGGGTATTGTGTCTGGTAAGTGTACTATCAGTCCTCAACTGTATAGAATTGTTTAATTTTGTATTTGTTCTGGCACCTGGCTTCCATGAGGCTAATCCAGCCCCCATCCTTTGTATAGTTTTGCATGTATACATTAGTGCCTAACAGTGACAGTGTGCTATGGCTGTATTCCAGGATTTGTTACTGTGTCTCCAGCCCGACAAACAAGGGCTAGTCTCTTGTATGTAAGGACAATCCATCTTTGTGCCATGAGGGTGCAGACACAGATTCACTTCTGCTGCCACCTTTTGATGGGGCTTGCGTGGTGACTAGCTGTGAGATTATTCTGCATAGAGGCACTGACGATCCCTGTTGCTGTGGGAAATTCTGAGCCCTACCTTGTGTACAAACGTAGTGATGAGCCCTGTGTGTTTGTCCATTACTGACCTGTTACATATTTGTCCACACCAAGGTTGCTCTGTATTCACTCTTCTGTATTATCTGCCGTACCATAGCTGCCTTATCCCCTTGTATGTCTTTAGCTGATCTTCTGTTTGAGGACACATCTGCCTTGCAAGATACTTTGTTAACTCATGGGTTACCCAACAGACTCCTGACTAGACCTGCACAAAACCGTAACACCATGGAGCCCAATACTGAAATAGGGTACACATGCCGACACACTTGAATGGGACAAATTTGTGCAATGCACCTCTGAAAATATGTGAACACATGCAGCCAGGCCTGCAGGACCTCCACAGCCACAGAAGGAAAATAGGTAATTTACATTAGTCAAACTGACATGTAAATAACAATTTTATGATTGGAATTGAAGGCCCAGTCTCGCAAACACTGTACCTACCAAACATGTACAAATGCCTGTTACATGGGTAATTTACACATAAGTCACCATGAAGTCGTAGCCAATAATTAATGATATGTGAGGTGTAAGATATCCGACACAGCCCTCATCAGCTATTGTCGAGCTTCCCTGTGTTTATTTTTGTTGTGGGAAATGTAATGCCCCCAAAGTCAAACAACTATACACACCTAATGAGTCGACACATATTACAAACACATATCATGACTGTTGTAAATCATTGATTGCCATCTGATGTTGATACCCATTTGTAACACATTCGTACATGACCATTACGCCAAATGTATTGCATGCCGTTCTATCAGAAGCACACATATAGTTGTAGCAGTCAATTCATACACAAAACACGCACGCCATGATTTATACTTTTGAGGCGCAGCCTTGCTGTCATTTATTGATGCAAAATCAGCGCAAACTTACAAATTTCAATAGAATTTCCTAACGTTGCATTGCTTTTACATCAGAAAAAAAAGGGAAATTCTGCGCAAAGATGGTATAACTGTGGGGCGCAGTTGCATGGTGTACCACATGTGGCCAAACACTATAACACACACTGCAGGCGATACCATCCTATCTTTGTGTAGATACAGCCTGCATGCATGTTAAATAATGAAAAATCATGCAAACACAGTTTGAGGCAGAAAGTTTTACGCAAATGCATCGAAAAAACACGCAAATGCCTCGAAAAAACACGCAAACGCATACTAAATCAAATCAAATCAAATCAAATCATTAACATTTATAAAGCGCGCTACTCACCCATGCGGGTCTCAAGGCGCTAGGGGGGAAAGGGGGGGTTATCGCTGCTCGAACAGCCAAGTCTTTAGGAGTCTCCGGAAAGCGGAGTGGTCCTGGGTGGTCCTGAGGCTGGTGGGGAGGGAGTTCCAGGTCTTGGCCGCCAGGAAGGAGAAAGATCTCCCACCCGCCGTGGAGCGGCGGGTGCGAGGGACGGCAGCAAGTGCGAGGCCAGCGGAGCGGAGGGGGCGGGTGGGGACGTAGAAGCTGAGGCGTCTGTTGAGGTATTCCAGTCCCTTGTTGTGGAGGGCTTTGTGTGCGTGGGTGAGAAGACGGAAGGTGATCCTTTTGCTGACTGGGAGCCAATGCAGGTGTCTCAGGTGTGCGGAGATGTGGCTGTTGCGGGGTACGTCGAGGATGAGGCGGGCCGAGGCGTTTTGGATGCGTTGCAGGCGGTTTTGGAGTTTGGCGGTGGTCCCGGCGTAGAGGGTGTTGCCGTAGTCCAGGCGACTCGTGACAAGGGCGTGGGTCACGGTTTTTCTGGTGTCGGCGGGGATCCAGCGGAAGATCTTGCGGAGCATGCGGAGAGTGAGGAAGCAGGCGGAGGACACGGCGTTGACTTGCTTGGTCATGGTGAGAAGAGGGTCCAAGATGAAGCCGAGGTTGCGGGCGTGGTCTGCGGGGGTCGGTGCGGTGCCGAGGGCCGTGGGCCACGAGGAGTCGTCCCAGGCGGACGGGGTGTTGCCGAGGATGAGGACTTCCGTTTTTTCAGAGTTCAGCTTTAGGCGGCTGAGCCTCATCCAATCTGCGACGTCCTTCATACCCTCTTGTAGGTTGGTCTTGGCGCTGGCGGGGTCCTTGGTGAGGGAGAGTACAAGTTGGGTGTCGTCGGCGTAGGAGGTGATGATGATGTCGTGCTTGCGTACGATGTCGGCGAGGGGGCTCATGTAGACATTGAAGAGTGTCGGGCTGAGCGATGAGCCTTGAGGTACGCCGCAGATGATCTTGGTGGGTTCTGAGCGAAACGGAGGGAGGTAAACTCTTTGGGAGCGGTTAGCGAGGAAGGAGGCGATCCAGTCCAGGGCCTGGCCTTGGATCCCGGTGGAGCGTAGGCGGGTGATTAGGGTGCGGTGACAGACGGTGTCAAAGGCAGCCGAGAGGTCGAGGAGAATGAGGGCGACTGTTTCACCGTTGTCCATCAGGGTTCTGATGTCGTCTGTGACTGAGATGAGGGCGGTTTCCGTGCTGTGGTTGGTTCGGAATCCGGTTTGTGAACATCAATGGGTCCCTAGCGTTAACCCCATGCATGTAGTTATGCATAAAAATAGTCGTTTTCTGGAAATGCATGGTATTTTGCCGCACATGTAGGTTATGCATCAAATTTATTCATACAAATGACACATGCATCAAAAAAATACACACAAGACAGAAAACAGGGCGCAAAGGGGACAGGAAGTGATGTAGTAGGAAATCCTGTTTATAGAAATGGTACAGTGGGTGTACTTTCACTTTCACTTTGCAGTCTGTGATTTTTCTTGACTGTGTGTTGGTGTTGCTCTTGTTTGGATTGTGTATATTGTGTTTTGTGGTATCTATCTTTTGTCTTTTGGTGTATCCTATTTGTATATTGTACCTGTGTAAGTGTGTTTGTGTATTTTATTGTAGTCTGAATTGTATTTGTATTTTCGGGTTTCTGTTTTTGGGGTTAGATTAGTTGGGTTCTGTAATTTGGTTTGTAAGTTTCCTTTTTTCTTTAGTTTTCACTTTATTTGTTAAAATTCTGTTCCACACCATGTCAGGAAGGGCAAGGCTGAGCCGCATGGGTGAGGAGGAGCTTGGGGCATTTGTGTGGTTGGTGTGCAACTTTCTTCCAATGATGCTGGAAGCGGGGGGCCATGTGATACAGGGGTATCACACGGAGGCAAGGCGACTGCGTTGGGCGAATGTGCTCTTCCACCTGAAGCGTGTCTGCAACACCTCCCAGAACAAGCACCAGCTGAAGCATCGCTGAGCTGACCTGGTGTCACAAGAACAGGACCTGCTGGACCATCTGGGTGTGGTGATTGGTGGCCCTGTTGGTGAGTATCACATTGACAAATGTGTACAGTAGAATGCTCCTGAGTGACAGTAGCAGATGTCTTGCTGTGCTGCATGCAATGTTTGTGGCCATGTGGAATGCAAGTTGAACAAACTTAGTGTACCAGTACTGTGATGTATTACACATGTTTATACATGTTAACAGTGAAGTGCAGAGTTTTGTTGAGCCATGTCGGACTATTATTTAGGGCCATATGTACCAAGCTTTTTATAACTTTCAAAAACAGCCTAGTTTTCTGAATTTTTGTGTTTAAGTCAGGACAAATATTCCTTCAAATGCACAATTCCAATTTTGCCATTCTGATATCGCATTGCACAATCACAAAACAGGATTTTCTAGTGGCATTTAGGAATAGGCGTTACTATCCTATTACCGAGTCGCAGGCGGCTAATTGTTTTTTTCTTGGGAACAAATGCTGGCACTGAGCAATTGCAGATACCATCCGTTTCAAGTTGGTGAGAAACAATTTTGTAAAGGGGAGGGGTTGCCATGGAATCCCTTCCTCTTTGTGAATACATGACCAAAAATGTATTCTGAGCAGGAAGTTGTGCCATTGACCACTGACTGCTTCCAGAAATTAGTTTCAGTAATAAAATAGTTTTTTTAAATACGTTCTGTTTACCCCTGCTGAAATAAGGCTGCAATTAAACGAATATTTACATCCCAATATGAAAGCAGTCACAGACATGGTGGTCTGCTGAGCCAGCAGGCCAGCATCCTTGTGAGTACCACCATTCCCAAGGGGTTTGCAAAATGAGACCTACCTCATCATTATTCAAGAGGTAGGTCATTTGCTACCCCATTTTTGAATTGCAAATAGTGTCATTTCGAGTGTTCCACCTCAGATCATCCTACTTGCTAATTGCTAGTTGCTAAGTCTCGCAATGTGTGACTCTCAAAATATGATATAGGTACATATGGCCCTGAGTGACACATTTCAGGTGCAATGACTATACTATTGCCCATGCATTCTGCCAATGAGGATCAGCCAAGACACTTTCAGCATACCATATTTCCCAGTTTTGGGACAGCAAAGTGGACTATCCATTTTTAGCGCTACATTGTCATCATTACACACACATGATCCCTTCCATCATGTTGGCACTGGGGGCATATACGGCTTAGGGGGCACTGCTAATGGGGCATTTGTTACCTACATACGACTGTGCCACATCTGTTATGGACCACGGAATGCACGATAATTGCTGTCTGAAAATTGACCCACATGTCCATCACACAGTTAATCATTGTCCCTTGGTGAACAAGCCACAATACCTGAGTCACTTGTATTGCAGTGCACCAGGGACTTGCCATTGCAATTGTCACCAAATTACAAATCATGACATGGAGTACCATATGGAATGGATTAGCCACAAAACTTTGTAGTCAGGTTTAGCACCACATGATTGTTAGGCCCAGTGCATGTGTGCATATGTGTGTCTATCACTCACTGGAATGTCAGTGTCAATGCAAGTTTGCAGTGGTATGTCTGTTGGAGTGTCTACATGCCAGATCGGCAGCTCACGCACATAAAATGTCACACACTGTGATATGTTGTCCACACGTTTGTACAGTGATCAGACATTGAGCTTATATCTCCTTTCCATGTCTTACAGGTGGAGCAGCCCCCTATACCATCGGGGAAGTGGCTCAATTTGAGGACCCAGGCGTATCCAGTAGGTTTGAAAATGTCTGTCCTATGTAGTGATTGCAGCTGTTGTGTGATTGACTCTTGTGTGTTGGACTCATTGCAAGATATGATGAGCTGGCACGTCATCTGATATATGACTTGACTGGATGTTGACATGGTGTTCCATACAAGGGTTAGTCATTTACAGGCAGAGAGTCATATCTTGGGAGTCTTTTGCTAGGCTATACGCAGCAGCATGGGAACAAGGTGATTGGTAGACACATGTAGGCCCACATTTGATTTGAAGGTGGTCCAGTGTCAGAATATTGTCAACAAGTCATACCCTCATTCACACAAGACAGTGATGCATTACTTTTTAACACAAAATTGCACATCCCTGCATTGTAATATACATGTAGGACTGTATGGGTGGCTGTCCTTCAGCATCTAGCCCCAAATGTTGTACTCCATTTACGTGGCACTTAAGTGGTATGTTAAAGGGGTGCATGCAGGTCAAGGCCAGAGGAGTGCTTGCATCAATGTGGATGATTTTGGAAATGTGTTGGCAGATCAGATGTTGATGGTTGTCCACAAATGGAAACATCAATGTAGATGTGATTGACCAATGGATACTCACTCCTAGTTGGAAGGCCTTCTCACATGTGTTCCACTCACTAAATCCATGTACAGCTGGACAAGGCTTTGTGGTTGTCCTTGATGGTTGTGATGATGTATTGCATTCCCATCCCGCTGAGGCACAGGGTTTGGGGGAGAACATACATGTAGGTAGGTGTGATGGTCACAGTGTAGATGACAGACATCTAATTCAGGCATGCATGTGTCCCAAACAACACTGACTCCTTAGGATTAGCAACTGCATACCATCCTGCCAAACACATATACAAATCACAGGTCTTGTGTGCCTTGAAGTTGATCCAGATGATAGGGATTAGTCTGCTTGGCCCATGTTAAGTACTTGCTACATTTGCATTGTGACACATTGCACTACCTAAATGCACAGATACGTTTATTTGGTACACACCTTGTTGTGCTTTGCTGTGCTGTTAAATACTTGATGGTTAGGCCGCGTTGCCATGTCATTCCTAAGGGACAATGTATCATCTGTATTGTGATTTGGACTGCATGTGCAATTTGAGGGATTATCATCTGTTCATGCATCACACAATGATGACACTAATGATTGCCTGTCTCATTTTTACAGCTGCTAACATGAATGCCGCTGAGATAAAAGAGTTCCGGAGGCGGGCAGTGAGATGCAGGCATATCCTGGACCTGGAGTCTGGGTTTACAATGATGGCAAGATGCTATCGTCGGGAGAGAGCCACAGGAGCATGGTGGGCTTTCAGCCAAGGGGGCCTGGCATTGGCCACAACAAGTGTGGCCACCACCACAACTGCAGGCAGTGGCACAGTGACCACCAGTATATCAGCCCCACCTGCTGCACCCTCAACCTCAGGAGCTACAGCCACAACACCTGCTGCACCTTCACTTCCAGCACCCCCGACCACGGCACCTGCAGGAGCGACAACATCAGGGACACAGACCACCACAGCAGCTGCTTTGGACATGGCCACAATCAGGCAGCTACAGAGGGACATGAGAAAGGTCCTGAGGAAAATTGACACTCTCCAGCGGGACGTGGATCGGAATAGCCGAAAGCTAAAATCTACTAAGAAAACTCTCATAGGGCAAACCTCTGAACTGCTGCATTGCCTTACCCCTAAGGGTAAGGATTGTTCCCTCCCTCCTCTTTCCTTATCCTGCTAATTAGTGGGTTTAGAGGGTTTAGTGATAGGTTAGAGTAGGCTAGTAGTTTAGATAGGATAAGTAGGTTGGGAGATGGGGATTTTATTATTACATGTTAGTTTGTGGGTTGGTGGGGGTTGATGTTGGGGCTTTTGTGTATATTAAAAAATACAGAAATATATATATTTGTTTAGTATTAGTTAGTATCTGTTTAGGTTAGTATATGTTGTCCTACATGTGTCCTGTCATATAAGTAGGGTGGGGGGTAAATGTTTAGAGTGTTAAATGTGGTGAGTAAGTTTAGTATAGGGCTATTAGGGCCAGTTGTGGGTAATGTATAGTTAGGATAAGTTAGGTTAGTATAGGTCTGTGACATAGTTTTAAGGTCTCTTTTATACATAGTTATTAAAGCTTTAGGTAGTCCTTTACAGCATGTATCATATGCCGGGGGATCTGGGTCTTTGCATGAGTGTACAGTGCCAAATTTGTGTTGGCCTGTGTATTCCATCCTGCATCCACATCCCACTCCTGACATGTTAATTCCCACTTCCAACTGAGCTGTCACATTGGCAGCTGCAACAAAGCTACATCTCTATGCATCTGCCATCTGTTGTACTCACCACTCAAGCTGACCATGATTGGACAGGTAGGTGTGATTTTAAAACAGTCATCGTTTGGTTCCTTTGTTGGAATCTTAGGCACTGTGGGAAATCTGCCTGCAGCCAGATGTTCATGTGAACCCTGATAAACTGAGTGTTGTCAATTTCTGATGAGGTTAAGTATACAAAATTAACGCCTATGGGTTTTAATTGTGCTCCCAGCTAACGTTATTGGCCAAACACTCTTACACAGCCATTCCTGCTGTATGTTGTGGGTGTAGCATGTATGTTTTGAGTCAAATGTCACATAGACAATGATTGTCTTGTAGGGGATGTGGCCAGCATTGAGTTTAATCTTGTAGATAGCTTGGCCCTGAAATATACTTTTTTTATACAGCATTTGCCTCATTTTTTAACCCAGCAGTTGCACAAACATACAAATTACAATTATATTTTTTAAGTTTGTGATGTTTTTACTTCAGAAATGAGCAACAGGCAGCACAGATGATTTAAAAATCCTGACCCTTGTGCATAAATATCTGCCCACATTATTTCTGCACTCTAGTATTGATACTCTGTGACCATTAACATGTTACATACATCACAAATCTCCAGCAAAGTAGATGTGTCACATTACACAGAGACAACGTGGTTGTGTAGGTGCTGTTTATTTTAAAGTGCTGTAGTGCAATATTTACATAGTCCAGGTTTGTGAGCCCATTAGTGTAAAGCATTCTATTGTGACGCAACACAAGTGCAAGCTTGAGGGACATGTCATTTGACAGGCTGAGATGAAGTGTCTTTCAGTGCAGAGAAACATGAATTGCCAATTGGGTAGTGAGAGACAATTGCAGTCCATAGTGGTAAGGTTAACAGTGTGTGGGTGAAGAGTGCAGGTCACCAACTGTAGCAACACTGGCATGTTGTCAAGCACAGGACGAAAGGAAAAACAGTGCCCATGTGACATGGGCTGGTGCTACCGGGTACTCCTACGGGTTAAGGTGATCTGTTCCACATCTTCATCCTCTGATGTGTGTGTTGTCTCCTCTGTCCTTGATGGTGTTGGTGGTGGGTTTGAGGTTGCAACACACACTTCAGTGGCTGAAGAAATGGACTCCAAATTCCCGGCAGCTGCCATCTTTGTAACTAGATATGGCATAACTGCAGCAAGGAGGAGCTGCTGGTTATTGAGTATGGCAGCAACATCCCTGTGGTAGGTAGTCATGTCAGCCCTGAGGGAGTCTAGTTTGTTGTCATGCCTGCAGCTGCAAGATTGGGAGGGCAGGTGTTTGTTGCAACTCCCTCACATCAGTGGTGAGGTCCCTCCCACACTGTTGGACTCCTTGCAGTTGTGATTGGTTGAGTTGTATTGCTGCTGACTGTTCTGTGGATGTCATCATGCACTTGTGCACCCCCTCAAGGTTGGCTGCCATAGTTTGCATCCTCACTCGCACCTCCTTGGCCAGCTTCCACTGCACTTCCACAACTGTCCTCTCAAAGGTGGTCTCAGAGTCATCAGAGTCCTCAGCTGTGTTTGAGCTGCCAGGTTGTACAATTGGGGTGGTGGGTGGGTCCTCTGGGATGACTGCTACATGACTGCTACATGTTTGCTCCTCCTTGCGACTAGAGGTGGTGTCTAGACGGTTCCCAGGACATCTTGGAGAGTTTCCTGGCTGATGGTTGTCAGCTGGTCATCCAGGTCATCAGGGTAGTCCAGGACTGGCAGATCCACAGGAGAGCCATCCTCCTCTGCACTGAGATATTGTACAATTAGTGAGTCTGTGTTGTGGCAGTTGTAATGTGACGTCACTGATTTCCTATTGGTGGTACGTTGTAATCTTGGTTCCCATGCATTGTTCCTGTCGTTAATTTTTGGAGTCTCTCAGGCCTATGCCCCACCTGTATGTCACATGTAGTGTGGGCAGTTTGTCTGCGTCACATTTTCTAGGTATGGTTTCTGTCCACATTTTGGCTTGCCACCTTCTTGTCCTAATCAACCATACCTCTGCTACCATTAGCATGGTGAGGCCTTGCAATGCTCGTTGGTGTGCTGATGCCACATGCACCACACATAAAAATTTGGCCCTGTCTCAGTGTATCATTTGTCACATACACCTATACGGTGCTAAGACCTAGCACCATACCATGTATTGCATTTCCATGAAACAATACAGGTGTCACTATTGGTAGTTTCTTATGTTGATGTTTGCGTATGTGTGCTACGTTGCAGTGCACTGATGGGCCAAAGCAGAGTTCCATTTCCTCTTATGACTGTGAGGGTGTGTTTTCCTAGCTACACATATATGTCCTCCCCCTCAATGCAGTTGTCTAAGCAGTATGCCACCAGAGATGTTGCATGGGGCCATTGCAGCTATTGTGACACTGGTGCCAGGGTAGACCCTGGAATGTGCAGCATGGGTATGAGATTACTGCTGTGTACTTCATAATGTATGTAACAGTGCCTAATGTTTATTGTGTCTATGGACATGTGCACTTGGATAGGGATGGATGGGGATTGATCACATTGTCATATTGATCCCTCATTTTGGGTGTGTTTGTGCCATGGGCACCTAACTGCCATTTCCTATTTGGCCAGCACACACAACACAGGTAGTAATGGCAAGTGTTGTCAATGGTAATGCGGCTTGAGCCAATGGCCTTAAACTGGGCTTTGTCCCCTAGCTTACATTCTGACAATACCAGCTCTCCTGTGACAGCAGCCCAGTTTTATGTTCTTCCCTACCCTTCTGGTCTTCTTTCGCATTTCCAGTAGCCTTGGCATGGCTGTGTACCCCATGCAAAGGTTGGTGTTGTGCTGTGCCCCTGGATGCCCCTACACAACCCATACACGTGTGCCGTGCCCCTGTGCCCTGTCCACTATGTGATTTTCAGGGCTGGTATGCATTGTGTAGTGGGTACGTGCCTCCCCATTCTTGCACTTGACATTTAGGCATTTTTGTCCCCCATGCAACTTACCCTGCGTTGTTTACTGATAGGCTGCGCTGTTCTGTCCTGCAATTCCTGGGACGATCTCCTTCGGGATGACGGCTGCAACCATCTTCTCCATCTTGTCCAGGTCCTCTAGTGGTGCTAGATTCCTACCTCCAGTCTGCAGTGCTGCCTTCCTTGCCATTTTCTCCTTTGTCCTGCGCTTGCAGTCATGCCAGCATTTCTTACACTCAGTGACATTTCCCCTGACCTCTGCCACACTGTTTATCTTGTCCACAATCTGTTGCCAAATTGCCTCTCTCCTCCCAATTGGCAATTTAGAAGTGATGAATAATTGATGCTGGTGGTCCGTCACCTCTCTGACCAGAATTTCATGCTCCTCTGCAGTGAAGCGAGACTTCCTCTTCTTCTTGTCTCTCCCCTGGGTCTTGTCTGTGTCCTCCTGGCTGGTTCCTGGTTGATTGACGTCTCTATGGGGTCTTTTGTGCCTTATGGGATCCATTCTGGGGCCCCTTAGCATAGTTTACTGTGATTGCGTCGCTTTTTGGCACTATTACGGTGAAAAATGGCACACATCTGTTTAAATTATAAATTTGATGCATGGGTGGCATTAAGAAATGGCTTTAGCCAGCGTTAACATTTTTGACGCAAAACCACGTTAGCGCATTTTTGCGGCAAAAAGAATACATCTGGCCCTTGATTTGACTTCTGGGTATTGGCAGATTGCCCTAACTGAGGGGGCCAAGGAGAGGTCAGCATTTTCTACCTCAAATGGACACTTCCAGTTCAAAGTAATGACATTTGGGATGAAAAATGCCCCTGCCACATTCCAGAGATTTGTCAACCAGGTGTTGGCTGGGCTGGATGACTTCATCGCAGCATGCTTGGATGACATTGCAGTGTTCAGTTCCACTTGGGAGGAACTCTTGCAGCACTTCTGCAGAGTGCTGAAGGCCATGCAGAAGGCAGGCCTCACTAGTAAGGCAAGCAAGTGCCAAATATGGCAGTTTTCAGTGGTGTATTTGGGACACCAGGTAGGGAGTGGCCAGGTGGCACCCCTACAGCCAGAAATTGACACCATTCTGGCTTTGGAGCCTTCCAAGACCCAGGCTGAGTTTTGGAATTTTTTAGGCTTCACTGGCTATTACAGATTTGTCAAGGGATATGGCACCATTGTTGCCCCCTTGAATGAGTTGACCTCCAAGAAGCAACCAAAGAAGTTTATCTGGACAGAGGCTTGCCAGACCGCTTTTGATGCTCTGAAGGCTGCCATGTGCACAGCACCTGTGCTGAAGGCACCTGACTATTCCAAGGAGTTTGTTGTGCAAACAGATGCCTCAGAACAAGGTATAGGAGCAGTACTCTCACAACTTAATAAAGAGGGCCTAAATCAACCTGTAGCCTTCATTAGCAGGAGGTCACTCTCCAGGAACGTAGGTGGAGTGCAATAGAGCATGAAGCTTTTGCTGTGGTCTGGGCGCTGAAGAAGCTAAGACCCTACTTGCTTGGGACCCACTTCCGGGTTCAGACTAACCACAGGCCCCTCAGACGGTTGATACAGATGAGCGTTGAGAATCCAAAATTGTTGATGTAGTCCATTTCCCTACAGGTGATGGACTTTTCGGTGGAACACCAGCCTGGCATAGAACACGCTAATGCTGATGGTCTGTCCAGATTCTTCCGCCTTAGTGACGAGAACCCCCATGAGATTGGGTAGTTGTTCCCCACTTTCAGCTGGGGGGACACCTATTAGACTTGGCATCCTTGGCATGGTCTCCCCTAACTTTTCTAACATGAAGGAACAACATTCACACGTAAAACCACCCGGTAGCACCAGTGTCTGCCACATGGACAGTATCTCCTTAGCTCTGCGCTTAAGATTATTCCAGTGTTGTGACAGCTGGAACTATACCCTCTTCATTCAACCATTGTTATGGACTGTCATTATCTCAATTCCTACTTATTGTCAATTTGGAAGTGTCACTAATGCACACTTCTCTTTTCCATGACTCATGACATGTCCCTCATCGTTGGACTCTGAATAACATCAAATGGCTCAGGATCTCTCACATGGTCAGTGAACAGGACATTGTTCTTCATTGGAAAATAAACTTGCACATGTAAATACATCTCCATATTTACATGTAACATGCTTTCACTGTGATCCATCAACTCATCTAAATGTATGCATTGTGTGAAGCTCTGTCAATGAGAACAGAACCTAATAAAGTGTGGCTTGCTGTCAGACTCAAAGACACACACTAGGACTCTAATATGAAAAAGGTGACTGACAGTGTTGTGGACTACAACCAACTGACATAACCTTAAAAGCATGTTTTGAACAATTCAATTTTATTCAATTGTATTTATTTATTTATTGGAACTCAACTGAGGTCCACATACAAATAAACAATAAAACAATACATTTATCCCTACCAAACTTTACACATGGAATCTAGTTGGTGATATTTAAACCCTATACAATAAGAGTTTCCATAAAGTACTCAACATTAAGTACTAGGACACTTTGAGAACATTACCTTCCATATGGACATAAAAAGAACCAAGTACATATGTGTAGGTAAGATACTATGGGCCCGATACACAAACCGTTTTGCATGGCGCAAACTGCGATTTTCGCAGTTTGCGCCATGCAAAACTGCCATCGCGATGCACATTCCCATTTTGCGAGTCGGTACCGACTCGCAAAATGGGAATGCGACTCGCAAATAGGAAGGGGTGTTCCCTTCCTATTTCCGATTCGCACCGCGATGCAGAATTGCTTTGTGACCGCGAAAGAGGTCGCAAAGCAATTCGCAGTTAGCACCCTCGTGAAGTGGGTGCTAATTCATTCGCAAAAGGGAAGGGGTCCCTATGGGACCCCTTCCCCTTTGTGAATGTCGCACAATTTTTTTTTTCAGAGCAGGCAGTGGTCCAATGGACCAATGCCTGCTCTGAAAAAACGAAACCAAATGGTTTCATTTTTTATTTTGTATTGCTACTCGTTTTCCTTTAAGGAAAACGGGCTGCAATACAAAAAAAAAAACTGCTTTATTGAAAAAGCAGTCACAGACATGGAGGTCTGCTGCCTCCAGCAGGCCACCATCCCTGTGAGTGCAGGGAATCGCAAGGGGGTCGCAAATTACGACCCACCTCAATAATATTAATGAGGTGGGTCTTTGCGACCCCCCTTGCGATTTGCAGAAGGTGTCTGAGACACCATTCTGCATATGCTTTTGCGACTCGGAAATTGCGAGTTGCACCGACTCGCAATTTCCGAGTATCAAAAGCATTCCTTGCTACATCTGGCCCTTCATGTAAAACAATGGGCTAAAATATAAACATAGACAGTCTAGTACTTTTCCCATCTGCCCATAAAAATGCAAAAATAATCATAAGTGCAAAATAGAGAGCTCACAAACCCAACTCTTCATAAAGAGCATCATCCTAAAGTGCTTCGATACAGGAACCACATAGAAATCATGGAGTTAAAAACAAGCAAAAATCATCAAATACCTTGTTCATCCTCACATAGAAACACATCATTAAATATGTGAAAAAGCACATAAATACCTTTGCCCAACCCCTTATGGTAAATAGGTGTGATAAAGTGCATCATCATAACAGATCCACCTAATTATATAATTTCATATTATTTCATACGGCACCCGAAATCCAATTTTCATATAAATCAAAGGACCTACTTTACCATATGTATACTTCGAATAAATGTAAAAAAAAAATTAAAAAATTAAAAATTCTGAAACAAAATAATTTATTGGGTAGATCATGCAAGGCTCGGAGAAACTCAGATGCAGACATGGGGCCAGAGATGGACAGACAAATAAAACTTGGTTTAAATCTTGATTTTCAGCAAGACACATATTACACTCTTTGGTCGAGCTGTGCCATTTCGCCAGAAGCGTATTCAAAGGAAAAAGCAACTGGCAAAGCAACATCCAAAAATGCCTAATCCTGTGTGGAATATTCCATAAAATATTGGGTTCTGCTTGTTTTATAACTAGAGAATTTGCTAAATTTGTGAAAAACTCTTTTTTGCACAGCTCTCGAGGTCTAGTCAAAAACTCAATGACCACATTGCCTGCTTCAGTCCAGCTTTCAAATGCAAGGGGATATTTTCTGGACCTGATTTCAGTCTAACTCCAACCTTTCAAGAATATAGGAGAAGTTCTTACGAAAGGAATGCTTGGCATTATTATTATCTAGGAAGATTTCTTTCCTTAGCACAGACCTTACCGTGTTTTCCTCGCTCCTTATAAGTGAAGCGGGCAAACGTATGACCCTTGCTAATCCCTGGACATACGCACTTCATAGCTCCATTTTTAGCCTTAAGGTCACCACAGAAACTGCTGTGTTAACAGACAAGAGTTTTCTAAGGATTTTACCCTCCGACTGATTCAAGAAACCCCATTTAGAGATATTGGTTAATTCCATGCCATAGAGAAGGGACGCTGGGATTTTAGCTCAATAGAATAATAAGAGATATGAAAAATGCCTTCTTTCTGTAACTTTATATAGGGCCCCTAGTCCTCTTGCTTGACAATCGGCTTTCAATTTATTGGAGGAAATATGAGCTACTTCACTATGGTTCCCACAAACTATTTTTCCTAAAAAGGGATAGTATTTCACAATTTCCACTTTTATTTTTCATAATGGAAGTTAGGAAATTTCATTTTTTATTCCTGTGTAAGCAGAGAACCTTACTTTTTGAGGCATTAATCTTTAAAAAGTGGCTTTTTGACAGAGACTGGAGATTCTGTAAACCTTTAGGTGTTAAGTGAAAAATTATAATGTCTTCAGCATACAAAAGACAACATATTGGGTACCCACCTGTTAAAAATGGGGTCTTTGGTTGGCAGTCAAGTTACCCCCTGTCCAAGTAAGGACCCTCACTCTAGTCAGGGTAAAGAAAGACACTCTCAGTTAACCCCTGCTCACCTCCTTATTAGCTTGGCACGAGCAGGCAGGCTTAACCTCTGTAGCAATGTGTAAAGTATTTGTACCAACACACACAGTAATACAGTGGACCACTACAAAATGACACAAAACAGGTTTTGAAAAATATTTATCTTCACAAAACAAGACCAAAACAACAACAATCCAACATACACAAGTCAAGATGTGAATTTTCAAAAGAATAAGAGCCTTAATCCTTAGAAAACAGTGAGAATGCTGTTGTTATACAAAGTACCTGGCTAGCGTAAAAAATAAAGTCGCACGGGCGAGCATGCGTTGGAAAAGTCAGCAATGTGTTGGTTCCTTACTGGCAAGCGAGGCCGCGCATTGTTTCCTTCTCCGGTCGGGTCGGCGATGCATACAAAAGATGTACTCAATCTGCTTGATGGCGTGGAATTTAATAAAGAAAAAGAGCACTTGATAAACCTGGATGGTGAGTCCGTATACACCAACATACCCCAGGAAGCCTCCCTGGAGGTGATCTGTGACCTTTTAAAAAATAGTCCCTGGAACTCTATAACTCCTACCGAGTTTATTCTAGACCTTGCACACACAGCACTTACGAGAATTTTTTTTAATTTAAAAAAAGGTACTATCTTCAAGTACACAGGACATCGATGGGCAGCATTTTGCCCTAAGTCTGGCATGTCTCTATGTAGACCACTTTGAGAAACAATTTGTCCTAAATGAAGAGAATCTGTACTACGACCAAATCAGGTTATGGAAACGTTACATCGATGACATCCTCTTGATCTGGACAGGTACAAGAGAAGACGCAACAACTTTTGTGGAATGGCCTAATTTCTTGAATCCTTTCCTGAGATTTACATCAACTAAAGATGACACAGATCTCTCTTTCCTTGATCTCCTTATACCTGAAAAAGATGGCTTTCTCAAGACACAAGTCTTCTATAAAACAACAGACAGAAATAACTTGCTCCAATTCCAGAGCTTTCACCCACGTTCTCTGAAAGAGAACCTACCAGTAGGCCAATTTCTCCGCCTACGACGTAACTGCACTGAACTGGCAGACTACACCAAACACACAAGAAACTCACCAAAAAACTGGGCAAAAGGCTACCCGTCCCATCTTAATAAAAGAGCTGGAAAAAGAGCTTGATTTAGTCATAGGAACCTGTTGCGACAACCATCAGAGTGAGCTGAAAAAAGGACTGCTTTATCTGTGTAACCACCTTCAATCCATTGTCCAATACAGTCAACAAGATAATCAAGGAAGATTGGAAGATCTTAATATCCGGAGGATTACCTTTTGACCCCCCCCCGCTTAATGCCTTCAAGAAACCAAAAAGCATCTGTGACATGGTAGTCCACGCGCACCCACGAGATAGGACCCCAGTGAATAAACAAACTACATTATGGCACCTACCGCCCCCCCACAGGTCACTTCCCCTGTGGTAATTGTAGTGTCTGCCCGTTCACAAAAAAGACTGCCAAATTAGAACTTGGTCTCCAGACCCCTTGGGAGCTGAGGACACTCACTAACTGCAATAGCAGAAACGTCATCTATATGATCAAATGTCCCTGCCAACTCATGTATATCGGCATGATCACCAGGAGAGTGGGAACATGCATCTGCGACCACCAAAGTACCATCAGATGTCGACGGGATGCAACCTGTCTAACGGAACATTACATTCAGAGCAATCATGCTCCTGATGGCATGGAGTGGTGTGTCATAGACACACTCAGCAATCCAACTACAAACATGAAGCAAAAACTGCTATACTATGAACAGAGATGGGTATGGAGAATGCATACAGACACCATAGGACTCAACAATGATATCCAATGGTCAACCCGGTAGGCCTGACCCTCAGTAATAATTCCCTTCTCTAGCCCTATAATACAACGCCCCTTCCCCTCTTCCCATTTCATCTTTTCCCCCACCCTTCTCCCCTTTCCCTTTTCTTTTCCCCTCCATTTCCCTTCCTCTCTTCCTCCTCCCCCCAAGAAACCCACCCAAGACCATCCCACACCATCTTACTCCACCTTCCCCCTTGTTGTTCCCTTTTCCTCCTCTTTCTCATTTTCTTCCTTCCTTCCCTCCTTTTTTCTGCCTTTCGGTTTTCTCTTTGTCTCTTCCCTTTTTTTTTCTACTTCTCATTTCCCTTTCTCGCATCCCCCGGCCCCCTCCATAACTCTCTCTCTCCCCCTCCTCTTTCCCACCCTTCCCTTCTTCTTCTTCCCCCCCTTTTCCCTTCCCCCCTCACTCCTCTCGTGTTTTCCTTCCTTTCTCCCCCAGGACACAAGAATTGTGTGTCCCAAGTTGCCCAATCCAGGACAGGACTCAGTACGTTTATCTACATGGACAGGAGCAGTCGCTCCTCGGAGCCTCTGCATGGGCTCCTGGTTGCTATAGCAACCTCACCAACAAATGATCCTCTGATCGCTGGGACTACGTTTCCCAGCGGGGGGATGCCCGGGCAGACGCTCAGCGTCTTTTGTTGATTACACATGACCCTCTTCTGGCCCACCCAGCCGTGGGGAAGCCCACCCCCATACCCCCTTCCCCTCTTCCCCCTCCCCGATTTCAGGGGGTGAATTCTCTACAATAAATACTCAGGCCCATATTTATACTTTTTTAGTGCCGCATTTGCGTCGTTTTTTGACTCAAAATCAGCGCAAACTTACAAAATACAATGGTATTTTGTAAGTTTGTGCCGATTTTGCATCATAAAATGACGCAAATGCGGGGCTAAAAAAGTATAAATATGGGCCTCACTCCTTGGCTTGTAGCAGACATTATACTACACAGCAGTTTTTTTACTTTTTTCCTATTATTAATAATGACAGTATAAATAGCAGTATTGGGTTAGCAATCCTCATTCTACAAATTGAGCCATTTTTAACCACCTTCTAGCAGTTTCCAGCATTACTCTAAGCTTTACCTACTCTAGCCTTGCTTTAACTCGTATCTCCCTCATAGAGTGTGACTTCTTTGGGCAACTCCCCTCCGTCAGTTCCCAGACGAGAGGCTAGTTGCCTTGTTCATGCAGGGTAAGACAAACGGAATAGGCTCTCCTTGCCAAAGACCTTATAATTCTTGCATGTAAGTGTGTCCATTCCACGGCATGTTATTGATACCCTTAATGTGCTGTGGTTTGGAGTGAAATGGCACATATATTTCACAACCTTTGAATTCTACCTTATGTCTCTTTAGGCCATACCCTTCAAGCATATCCTAGGTACTTACACCTTATACCAGGTACGCCCCCCTTTTTTCCCTTTTTAAGCACTCTCCTTTCTCAATGAGCATTTCAATTATGCACCACACCATTAGGGATCCTCAACCCCGATGAATACCCCAGATCGTCTAGGTTCTTAGCACAGGCAGAAACATGTTGGCCCCCACCTTTTAGACACCTTGGGCCATATTTATACTCCGTTTGCGCTGGATTAGCGTTGTTTTTTTTTACGCAAATTCGACGCAAAACGAACTCCATATTTATACTCTGGCGTTAGACGTGTCTAGCGCCAAAGTCCATGGAGTTTGTGTCATTTTTTAGCGTGGACACCTACTTTGCGTTAATGATATGCAAGGTAGGCGTTCCCGTCTAAAAAATGGACTCCGAGGCATGTGCGCCGTATTTACACTCCCGGGCAAAACTGACGCCCGGGAGTGGGCGGGTAAAAAAAAAATGACTTCCAGCCGCTTTTGCGTCGTTTTTTAGCGCCTGGTCAGGGCAGGCGTTAAGGGACCTGTGGGCTCGGAAGGAGCCCAGAGGTGCCCTCCAATGCCCCCAGGGACACCCCCTGTCACCCTTGCCCACCCCAGGAGGACGCCTAAGGATGGAGGGACCCATCCCAGGGAACATAAGGTAAGTTCAGGTAAGTAATTTTTTATTTTTTTTTGGGTGGCATAGGGGGGCCTGATTTGTGCCCCCCTACATGCCACTATGCCCAATGACCATGCCCAGGGGACAGAAGTCCCCTGGGCATGGCCATTGGGCAAGGGGGCATGACTCCTGTCTTTGCTAAGACAGGAGTCATTTCAATGGGGGTTGGGAGTCTAAAAAAATGGCGCAAATCGGGTTGAGGCGAAAATTTTGCCTCAGCATGACTTGCCCCATTTTTTGGCGCCCATGCTCCATATTCCCCTACGCCGGCGCTGCCTGGTGTACGTCATTTTTTTTAACGCACACCAGGCAGCTCCGCCGGCTAACGCCGGCTAACGTCATTGAATAAATACAGCGCCCGCATGGCGCTTTAGAATGGCGTTAGCCGGCGTTAGATTTTTTGACGCACAACTGCGTTGGCGCAGTTGTGCGTCGAAAAGTAAAAATATGGCCCCTTGAGTCATCATACTCAAAGGCATCCCCATCCCCTTTTTTATCCTTACCTACAAACACCAATATTAAACTTTCAGTCCCAGCAGGTGATTTGTAAGGTCATTTTATCTATCACCACTCTTAACTGGATCCCTTGTATTATCCACCAAGATAACATTTCAGTACTCCCTCCGAAGTTCTTTTAACAACAAGGTTGAGTCCACCCAGGTAGTATCATCTTACCTGGATGGGGCCAAGTGGTCATAGGATGAAGCATGACACTATAATGTGTGAGAGACCACCTAGTCCTTGAAGGGAACTCCCTCATAGGTCTATCCACCAGTCACATCCATACGTCCACATCCACTAAGGCCTAGCCGGCATATATTTAACAGGCCATTAGTGACCTGTTTTTCCCTCACCACCACCTCACACACTTTGTGTGTTTGCAGTCGTTTGCTATCACGGGAGTCAGTGTGGGATTGGGTTACTCCTGATAGTCTCCCTTTGTGTTCTAAATTGTAGTATCTACACAGGAATTGGACAGAAATGGAAGACTATAGTCATAGAAAAAATATCTACTTCACTGAATCACAGAAGGAATGGAGGCAAAAGACATGTAAGGAATTCTGTCTGCGTTCCTCTCTGGAGATACCGCCCTGATCTTCCCTTCCCTGTTGGAGTCTGAAAGGGTGTACAGGATCCAGATCAGAGGGGACATACACCGCAACACCCATAGCTGATTTTTACATGCTTTCTCCATTACTTACAAGCTCTGCAGTTCATGGCTGCGGCTAAGCGAAAGAATGGCCCTTTTCTTTATAAAGGTGCCAAAATCTATGTGGCAACTGACTTTTCACATGACACTGTCAGAAAACATTCCTGACTGTTTGACCAGTTTGAAAGTTGAGGTCAAATATGGCCTATGCCACAATGCTCCCAACTTCCAAAATGAACCAGCCAACCGTGCTCCTAACTATAGGTGGGAAAACAGAAAATTCCATGGCCTGGATGAACTTGAACAATTTTGTCCTCATTCTCTGGAACTCACATGGACACAAGTCGACCAGTCATTGACACTTCGACCAGGGGAGACACAAACTTGACTGCCAACTCACAACAAGCCTCAACTGCCACCCTGCCTGAACATCAGAGGCTGGACTCTCTACTCAAATGGGGAGAGGGGAGGACACCCCAAGCTGGAACGGATCCTGCAGTGAGGGGTAGTGATAAATCATGTTCACCCATCAAACTGTGACCACTCTGCCCCACTTCAGACACTCATAAGGACCGTTGTACTTTTTCCCAACAGCCCACTTGATAAGATCCACCTGATGATATTTGATTTGTGACATTGCTGGAGTCTGACTTCTTTAGGGTATCACCGGGGGCTGTGTATCCACAAATGTACCTATGCATGTATTGTACATATGGGTAACTATGTATGCCTGACACACAAGTGAACACTCACTTTCCCACTCCCTGTGAGAACGGAGGGAGAGATCTGCTATTACTGTTGTATTACTAGGACGGAGGGTTTATTAGGGAGCCACTCTGTCTGAGGTGTCCCTTGCTTGTTGTTTGCTCATGTTGTCAGAAAGGAGTGGTGGGTTGGCTTGGGACTCAGAGACAAGCTTGCTTGTTTAAAATGTAAAGAAGTTTATATATAACAGTTGCACTTGATATACAGAGCCATACATAATTTTCTTTGGATACATGGAGTTGTCGCCTTGCTGATAATCACTACGCCTTCAGTTTAGACTCACTCTGATGATCTGTCATCAATGTGCACCAGACAATTAGATAAAGTTTTGAATTCACAGCTGAACACACCTGCTCACACTCGTATTAGACAGCAGTACCCATTAATTTGCCTTTCACTGCACCACTACACCCCAAACCCATGATCATTTCACTATGACCCAAATGCCTCCTTGTTACTTCCATCCTTGCCAATGGCCTTTCCCATTGCATTAAGCAGAAGGAAACACTTACATATACCACATCTAAAGCCCCTGATGTTGCCCTACTGCAGGAGGTTGGCCTGGTTTGTAGTGGGAACCTAAGGTACTTACACCTTATACCAGGTCCATTTATACCTTATTAGTGAAATGTAGACAGTGTCTAGAAGCCAGGCTCTCTAGAGGTAATGTGGATGAGCAGCCAAGGCCTAACTAAGAGAATACCAGGTTACTGATGTCAATAACTCCACTCAGTCTCTCCCCTTAGCTGTAGTGCAACTTACTTGGGTCGGAGCTACTGGCCCTAAGCAGGTGGTGGTGTCACCTAGATTACCTGTAGACTGTCTCCTAGGAAATGACCTAGAGGCCTCAGGTTGGGCTGAAGTAGAGGTTATGACCCATGCATCCATGCTAGGTATACCCAAGGAGTTGCTTCAAGTGAGATTAAAAAGCAAAGAAGAGAAGGAGCCCCGGAGCCTCAGGATCTTCCTTACCACTCAGGTAAAAAGGGTAAAGTATCCCGTACCCACCCTACCACAAAGGATATCATTCCTGTGGTGGTAGACAGCCCTCCTAGGTTGAAGCCTGTACCAAGGAGTCGACAGCTACCACAGCTGGACTCCCAGAGGTAAAAGTACCTCTCTGTGGGAAAACTAACACAGAAAAGCATCCCTGCCTAGTCTAAGTAAATTTGGAGCAACCTTCCAGCCCACCAAGAAAAACGTTAGTGCAGCACCCCTGCACTACCTCTATAGGACATGAGCCCTGTCCTTACATCCATGATTGGTATCTTGCAGTCTCTTCTGGTGCTTGCATAATCTTCTTTCTGAAGAGGAGCTGAAGATGCAATTTTGCAGAAGTTGTCTTTGCTTCTTTGTTACAGTTTGTAGAGTTCCTAGAGGGTCCAGATGCAGTTTCTTCGGTAAGAAGGTGAAGTAAAGGTTGCAGATGATTCCTGCTGGAGTCCAAATCTGAAAAACCACCCAAGAATAAATAGCCCTGAAAGGGGGATTGGTCCGCTACACAGGTAAGCACTTATTAGGGGAGGACTCTGACGTCACCTGCTGGCGCTGGCCGTTCAGATGCTCTGAGAGTTCCCTGCCACCTTGGAATCCAAGATGGCAAAACCCAGGGACCCTCTGGAGGAGCTCTGAGCACCACCCTTGGGGTGGTGATGGACAGGGGAGTGATCACTCCCCTGTCCTTTGTCCAGTTTCACGCCAGAGTAGGGACTGGGTTCCCTGAACCAGTGTAGACTGGATTGTACAAGAAGGGCACCAAATGTGTCTTCCAAAGCATTTCCAGTGGCTTGGGGAGGCTACCCCTCCCAAGCCTGTAACACCTATTTCCAAAGGAAGAGGGTGTAACACCCCTCTCCCAAAGGAAATCCTTTGTTCTGCCTTCTTGGGCTTGAGCTGCTCAAGCAACAGGAGGGTAACAACCTGTCTGATAGATGGCAGTAGCTGGGGCTTCCTGGAAAACCTCAGAAGGCTGGTTTGACAATATTGGTGTCCTCTAAGGAGCCCCCAGAGTGCATGGAATCATACAACCAATGCTTGCAAAATCATTGGGGCATGATTCCAACATGTTTGTTACCATTATGTAGCTGGACATAGGTAGTGACCTATGTTTAGTACATGTGTAAAATGGTGTCCCCGCACTCACAAAGTCCAGGAAAACGGTCCTGGAGGTCGTGGGGGCACCATTGATAGTGCAAGGGAGCCCTCATACACAGGTACTCTGCATCCTGCCCTCATAGCTGAAGGGCTTGCTATGGGGTTAATTATAAGTGACCTGGGGCCATATGTACGAACACATTTTCCCATAGACACAGAATGGATAAAACCCCTTGCTACATCTGGCCCCTGGTGCAGTGTAAATGGAAGTGGAAGGGTGCATGCACCTTTTCACACAGGCTGCCAAGGGCAATTCTGTAGAAGCCTTTCCATAGGCTCCCTGTGGGTGGCAAAAGAAATGCTGCAGCCCATAGGGATCCCCTTGAACCCCAATGCCCTGGGTACCTAGGTACCATATACTAGGGATTTATGAGGGGGCACCAGTATGCCAATCTTGGGTGAAATACTGGGTTACGGGAGAGAGCATAACTACTGGGGTCCTGATTAGCAGGATCCCAGTAGACACAGTCAAACACACGGACCAAAAATAGAGGCAACCATGCTAGAAAGAGGCCACTTTCCTACACCTACTACAAGAGACTCATCTCTCTCCTTCAGAGTCAGATAATCTAAAGAGGGATTGGGTGGGGAGTGTCATCAGCAGTAGTCTTCAGCCTACTGCTGCCGTTTTTGCTGCTACCAACGGGGCCGGGCCATCATCAAAAGGTGCTGAATTACCTTTCTGTTCCACAAATCTGTCCCCGTCACTGTTCTGCAAACATTGGCAGACCCCCTAGGCTGATATGTCTTTGTGAATATCAAGACATTTCAACAGACCCTAATATGTGGCTTCATCTCTGCCCCCAACTACAATAGGGCACCCTTCTTCTCGTCATTATCGAGACTCCTCACTGAGTTCGGTAACACTAGAACAATAATTGGAGGGGAGTTAAGTGTGGCGCTAGACCCTCACTGGACCGATCTAGCTCTTTGTACAAAGCCAGGTCTAAGGATAGAGCAGTCCTACATGATGTGATGGAGGATCATGGTTTATGTGTGCCTGTATACTTGGCACACCTGCGACGCAGGTAATACACTTTTCTATTATGTGTACATGGGACCTCTTCCACCATGGACTTCTCTCTTATGATCTTTTCCTCGTTAGCCTTCCTACAGAACTGTATCATATAAGTGGGGGGGATTTCTGATTATACTCCGTTCATGCTTGATCTCAGACATGTCTACCCTACTTTCAAGTAATCCAGATTTAACTTTTCCAATATGGGATGCAGGAGGACAAATAGAATTTAACAGACCACCTGCGCCCATATTTAGTTGAAAATGAATCATCACCAGCCTCTGTACAGATCCTATAGGTGGAGTGATCTAACGTGGGACTCAGAAATCCAAAACCAGACAGCTTGAGATACACAAACATGACTAGAAAGCAAAAACATACTATTACTGAAACTTACAACAGAAATCCCACTCTGACTCTCGTGAGCCAACTGGAGTGAGCCAAATATTTCCTGAATGCACATTTCACATCACAGACAGAATATGCCCTACTTTACCTCAAATGGCGGTACTATGAGCAGCGGGAAAAGGTGGGCAGATGTTTGGTAGCGCAGTTATGCCAAAGGGAAACCAGTAATGCCATTTCCGCAGTATGAGGGGAGTTGGGGGGCTAATAATGCACCCAGTAGAGATCACAGAATTGCTTGTCCGTTTCCTCAGTATTTTTTATCGATCCAATGCCCCTGATGATCCCACCCCTGAACAGGACTTTTTCAGTCCAACCTTTTGCCCACTCCATTGGAGGTCTGTAGGCAGCTCCTTGAGGCAGAGATCATAGAGGACAAGATCTCAGAGGCTATTAGGGCCAGCTCAATAATAAAACCCAAGAAAACAATGGCCTCCTGGTGGATTTTACACACTTACCAAAGATTTAGTGGTACTCAAACTCTATAAACTCTTCAAAGAATTGGAGAGTCCCGTAGCACTGTGGCTGGAGATCAATAACGAACTCATAAGCCTTATTCTAAAGACAGATAAGAACCTTACTAGCAATGCCAGTTGCCATCCAATCTTACTTATCAATACAAACATGAAGGTGCTTGCAAAGGTCCTAGCAACATGTCTCAAGCGGGTTATCCCAAATGTAATCCATGAGTTCCAAGTAGGATTCG
Source organism: Pleurodeles waltl (assembly GCF_031143425.1). Taxonomy (NCBI): domain Eukaryota; kingdom Metazoa; phylum Chordata; class Amphibia; order Caudata; family Salamandridae; genus Pleurodeles; species Pleurodeles waltl. Next base: position 1,258,539,261 of record NC_090440.1, on the reverse strand, counting down.
TACCAGTATGCTCTTTTCGTAACTACATGCGCCTTCTGTGTAATGTAATTTGACACATGTGTGACTACCCTGATGATAAATTCCTGCTTTCCATCAATGCTGAAAAGGCATTTGACAGGGTGGAGTCGGGTACCTCTTCTGCACACTGAACAGAGCAGGGTTATGGCCTAACTTCCTGTTAAAGGTCAGATGGCTATACATTTCCCCTACAGCTCAGTTCATCTGCAGGGGAACCATGGCTTGAACCTTTCCAATCCTATAAGGGTTGAGGCAAAGATGCTTGCTGTCCCCTTGTTTTGCTTTCCTTATCTTATGACCGAGCTGATAAAACTTCTCTGGAATTCACTTCTTAGTTTAAAGAAGACATTTATTATTACTTCACCACGAGGTTCCTGAGAGACGTGATTAGTAGGTTGGAAGCACACGTTTAAAAGTAGTCACAGCAATGAAATGAAAATATATCAAAGTACTTCTCAATTGCAATATACACAGCAAATACATGTGATTAAATTATAGCATAACTTCAAAGCAAAGAATAAAAGTCAAAATTCATGTCCCTAGGGGCTATCACTGCTCGTCATCTTTCTCATGCCTGCAAGTTGATGACTCCTGTTCAACTGCGAGAAAGAGATTTTCCACCCAAACGGGAGGTCAGGCAGCTGACATCCGCTCCTGACTGAAGTCTTGGAAAATTCCACCTTGCTGCTGCCCAGGGACACCGTCTTATAATGAAAAAGCCTGCTAACAGGCTCTTTCCTCTAATAGTCAAAACATGCTGGCTACTGTACATCAGAGTGGGAACAGAACAAGCGCTGGAGAGTGGCCAAGTCTCCAAAGCTCACTCATTCCCAGGGTTGAGCAGAGAGAAAAACACAAAATATATGCTCTCTTATCACACTAGGGCTCGGTGAGAATTCGAAATACGAAACACACAGCTTGGTCTACCATGTGGAAAAACACAGCTCATCTGTAATGTCTCAACTGCAATGTCGAACTCCACAATAAAGCCAATAGGCAGCTAAACTGAATACAGAATGTAATGTCTAATGCCATGTTAAAGCCAATAGGCAGCTAAACTGAATACAACATGTAATGTGCTACTGGTGAACATTGAACAACTAATATGCGCAGTGGTGAAACACAATTAATGGCATAACATATCCACCCTATGACCAATGACTTTTGTTTACATTCCTCTTATTTCAAACAAAAACAAAAACATAAGCAAATCAGATTTGAATGATAAATACAATCACTGTAAATCAATGGAAGTGGATTACCATATTGATCTCATAACCTTTCAAATCAGATACATCTACAATGAAAAGACTGAAGCTTATATACTCTGATTGGGATAATAACTGATTGAATAGTGTTTCTAAAACAGCAAGTTGATGTAGCATGAGTTCTACTCATGTAAAGTTACACGGTCCACCTGAAAGGTTTGCTGGAATGTAAGTGAAACAGGTTTCCACGCGAAAAAAAACACAAACAGTTAACTGGCAATGTTGCTTAATTCCAGTGGAAGAATGTAATCAAACAAGTTGACAAACGTTATATTGATCCCAGGTAGAACTTGAACTGAAGGCGCCAGTTGCGCAAAATGGATCCATGGGGTTTATACTTTAATCAATCAGGTTCAGGTTGGGGGTATGGTCCCTCCCCCGACCCAACACACAAACACCCGAAGGGAGACCACACAGCACACTCATGGTCAGTGGTAAGTCGTAGTAGGATCTGCAAAAGAAAAAAGTATGACTTTTCTTGCATATAACATTTGTCATTTGGAATATGTTCCCATTTTTCTTGTCCTGGCTTTATCATCAACAGAACATTGTTGGGACCCTTTGCTATAATTTCTGCAGGTTCTGGAAGGTCATTTGGGGATTCCACCAACACCTTAGCACTGAGGTTTTTATCTGCTGCACCACAGCTTCCCTTTCTTTGCACTGTCAGAAGGGCTGGAGCAGACTCCTTCCTTACCAAACCTCCATTCACTGCACTTATGACAAGTTGGGCAATTTTGTCTCCAATCTGTATGAATAAATCAGATTCTCTTCTAGTTATCAGAATAATTTTGATTTCAACTTGGTAATCTGCAGCAATCACTCCCCCTAAATCCTGATCAATTTGCCATATCTGTCCTGGTAACTTTCCTCTCCCCATCTGATCTTTGACTGTTTGTGGGGCAGATCTCTGTTGTGCATGCTGACAAATAGGACATTGCAAAATCACAGTTTTTATCAAATCTAGGGGAATTTGCATGTTTCTAATCTCTGCCCACCTGTAAGTGGCTTTTTCTCCCAGATGTCCACATTTCTGGTGCACCCACTTAGCCATCCCCACCCAGTCAGAATTCTGGGTTGACACTTCTGTCTTTGCACTTTTCTGTTTAACATCTGCAAGGGAATTGAACCAGTTATGTACAAGCCATGTGGAAAACCAAACGGCTAATGCATTGGCAGTGAACCAAGAATCAGTGTAAAAATGAGACGTCTCAAGCAGCTCTTGCTTTAAAGTCTGACACACATTTTACAACTCTGCATATTGGTTACTTTTTCCTTCTCCTGTGGTAGACAACAACCTTTCAGTAACTGGATTGTATAACACTGCTTTCCATTGTTTTTTAGTATCCATGCATTTCAATGAATCATTAGTCAAACAAACATGCTTTCTATCCTCAGGGGACAAGCATTCTAATGGTGCACTCAATTTTTGACTCTTTTGCCCGAGGCACTCCCTGCACCCTCTCCTCATCCTGTACAGGGGCTTGTGACACCTGTTCATGTAGGGCTGCAGTGACTCGAGCCCTGTTTTGTATGTACCAGATCCAGTGTATGATACTAGCCACCTGTGCTTGTCCTATACTGTGAGATTTAGGTGAACTCATCACCCACTGCATGATTGATAGTTCAGGTTTCAGAATTACATTATCATTTAATGTAATTTGCTCAGTATTCACTAGAGCCAAATAACAAGTCAAAAGCTGTTTTTCAAAAGGAGTACAGTGCTCCACAAAGTCAGATAGTTTTCTAATCCAAAGTTCCAGGGGCACCCTTGTCCTCCCCTGTTCCTGATTTTCATGTAAATCAGTGTTTCCCTCTTGCACAGCACACAATTCTAAAGTCTGTTGAATTATTTCATTTGCCAAATCAAAAGCACGCAACTCCTTCTCACTCCCTTCAAACTCGTGTTTTTTCCTAGTTACTTTGTACCAAAGTGTTAAGATTTTACTCAGATGAGGGCTATGCTGTTTCCAAAAATCAAACAAGCTTCTGAAACTCGGTGTCTCTTGCTTAGTGCAAATAGTAAGAAACTCTAAAATCTTTTGTTTTACCTCTGACATCATCTGTCTATCTTCTGGATTCCAGAAACTGCACATTTTGCGACAGTACCTCTGTCTTGTCTGAATTAATTTTACACATCGTACTTTGCAAATCGGTATGAATATAGCATTCTCAACTTCGTGCTCAGTGCAATCTTTTAAGGAATGCACTTGAACTCCTGCCAAAAACCGTGGGCTGCCCTGCGCACGGAGATCTAGGCTCTGCTCAATAGGCTCACACTGGCCCCCACCTTTTTTAACCTCCTCATCACTGGAATGTGAAAAGACAGATTCTCCTGCAACAGCTTTATAAATTTAAGTTTTATCTTACAACAATTTGTTCTGGCTAATTTGCTCACGTAGATTCTTATTTTCATGTTCTAACTGCCTACATCTCGCATGCATTTTTCCGTAAGCAGACAAAAGTATCCAAACCCTTTTGTAAAGAACAAAAAGGACATCATTTCTTTCAAAAAGCACATTTTCTAAATAAGAAAACACTTTTGCTTTATCCAAGCACTCATCCCAAGACTCACAAAGTCCTGATAAACAAGAAAACACGTTTCTCACAGCACCATAAGGCAGTTTAACTACACATGCATTTTCAAACATGGTCTGCCGTGCTTCTTTAATTCTCTAAACAACAAAAACAATTACAATTTTAAATCGTGCACCTCCAATCTCCAATTCGACTCCCACACTGACGACTCACGCCAAAATGTTCTGTTTTCCTTATTTTATGACCGAGCTGACAAAACTTCTCTGGAATGCACTTCTTAATTTAAAGAAGACATTTATTATTACTTCATCACGTTTAAAAGTAATCACAGCAATGAAAGGAAAATATATCAAAGTACTTCTCAATTACAATGTACACAGCAAATACATGTGATTATGTTATAGCATAACTTCAAAGCAAAGAATAAAAGTCAAAATTCATCACCGTAGGGCCTATCACTGCTCGTCATCTTTCTCATGCCTGCAAGTCGATGACTCCTGTTCAACTGCGAGAAAGAGATTTTCCACCCAAACGGGAGGTCAGACAGCTGACGTCTGCTCCTGACTGAAGTCTTGGAAAATTACCCCCTTGCTGCTGCCCAGGGACACCGTCTTATAATGAAAAAGCCTGCTAACAGGCTCCTTCCTCTAATAGTCAAAACATGCTGGCTACTGTACATCAGAGTGGGAACAGAACAAGCGTTGAAGAGTGGCCAAGTCTCCAAAGCTCGCTCATTCCCAGGGTTGAGCAGGGGGAAAAACACAAAATATACGCTCTCTTATCATGCTAGGGCTTGGTGAGAATTTGAAATACAAAAAACACAGCTTGGTCTACCATGTGGAAAAACACAGCTCATCTGCAATGTCTCAACTGCAATGTTGAACTCCACGAGAAAGCCAATAGGCAGCTAAACTGAATACAGAATGTAATGTCTAATGCCATGTTAAAGCCAATAGGCAGCTAAACTGAATACAACATGTAATGTGCTACTGGTGAACATTGAACAACTAATAAGCGCAGTGGTGAAACACAAAGTCAGTGGTCAGACACAATTAATGGCATAACACCCCTCTACTGTTTTTCATATCCCTGGCACCCCTAACGTCTGGTGTGCGCTAGTCTACCCATATACAGGGCATTGATACTCCTACAGGTGAAGGCAAAATTTTGCTTAATGCCAACAAAATTGTGCTGCCCCTGAGTAATCCAGGATTATCAATTCCACACCTCACTTCACTGATCAATGCCTTTAGTCTTTCTCTGGGTAGAAAAAACACTGTTCCCACAGCGAGGCATTGCCACTGACACACTGTGATCCTCAGTCCTCCCTAGATATACATGGCTTCATGTGGAAAGGAATGAGCGTGAAATATTTAGGCTGGTTGGTCAATAGGAGTCTAAATAACATGGTTAATAATATTCCGTAATCTTTATTGTCTAAAATGGAGCAAGACTTTGCATGATGATCCATTCTACAGGTGTTTTTCTGGGAAAGAATCCAGATAATCAAAATAGTGTCAGCCTCTAGGTTCAACTATATCTTTGGCATGTTGTCATTAATGATCGGTACACATTTACTTTGCAAAAAGTGCATTAAGATGTCATATGGGTGGGCAGGAAGTCTAGTCTCAAACCTGGGAGAGTACATGTGGACACTAGAGTTGGAGGTTTAAGTTTACCTGATATGAGCATATACTACTGCACACCATCTCTCACAGCTTACCTTAGTTTTTAGCACCCACAGATGACCAACAACAATGGGCATATTGGGAACACAAAGTGACTCAGACCCTCGCAGGCTGAAGACTTTTGTACGAGACCCAAACTTCAAAATTTCAACATTGCCTCCCCGACTTCCCTAATCCCTACTCTGAGAGTCATGTGGGTGACTTGGAAAAACTTACACCAACTACTAGTCATACATAGTGCGGTACACAAAGAGACACCTCTATGTTCCAATGAAGGCATTGCTATTGACCGTAGACTGATTAGGTGGCCCATTTGGGAAGACAGAGAGATTAGACAATTGGGGACCTAGAAATGGGGGGTCTCGTTTTGTTCCTTTAAGATAATTAAATCAGAATTCATGTCACTCCTGTCACATCTGAGGAGATACTGGCAACTGTGATACTGTTAGTGGGATATTTTAGGGTGAGACCCTATCTACCTACCAGCCCCACCTAACTTGGACTATCCCAGGATGTGGGTACTTTCCAAGGATACTGTCTCCAATTTATAGCAAATGCCCATTGGCAATCTTTACTCTCATGGCACACAAACAACATCTCAAACTTACGACAAGGATGACTGGAAGGAGCTCCTGGACTCCCATGACCATTCACTTAGAGAAGAATCCCTACTTCAAGATACTGTGTAATTGGTATTGGTCCCCATACATATTGTGTTGGGTCAACTGCTCCTGGTGGATACTTCTTGGCATTGTTCATTTGCTGGAAGTGACCTGCATCATATACTGTGGTCTTATCCCAATCTGTTCCCTTATTGGCAGACAGTCTGGAGGACATTACTTTGCACTAGCCACATACCCTTACCATTTTACCATTTATTGTTGTCAGCCTATTCGGCCCAAACAATTACACAGTTAAAAATCACATAAAATACAAACATATCAATAAAAACTACACCATTGACATGCACCACCGCGCAACACCCAGTTTACCCTAAGTTATCATGTAGATGCTTTATAACTATGGCTGACCAATTGCGCCATAGTTTATTTACAAAACACACTAGACAAATCTATGGTGGCATGATGAATCTGAAAATCAAAGGACTTGTCCTGGCACTGGTCATTCGGGGCCATTCAATACGATCCTCCAGTTTAATAATGTCCCAGATACTATCCCTTTTTTACCTCCTCGTGCACCAATTTCCCCAAGCTGATTACACCTATAGAATACTGAAAGCAGTTATTCTTGTGCCAAAAGCTGCAGGTGCATTGATGATCGTAACTTCCATGCCTCCAAGATGTATGTTGAAACCATCATCACAATGTGTTTTTCATCCTTTTACCCTTACAAGACTCTGCCAAATTAGCCCTCTTGCAATATTTCATGGACATAGATCATACATCATCCCCTTGGCAGAGATGGATGTTGACAGCCCTTAAGGTAGCCAAAATCTGCAACCTACAGCGTTGACACTCACCCCATGGGTCTATACACCAGGGATAGCTCATTGAGTTCTACTGACTGGCCACCTATGAACAGCGCACTCCAAGATCAATTGCAGACATTTAATGATATTTGGGAACCCTTTTTACTTCTTCTAGAGCCTTAATTTTCCACCAGAGCCCACCAAACACCGACCTTCAGCAAGGAATACAACCATTAACTTCAACTTACACACACTTGGGACAACCCAAGATGGGTAATGTCTGAGTAAAAATAGGGGATCTCCCAGTAGCTTGCAATATCTGCAACTACTGCAGCAATGGCCTTCAGCTAGCTCTGAGGTGGTCTAAGAAAACAATATAAGAATGATGTGATTGAACCGGGAACAGTATTGCAGTTGTAATGGTGGGAATAGATGACACTGATTAGCCTGTATTTTGTAGGCTACGAGATTGCTTACTGGATGAAGATGTGCCCTGCATAGTGGCAATGCATTAGCTTCTTTATTTTGTTTATGTGTTTTGCTCCTCTGTTCTTTTGATCTTACCATTAAATATGCATAAGGCAAATTAATGTATATGTACCATTTACTGGGGTACTATTGGGAACTCAATAAAAAAAAAACGTAATTACAAAATGTTAAAAAAGAGAGAGTGTAAGGCCAAAGCTCTGAAACGCTCCCTTCCAGTCATGTTAGCATAAAAGAAGTTCCTTATCCCCAAGAAATAACAGAAGATGGGGCTGTTCAGAAAAACATATACTTGACAACTAGGAATTATTCTAGGTACAGCAATGCATAACACCGAACAGCAGATTTCCAGCTGTGGATTAGTAATACTATGGATTTACATGTACAATTGAAGCACCCCACCACTTCTAATGACCTTCTTCGCCAAATAACTGTGCATATCCTGTTGAACCCACTTGTGATTACTGACAATAAATAGTTGAGGGATTATCCTGACTTTACAGACCTTTATATACACAATACATGTAGACAAATACATCCACTGTCACTATTTTTATTGTATTGGATCGCACTCTATAAGCCATACGGTGGCATGTTGCAACAATATACATGAATACTGGAATAAAAATACATTGGAAAAGAAAAAAAAAACAATGTCGCAAATCTGAAAGGTTCTCATTCTACCTATTTCTTAAGGTAAAGGAAATCTTTCACTAGCATCCTCAGCAACTGCACCTCGGAGATGTGCAACACAATAGAATTATGTTCTTCTGCATGCCTGGATCAGAACTAGCAATGAAAATCCTTCAAATGATACATCAGGTACATGATGGAAAGTTTAATTCCCAATAGGTACTTTCTAACACTACTGTCCATTTACATTATAGTGCTCTGTGTTCCGCAGCAACTATGGGGAGAGAAGACTTGCAGCTGACTGGAAGGGGTAAATAGCAGGAACAGGATGAGCAGAACACCAGAAACTGCATCCATTTTAAAATAATGGTGTCTTGCGTTAAAATGTGACAGAACTATACTACCTATCAATAACACTCCTAATTGAGATAATCATATAGTTTCAAGTGCAAAATCATTAGTTCATTGGCTACAGTCATATGCATCATTAAAATAACAATTTCTCCCACAAAAATTGTCACCCAAATAAAAAACAATTAAAAAAACCGACCTCATCCTGTCACCACTGCTGGCCCCACCTGCCGCCTCAATCCTCTTCTGGTGCCCTGGACACCAGCACAGGGTCCCTAGCAATCCTGGTGCTGCTTTCATTCTAAACCTAGTATGAAAGCAGCGTCAGTATTGGTCTGAGCAGCTTGGACTGCCGCTCAGACTCAACCCTGAAGTCTGTGCAGTTTCCCCAGCCCGGCAGTTTTACAACGCCAGGCTGGAGAATGTGTGCATGTGTGTTTGACGGGCCTGAGATGGCCGGCCAAACACACATGAGCACATAGTTGCACTCTCTCCTCAACCCCTCTCCCACCTCCTGTGGCTCTGCCCGCCCCTTATTTCACATGCTGCTAGCTGAGCCAGCAGCTGGAAGAGAAAATGATAAAGAAATTTCGTTTTATCTTTCAGCTCTGGGATTAGCTGGGGTGGGGGGCGCTGCTCCTTCGCCATTGCGAAGGAGCTGTCCCTGCTTAATGCATACAAAAAAGTAATCTTTTTCAGACTTGTAGAATATGGTAAAAAATGCAGCGTTTTATTCACTTTCCAAACACTTGAGGGTACAGTATTTTGAATGGCACATTTCTTCATAAGAAGAGAACTGAAATTGCTAACTTAGCCAAGCACTTAATGCTGAGGACCACTTGCTCAACATCTATCTTACTGAAAGTTCTCTCCCTAAAGAGATATGAAAGCGAAACAAATGAGCTGTCAACCAGCAGGAAATGTAGAGTGATTGCACAAAGGGAATTTATGGTAAAAGTATGAGTTGTGCATGTGAAGGTGTTGCTGTGCAAGTGACCGCGCTATAGAGCTTGATCCACGTGTTTTTCAAAGAAATACACTCTATTATCTGCTAAGCTGAGGTATAGTGAAAAAGATTTTCTGATTTATCCGTAAGTGCATCTATGGCCTCTATGCAGAGTTGTGTCTTCACTCAGAACCCAAAGGTGAGCAGGACTGTGCAGCTCTGCCAAGTGTCACACATCTCCTGTACGAATAACGTATTTGGCACATTCCCTACTTCCAGTCCCGAGATTACAAGCGGAATCAGATAAACTGACAGTTAGCTCTAAAAACATCATTCATGTGGCTAAAACTGTTCTGCACACTGGCAACAAACGTCCTATAAAGAGAAGAGCTGCAATATAAACTAGATAGTCCACTCACCTAGATAATAACAGTGATATGTCTATCACTGAGAAGCCATCAGGGGTACAGCGGGTGCAGTTACACAGGGGCCGGAGGGGGTCCAACATGCCCTACAACACCAGTTACAATTTTTAAAAGAGTTTTAATAGTGTGTTACATCTGAGGAATGCCAGCATTCTCTTTTTCCCCACCCCTTATGTTTTTTTCCCTGTGTTTCTGTCCTTTAAATTATTGATTGCCCGTTGCATTATAGTTTGCCACCAGTTAATTGCGTACTGCGCGAAAATGCATTTTTATTTTAATAAAGCTCATTGCTACTTACCTGCATTCCTCGTTTGTCTTGGATGCAACAACTTACTGTTGGTGCAACAGTCCCGCGCAAGAGGGCAGATACGTTTTAAAGCATGGGCAAGGTGGGTTCTGGCCAAGGGCGAAAGCCTTTCAGCCACCCCTCCCCCATAGACGGGCTCTGTTCTGCAAACAGTCTTGCCCTGATGATCTTGGATAATTCTTAAACTGATAGTTTTAAGTACCATTTTCCTTTAATTTATTTTTAATGTGGGTGATGTTTGAGAGCCTAGAACAGACATTTTGCAGAGATTTCTGTTTCAAGCGACATTCATAAAAAAGTTATTTTAGATCAAAATGGTCCCTCACGTATGAGAAATTGGAAGGTGGCACGGAGATATATTAGTGCGCTGCTGCTACGTTACAATATTGAAAATACAAGTCACTATCTGTAAACACATTTAGCATCTGGAGGAATGTGACTGTGCACTGACAGTCACCAGACCAAAGAAGACATGAAGGAGCTGAAATTGGATCATAAATGTAAAGCTGTTCCTGTTCAGAACAGGGGCCCCCAAAATATGTCTGACCCAGGGCCCCCAAAATCCTTAAGTCTTTAAGATGTCCCTGCAAGAGGGCCTTCCTCAATGGTGTCATCATGTGTTGAAGCCAAGCGCACTCAGCAGCATCTGGTGGTGCCCACCACACTAGAAGCACAGTTAAGGAAAGAGAGAATGAATAGAAACAGGACAGAAAAGAGAGGGGGAAGAGTAAAGCGGGAAGTGGAAGTTGGAGATGTACCCTTGACATAGGTTGGTACTGATTGGATGGTAAAATGCATATAGCAATCAAAATATGACAATAAAAGGATCAAATTGTGAATAGAAATATTGAATATACATTAGATATGCATAGGTAAACACTGAGCGATAACAAGGCAGAGTGCAGAGTCACTGAGAGGAGTGAATAGATGCAGGGAAGAGGAGAGAGAAGCAAGAGACGTGGGGATAAAAGAGAGCATAGAGAGAGCAGAAGGTTAGAGGGAAACCAAATTATATGATGCAGAGATGAAGGTGGAGAAATAAAAGGGAGAATGGAAAGATGCTGGGAAGCAATGAAGCTGGGAGAGAAAGTGGGGAAGGAGTGGGGATACAAGACAAAAGGAGGAGGCAAGAGAAAGGAGAGAGATGTCAAAGTAGAAAGAGAGGAAAGAGGGTAAGAGGGTAAGAGAACAGGAAATGTTCAGGGTTAAGTGGATGGTGGATGGTGGATTAAAGGTGGAACAAAGAGAGATATAGAGGTAGAGAAAGGGGGAGAGACTGAAAATACACAAGAAAGCATGCAGGGTAAGGAGAGAATGGTAAGCGTGTAACATGAACCTAGCACTACAGAGGAGAATGGAGGACAGCAAAAGGGATAAACTAGTTAGATAAAAATGAATAGATAAATACAAGAGAGAATGGGAGAATATAGGAGAGTGAAGAGAAGGGATAGAAAAAGGAGGGGCAAAGCAAAGGTGCCAAAGTGATAGTGAACGAATGTAGACCATGTCCTGAGTGCCTCAGCTGCAACAGTATCAGGATCACTAGTGCTGATTTTTGTTGTCATGGGTGAACATGGATAATGCATGTGTGCCATGACATAGACCTGTTTCCAGGGGCAGCTCCTTTGCAATGGCGAAGCAGCGTTGCACCCCCTGGCTTAGGCAGGAGCTGAAAGATAAAGCAATATTTCTTTATTGTTTTATTTTTCAACTGCTGGGTCTGCCATCAGCATGTGAAGGGAGGGGCAGGCTGGGTCATGGGAAGTGTGAGGGGGGAGGAGGAGAGAGTGCACCTAAGTGCGCATTTGTGTTTGTCCGGCTGTCTCAAACTGGCCAAACACACATGGGCACTTAGGTTTCTCCAGCCCAGCGATGTTAAACAGCCAGGCTGGAGAAACTGCACAGACCACAGGGTGTGTCTGAGTAGCAGTCCAAGGTTTAGCATGAAAGCAGCACCAGGATTGCTGGGGAGCCTGTTCTGGTGTCCCAGTGAATGCTGAGACACCAGAAGAGGATCGAGGTGGCAGGTGGCGGTGAAGGAAGAGGTACGTTTTTTTAAATTATTATTTTGTATTACCCCGTCCCTCCACCCTGCCCGCCCCTCCCCTGTAGATTTGTGGCAGCCGCTGATGCATTTAAGTATGATTCCTTGCACTTTCTGTGGTGTTTGAACATTGGTATGCAACTGATAAAACCTGAGTCTACTGAGGTGGAATTTATTGGGTACAATATATGCCAATTGCTTATGCCTTTTTGGGCCATAAAATGCCACACCAAAATCACCATGTTCACACGTGGGCCTAAATTTATGAAGCCTTAACTTTGTTTTTGAATCACGCAAGGTGACACACGGAGAGCACAGACTTCCGTGGTATTTACAAATCTTGCACTGTGTCATGCTACCTTTCAACTTGGAAAGCGTTCCATGGGTGGAGCATGGACATTCCCATGCATCCACCAATGGATTTTGGCTCATTCCCAGATTTAGTAAAGCTAGTAAACCTGGAAATGTTTCATAATGCTACACCTTCCACAGTGAGGCATAACATTCTGCTTGTTATTTCCTCTTTGCACATATGCTGCATCCCTACACACAAAAATAATCCTACTCATAATGCGGGCACCCCTGCACTATGGTGTAAGGGTGCCTGCATTTGTGATAGTTAGCACACAGTGCACCAGTACAAGGCGAGATGAGCAATTCTCAATATCCTTCTAAATATGGAGCATTTCTGCTCCCTCTTTTCCATGCAACACAGTGCAGAAACTTTGCTTGATGCCCTGCGTTGCATGAAATATTTCTAAATGCACCCCCTGGCTTTTTCCCTGATAAATATCCACAGGTTTGCCCTGCTGACATTTATTACAGAACCTATAATTGTGAAATGCGCTGTACAACTAGTTACTGCACATATGACAATGTGGAACTATTTCTACTGATGAATCAACATACATTTTTACAGAAAAATATACATTTAGGTGTATTTGAATTTAAAGAGATTTGCACAGGTTGGTCAATCCCATTAAAAGTCTAATAGGACTTTATATGAAGTTTGAATGAGCTTTGGTCTAACCTATCATATTTTTTAGGTTTTGCTTACGACAGTTTGTTTTGTGAAGCAAGATAGCAAACACAAAGGCCCTCATTACAAGTTTGTCAGAGTAGGGAAAGGTATTTACCATGTGTGGCGAATTCTCCCTGCTTCAAATGGTCAGTGAGGCATAACATAAAAAATTGGTCTTTAACACACTGTATTCTTCACATTTTACCTTTTTAAGAGACTTTTCCTCCAATAAATTTCATCTGGTTTGACCTGCTGTAGTTTATAATGAAAACCCTGGGAGGGTGTGATAATTATCACGTAACTAGTAATTCAGACCCCTGTGCCAGGCCCTGCATCCAACAATGCAGAATACAACTCCCCTCATGCACACCCTTTGGCCATGCATAGCATGGAGTTGGCTGGAGAGCCAGGCCCTGCGTCCAACCCATTGACATAGCACCCTCCTGAAACAACTTTGGGCTCTGTGACCCCATTCCCCGGGGCCTTTTTTGTTTTGTTTTGTTTTTTAATGGGAGATGGCACCCAGCAGAAGCAGTTGTTTCTATTTGCTTCTGCTGGGTGGGAGCAACATGTATTTCCTGCCTACAAGAATATGGACAGGAAAAAAAAGCATGCCTTCCCTGCATGTGTTCCTGCAATCAGGGAAGGCATGTCTGCTGCCACCTGACCTTAAATATGCTCCCCCAGGTGGGAGCAGACATATGTTCCCCTGATAAATTACTGTTTCCCGGCATAGGCTCCCGGGGACACATTAATCGAGCCAGACCATGGGGATTGGGTCACCCGATTCTTTACAGGATCAGGGAGGGAAGATGGGTTCCCTGGCCCTGATGAGGATGGACAGGGAGGTCCATCCCTCCTCTTCTTTATAATGCTATGCAGTCCCGGGGGATGGGGTCCTCAGGACCTATTGAAGCTCGGGAGCGTGGCAGCTTGCCCCCTTCCCCTTACTTTGGATGTTGGCCCCAAGGGATAGGGTCCCTGTGGCCTCCCAGAGGCTCCAGAGGGGAGGCCACGTGCCCCCTCCACAAAAGAATGTATTGCAACATCCCCCAGGCTCTGGCCCACCCCAGATTTTTTTTTTTTTATTGTAGCGAAGGAGCCCACACTTTAAGTAATGTAGGAAGGCAGGCTTTTAGCAGGTTTCCCACAATGTTTTGACCCATTTTGGACTATTAGGTGCTGGTTTTTTACTTTGAGAGAGCAGTGAGGCCTGTTTTTCTGACCTCAGTGACAGTGTTCCTTCCTCTGTCAAGATGTTATGTTTAATTGGGTACCCCCAACTGGCATTTGCTGAGTTACTTATAAGTCCCCAGTATATGGTACCCAGGTACCAAGGGCATTTAAAGCTGGCTGTCTGTACAAGAGCTGCAACACTGGTGTGCTAGTCTGTTTGTGACAAAGTGAAAACACAACTTTCAGTTGTCATGGCAGGCTGAAGAGGCTGCACTGCACACACAACTTTCCATCACCACTAATGTCAAAGTCCATTAGTCCCTTAAGTATATATAAAAGTCTCCTCTAAGGCAGGCCTATAAAGCCCTGTGACAAAAAGCTGTATTTTGTTGAGCTAGACATATATTTTAAATAAATATGTTTATACAGCAAAAGACCTAGGGGGTCATTTTGACCTCGGCGGTCTTTTTTAAAGACCGCCGAGGGACCGCCGTGCGGAAGACCGCCAGTGGTGGCGGTTTGCCGCTCGGCCTCTTATGACCGTTGGCAGCTCTCAGTCCTTTTATGGACGGAGAGCCGCCAACAGCCATACTGGCGGGAGGTGGGGAAGTGGAGGTTGCTCCACCTCCACCGCCACGCCAACAGAACACCGCCGAGTGAATCACGTCCTGTGATTCGCCATGGCGGTGTTCTGTTGGCGGTGTGGTGCCGGCGGAGCTGCCCCCATGGCTCCCGTCCCCTCCCGGAGGATCGTCGGACCAGCTAAGTCGATCGTCTGTGAGGGGAGGGGGGTGGGGGGGGGTGTTGTGTGTTGTGTGGGTGCATGGGGGTGTGCGTGTGTGTATGTAGAGGGGGGGTGTCTGTGGGTATGTCTGTATGGATGTGTACGTGTATGTTTGAATGTGGGTGTGCGTGTATGACTGTGTGTCGATGTAGGCATGTATGTCGGCGTGTGTGCGTGTAAGTATGTAGTGTAGCTGGTGCCTGCGTGCGTGTCGTGTGGGTATGGGTGAAGTGATGTTGGGGGTCGGTGGGGGGGCCCTGCCACCTTTGGGGGGTGGCAGGGGTGGTGGGGGGTAGGGGAGGGAGTCGGGTGGGGGTGGGGGGTGGAGAAGACCCCTATCAGTGCCAGGGAAGGAATTCCCTGGCACTGATAGTGCTTACCGCCATGGATTTCATGGCGGTTCAAACCGCTGGAAATCCACAGCGGTAAGCCGGGTCCAAATCCCGCCAGCGGTATAGTGACGGCCGCCTGGCTGGAGACCCAGGTCTCCAGCCTGGCGGGCAGAACGGAGAACCGGCGGATGGCCATAATTCCACAAAGTAAGACCGTCAGCATGTTGGCGGTCTTACCGCGGGTTCTCTGCCTTCCGCCAGGGTCATAATGACCCTCCTAATGTGTCAGTGTTTGCTGAGGACAGTTAAGTATCCTAATACAGTAATTGTGGAGTTAATGGTAGGCACTCCAAAGCATCTAACTTCTGACAGAGTCTACCAAACTGCGCCATGTTAGGAATCAAATTAAAGGGGACATCAAATGTGACTCAATGGTGCAATCAATATGTCCAATTTAGTGCTGACCACTTTTGCGAACATTCCACTCTTTGACTCAGCTAGTCCAGTGACTCTACAGAGGCACAGGGATGGAGACAGGTTTCTGCCCACCTAGGGACGTGCAAACAAGTCCCAGGCCAGGATCAAAGGCTGTTGCCACGCTTGAGGTGTGACCCCCACCCACAGGGTGGGCTGCAAAGGGTCTTAGCCCAAAAGGCAAGCATCGAATTGTGATGCCGCCTTTGAAGGGCTGCTGTGACAACACTCTAATGCAGGAAGCCATTTGTTTCCCCAAGACGGAGTAGAGCCAGGGCCAAGGAAGGGAAATCCGGTTTCAGAACCAGTTTTCCATGGTAGCCATATCGCCAGGAGAGAGCTAACAAGGTCCTCATACTCGAGGAAGCCATGTTAGTTGTGGTGTGCAAGATTCACTCTGGGATAGCCAGATGCCACACATTATTTCAATTGTGTCTCCAGATAGGAAGGTACCTACTATCCCTTTGGGTAGTGATTGTGTTGCAATTTACTTGGATATAATTGGGCCCCCAGGCACCCGAGACTTCAGTACTCTCTGGATTTGGACCAAAGACAAATAGAAAACCACTTTGCACCCACTGGAATCGCACAATGAGAGGCTGCAATGTCAAAGCAACTGCATCTCCTGCATTTCGGGCTTGTGGGGTTTGGATCCTGTTCTTCCTGCCTGGCTTGGGGCAAAGTTGATTTCCAGCCCCAATCCAAAGCAGAGACTCCAAGTGTCAATTGGTTGCCCCCCATTGAAGCTGGAAGAGCCAAAACTACATTCCTGGTAGCCACCAAAGCTGTTTTGCCACTAACGGACGCTGGATGCTTGACACTTTGACAAACAATTTGGGAATAGCCAGAAGTTGCACTGAGTCTGCTGGACCCATGGATGTTGTTTGTAACTGGACTCGTCCAGCCCCCAGGGACACTAGCCTCCACCAAAGGTTTGCACCAGAACCAATGTGTTGTAAGAACCAAAGGTCTGCATAAGCAGTACTTTGATCCTTGCATAAAGACCTTTGTAGGATCCCGAGATCCATTGCTAGAGTCACCCCCACTCACCTGTGGACTCGACTAGACTTCACCAAGTGGACTGCACAGCATCTGAAGCATTCACTGAGCTCCTTTAAGCCTGCATCCCTTAGCATCAGCGCCACTCAAAAGAAGTCAAAGGCGGTAGTACTGTAAAGTTTGGAACTCACTTTAAAATGCTCTGGTGGCCTGGTAACAGTCCAATGTTTGCTTCTAGGACTCCTAGACCCCTATACTATCAAAGTCACTGAGCTCAGTGCTTCAGACTTTTACAAAGTGTTCAAATGTTTGAAAAGATTTCACTTGCCAATTCTTTGTGCTTGATGTCAACATTTTAAATGCTTTAAAAATGCATATCGCCAGAGCCCTCTGGTGGATTTTAGTCATCAAGGACTCAAAAAATTGATTAAAAAATGTATTGTGTCTCTTTCTTGTTTGGTGACTTTTGTTTGGTGCTGTTAAATGTTTTGCACATTGTTCCTTTGCTGAGCTTGCTGCTCTGTGCCATAGGTACTAAAGGGTCGAGCTGAAGATTAAGCACTGACTGGACCCAAGAAGACAAATGTGAGTGTACTGCACAATAAGGCCCCGACCATTTTCTTACAAATAATTTGCCACAAACTTACAGATTCTCTGTAAATTTGAATCAAAATATACCCCAGGTGGTGTCTCTCTGGCACTCCCCCACCAGGCCTAGGGTGGCAGGGTATCACTACCCTGCCCCCTTATCTCTTTCTCTCTCTCTAATATATATATATATTTATAGTACTTATGTGTTTTACTTCCATTAATTACACTTACCATGTGTAGTAAAGGCACTCGTAGTAAAGGCATGCATTGTAGAGACATACAACCATCTGAAATTTACTTTTGTTTGACTGCCAAATTGCTGAGTACATTCAGAGTTCACCAACATTCTTCTTTGTGGATTGTGCTCTGTTTATTTTTTTAATTATTATTTACATACCATGTCATAACTGAGTCTACATTAGTTTTTACTTTTCATTTGAGTATTTTGTTTACTACTATTTTGACACTGAACTAGCACTTTTCATGATGCTCTTCAGGAATCACACCATGCTGGACCTGAATCTGTCAGTCTCACACATTTGATATCCAGACAAGGAGGTTTTTCAAGTTTTTTCACATCTTCTCATATATTCCTTCCAATCTCTTTGGACATTTATTAAATCAATTGATTCCAACATTTGGTGACGTAGTGAGAAGAGGTGGCTTTTTTACCTTGCATAGCAAAGGAAAACTGACAATGAGAGCACTGGAATCTAACCGGTTTAAAGCAAGCCATAGGTGATTGGTGGCTAAAGTCTCATCTGCACCTATGATAATATCATATTTATGTCCTGCACATAGAGCACACAACAAAGTTTAAAACGCTATAAAGTGTAGATTTTGTTCTGGAAGTTCTCCCTTCCAGTACAAAAAGAATACTTCTGACAGCAAAGAGTTAAAGTGAAAAACAGGCGTACTCGCTGCTCAGATTTTAGTCCAACAGTAAGGTTAAGCTCCTGAATACCGTAAGTAAATGGTTCTGGTTGATCAAATCTTAGCCCAGTAAACCATGACTTCCCAGGGACTTCTGCAAAGGTTTACACTAGAGAGTTAAAAATAACAGTATTACGAATGCAGCAATCTATGCAAGACAAAATCATGATTTGTAGGTCCATTACATTTTGAATAGTATCCGCAGATAGGGCATAGTCATCTTTTAATTCAGTAATTTGTAAATTTGGATTTATGAGTGCAGAGATTTGGAGACCTCACACATCTCTAAATCTCTGAATTGTTGTTATCTTTCAGTTTAGTAATTTGTAAATTAGGATTTATGAGTGCAGAGATTTTGAGACCTCACACGTCTCTAAATCTCTGAATTATCCAAATTCACAAGAACTGTGCATGAAATCATGGGCATAAAGATGTCAAAGAAATTCCTCGAACAGTTTACATACGTAAATCTTGAGTGGACTAATGAATGCCTCGGTTTGTGATTGTGATGTTACAATTCAAAGATTTTCACGTTAAAATGTATGCACAGGTAACGTGTCAAACTTCAAACACAAAATATGGGATGGTAGATAAAATTAAATGTGGAATAAGAGAAGCATAACATTTCCCTGTAAATATATATTTGGTTTAACATTACAAATGCAGAAAAAAGAAAATCAATCACATCTGAGCACATCACAATCATATTCAACAATAAGCAACCGCACCTCAAACCACATAAAGAGAATAATTTCCCAAAGCTTCACAATCATCTTCCCCAATAAAACGGTATAATAAAATAGCCTGCCCTGCGTCCAATCCTTGTGTTGCTTTCATGCTGCTCGCAGCATGAAAGCAGCAGTAGGATTGGAGCGCTTGGAGGCAGAGTGGGAGCCTCTGCCTGCTCTCTCCAATCTGGCACTGCGTTGCATGGTTGGACAGAGCCTACTGCGCATGTATGTTTGGCCGGCCCGAGGCAGTCGGCCAAACACACTTGCGCACTGAGGCGGAGTGCTGTGCACTTCCCCTCCATCACTGTCATGCCTGTGGCCCCACCGCTTTTATAGTAAATACATAATTAACTGAGTTTATTATGTTTTTACTATAAAAGATTTTCTGTTGCTGCTGCTGGCGGGAGGGGTGTCCCTGTGTACAGCTATGGCTCATCTGTGTAACCTGTGGGGGTTTTCATTGCTCGTTGCCCTCTTAATGATCTTTGTAGTATAACCTGGAGTTACCCAGTCATACAGAGCACTCAATGTAGCGTCTTCATTATATAGTAACTGTGTCCGGTCAGAGGAGTAGGGGAAGCTGTACTCTGACAAGACTCCAGCATCTCTTAGTCTGTCAGATTCTTCCATACCCATGCAGCCTCCAGGTCATATATGCCTTCTGTGCTTCCATAAGAGA
Organism: Pleurodeles waltl; assembly: GCF_031143425.1. NCBI lineage: Eukaryota > Metazoa > Chordata > Amphibia > Caudata > Salamandridae > Pleurodeles > Pleurodeles waltl. The sequence continues at coordinate 1,258,519,408 of NC_090440.1, read as the reverse complement.
GTGACACTTTCATATCCAGCCCATTTGAAAAGCTACCATTTCCACGTATCTATTCACGGTGCTATTTGAGCTTTCCAACTCATCCTTATCTGACGTTTGTCTAATAGTAAAGCTAAGGCAGTGAATCTCGACGTAATCTTATGGTTAACCGTATGTGGGTACATGCCTAGCAGACAAGTTGCACAGGAAAATGCTATATTACAATCTGTGTTTTCATTAATAGCGTCTGTAACATTTGACCATCGAGTTGGGTGCAATCCCAAACCATATGAAGCATTTCTTTCTCCACCATCCTGTATATGGGACATGCTGCTGGAGTCTGTGGATAAAATGTATTGACCTTATTGGGTGTAAGAATGGCCATGTGAATGAAATGGAACATGATCTGCTCAAACCTTTTTTCCTGGAGACCTTTGGAATGCTTTCCAATATTTTCAACCACTTTTGATTGTCAATAGATTTTCCCATGTTCTCTGCCCACTTGTACTACAGTGCATTTAACAGGATGCTTATGTCTGCTCTCAAGGCATGATACAGGTTCCAGATAGCTTTATGTTTACACAAGGTAATATATCTAATATGGCATCCTGAGTGCTATTTGGGTTTACTCTGACTCCCTCCTGATGTCCTTTTAATATCTGCTCCCACAGCTCTTTAAAGTAAAAACTGCCCCATTGGGGTGGGGGTGGCTTCAAAATCAGACTGTAAGTCCTCAAAGAGCAGTAGCTCCCCAGTTCTGAACAATTCTCCCAGATGTTTCATATCCTAGATTTTGGATTCCTAATCACCCCCAGTCAGTTAGTCCTTTCCAATTGCCTTCACGCAGAAGAATCTTTGCATATGGTAATGCGATATCTGGGGTGTATGGGGACTGTGTCCGGGAATTTTGTAGCCAGCAAAGCCAACAATATTTGGCTACTGTCATCCATCCGCAGATTCCACCTAGATCCCTTAAGGGTCCAGCTGCATCTGTATAGACCCTCTAAGTTGTGAGGTGTCCTCTTCCCTCTCTCCACTCTTCCTAGCATGCACCAATCTAGTGACCCGCTGTCTTTGCACCACCAAGTGATATGTTTTCAAGTCTGGGGCCACTTAGCATCCATCTGTGACTAGATGATGGAGTTTGGACAGGCCTTCTACTTTTACCCCAGATCATACCTGTTAGGAAAGCGTCTAATTATCGGAATGTACTTCTTAGGATTATTACTGATAATGTATAGACATATTACAACAGTCAGGGTAATGCCACTGTTAGACATGATAGCCTTAGGGGGGTGTTCCCCCAAACCTTTTGCCTTCTTGCCTCAAATGTGTGCTTATTTATTTTTGCTAGCCTTAGGACTCTGAGAACTTTACTACTGCTTACTAGTGCTAAAGTGCATGTTCTCTCTCCCTAAAACATGGTTTGAATGGTATATACCCAATTGGCATAATTAATTCTCTTATAAGTCCCCAGTAAAGTGCACTACATGTGCCAAGGGACTGTAAACTAAATAGCTACTACTGAGCCTGGAGCACTGCTTGTGCCACCCACTAAAGAAGCACTTTAAAGCATGTCCCATGCCTGAATGTAGTGTTACACTTCCATGTTGGCTTGGCATTTAATCCCTCTTGCCAAACCTTAAACTCAACTTTTGTTACATATAGTCATTCCTAAGATAGGCTCTTGGTAGTTCAGAGGGCAGTGTGCTATGTAGTTAAAATACAGGACATATACCTTTAGTTTTTGCATATCCTGGTAGTGAGAAACCCTCAAATCTACCCCTATCATAAGATAACATTGAGGATTCCTTATTATATTGAATAAGTTATCATTTCTGACTGGGAAAGGGTGGACTATTTGTGTTTAGTACCTATGGAACTGTAATGATAAATCCTCTTTACTGGTAAATTGGATTATTGCTACAAATTTTGACAATGTTACTTTTAGAAAGTTAGCATAGAAGGTTATCTCTGTGTGTCTGCAGCCTGTCTCAAAAACACATCTAGGGCGGGGTGGCAGCTGGGATTGTGCAGTCCCTCTAGACAGCCACACAAAGGGATCTTAGGTGTTACTGATGGGCCATTAACATCCTGCTATGTCATCCTGGGCAGAATGGGAAGGAGGAGCTGACCACAGCCCCCCACGTACACCTGTGTAGGATGTGTCCTGACCCCACACAAAGGAGTACATACCCCCCTGTAGTGAGTCTGGAGCCAGGGCAGGAAGGGAGGACCTCTGTGCACTTCAAAGCTCTTCTTTGAAGTGTCCACCCCCTTCAAAGGTACCATTAGATATAAGAACTGGACTTCTGACCCTACCAACTCAGTACACTACTGGACCTATGAGGTACTCTGCCAGGAGGAAGGACTGTTGTGCTGCTACAAGGACAGCCACTCAGGACTGCTGCTCTGGAAGAACTGCTTTTCTGCTGTGCTGGTCTGCTGCCTTCTGCACTTCTGAGGAAGGACTGGACCCATCTTCCTTGAACCCTGAGTGACTCCAAGGGCATGTTGGACAGCACATGGACTTTGCTTGTGGCAAGTTGTGCACTTCCAAATGGTGAGAATCCAGTCTTGGGCCCTTTGAAGTGGTTATAAAGTACTGCAACTGCCAGAACCTGCGCATAGATACCATCTTCATCAACGATGATGCATCGCCAGTGCTGCGAGGATCGAGGACACCGCATCACCGTCAATGCCGGAGCATTGCAACTGCTGCAAGGAATTGGAGCACGAAATTGCCAACTGCCTGATCCATTACCTTATTCCTGACTCCTTTCCAACTACATACTGCTCAGAGCTGACGTATTGCCTACATCTTTGGGATTGATGCCACATTGCCTCCTTTGCTCCTCGCATCTTCTTCTTGACGTCAACGCAACTCTGATCCAAGGTACTGTTTCAGCGGGCCAACGCTGGTTTCTGTATCTGACACGCACTCCATCCCTGTCGGCCTATCTTTTCAGATTTGTCTAGCGCAACTAGATAGCCCCAATTGGCAGTATGCTTCTAAGCACTACAACTAAGTTTATTCTTTCAAAATTCATATCTCGACTTCTACTTATTGGATTTTCGTATTTTTTGTCTTTTTTCGTTTATAGAACTATAATCTATTTTTCTAATCTGAAGTCGTTTTGTGGTGTTTCCACTGTGTTAAAGTGTTGCACAAATACTTTACACCTTGCCTCTTAAGTTAAGTGTGACTGCTCTGTGTCAAGTTACAAAAGGGTAAGCACAGTTTAACGTAGGGGTGGTTGTGACTTACCCTGACTAAGATTCTGGTTCCTGCTTGATCAGGATGAATACCTCTGTCAACCAGAAACCCCATTTCTAACAGCCACCATTTTGGCCATCGCCACCTGACCTGCTACTGATTTCAGCATGGTTTCCAAAAACACTATCCCAGCTCGTAAGGCAGTTATGGCTACACCTACATTGCCCTCACCTACGTTGTAATGCTAATCTCAGTATATACAGACTTCCAAGAATTTTAGTGATGTACGTTCCAACCTTTATCCCAATTCGGCTAGGGTATATTGTGACGGCTGAACAGACAGGCTTTTCGCTAGTTAGTGTGTAGTTCCAATATATTTCCAACTATGTTTAGCTGCCTTGTAGCCTTCACTGGGTCCTTCTGTTTATTATTCAGAAAAAGCAGCACAACATCTGTTTATAAAGTGATGTGGTGTCTAACCTCCAGGAATGTTAATTCCATCATAGTCGGATCCCTACTGCACCCTGTATGCCCGTGATTCCACTGCTAAGGAAAACAATAGACGTGATATTGGCAAACCTTTTCTAGTACCCCCACTCTATCTTGTAGGCATCTGAGATTACCCCACCTGTTTAAACTCTTTCCATAGGTCCCGAATTTAGAAGTGTAGTCCATCTCACAAATATCTGCCTATATTGCAGTGTATCCATCACTTCAACCAATAAATAACATTCTAAGCTATCAAGCGCTTTTCGATGTCTACTGACTTTGCTAAAGCCTCAGGAACCAAATCACAAAGTTAAACTTAGACATGAATACTAAGGGCCTCATTAATACCTGACGGTCATGAGACCACCAGGGCTGCTGTTGAGGTTGGACTGCCGCCAAAGTCCGGCCTCCACATTACCCCGTGGCGAAGTCGCCATGGCTGGACTGCCGACACCACCAGATTGCTACCAGTCGACCGTCTGGCTGTCTCGGTTGTCTCAATCTGCCATGGCAGCGTTGCTTGCAGCACTGCCCTGGGCATTACGAGTCCCCTTTCTGCCAGCCTTTGCATGATGGTAACCCCGCCATGCAAAGGCTGGCAGAAAGGGGGTGCAGGTAGCCCCAAGGGGGCCCCTGCACTGCCCATGCACTTGGCGTGGGCAGTGCAAGGGCCCCCATGAACAGCCCCATCACTCTCTCCACTTCCTAAATTAGGGGCAGTGGAAAGAGCGACAGGTGCTGCTGCCACACAGCCACATTGCCACTGGCAAGATTACGAGGTAGCGTCAATATTAAGGCTAGGTTCACTGCAGAGCTGGCAGGTGGACGCGCTGTTTTGGCTCGCTGGCCCTGCAGTGAACTCGCAATTGGGCTGGCGGTGTTCTGGCCACACTGGTGACCAGGTGGCAGTATGAGTTTGGCGGGCAGCCTCCGCCGCCTGCCAAACTCATAATGAGAGCCTAAGTTTAAATCTGAAGTCTACGTTCACTATTCACAAAGGGACTATGAGTAGTATTTTTACTCCTACGGAGGGTATGTACTCTGGACGGAGGTTCCGCACTCGGGGCAGACTCTCCACACTCGGTCAGAGGTTTCGCACTTAGGGCTGTAAAAGTGTAAGTACATGCACCTCAAACAAAGCCACCTAAAACCCATGTAATGCAAAACACATACAAGCAGACCACAGCCAAGCTTTTGTCTTGAGAACACACATTATCCTAACTGGTTGCTCTGCTCCTTGCTCTATCTTTCACCATCACCTTGTCAGCATGATGTCTGTGAGGAGGAAAATAAATTTTACAGAGAAGGAGACACAGATGATAGTCACATTTGTAGTGTAAAAAAAAAAAAAAAAAACATGGGGTACCTCCATACTTTACCAGTGCAACATAGATGGCATCCTTATGGCAGCAGTTGGCTGATACAGTCGCTGCATTGGAGGAGGATGCCCAGGCCATTAATGATATAAAAAATAGTTGTCAGGATGAGAGGAAGCAGGTGAAGGAGACGTTCACCAAGATAGAGGTGGTCAGAGCTCTTCCTTGTGGACAAAGTGGAACCAGTCACTGTCTGGAACAGCTTGAGAATGATGTCCTCTCCATATGCATCCCCACTTGCTGCTTTGGCTGCCTGAGAATGAGGCCCTTATTGTGGTGCCAGGTAAGACGTGATGCCTAAACAATAATCTTTTTTTGTAAAGACGTGTATTTACATTTGCCATTGTGACTATGGAAGGCCCTTTAAGTTTTAGCTAAATCTCATGGTCATTTCTTTCATTTCGTCTATCACACTACGCGTCCCAGAATCTTACATTTTGAAAAATGTAACTCCAGTTTCATCCTGAGTAACTGTTGCATCTCAGCTGGTCACTTTAAATAGGACTTGTTATTGGCTCATAGGATATTGAAGTGTGCCAAATTGTGTTGTAAACTATTATTTTGCATAGTGTTTGCAATGACTGACTCTTTGTGAAATTAACTTGACATAGAATGCCACTTTTTCTAAGCATGTTATGGTGGTGTGTTCATTGATGTCCATGTTTATTCTGCATGTTCACTTTTTAATCATAATTAACATTAATTAAGGTATGACTTCCTTCTCAAGATGCTGGATAAAGGGTCATGTTTTCTGCCATAAATTGGAGGAGCCAGGTTCAGCAGCCTGAATCACAAAGGATATTAAAACCACACAGATCTGGAGCTGGTGAGTATGATTTTGCATTTCACACCTTTGTTGAACACCTCACTGCTAAAATCTGAGCTACATTTAAACAAACTAGATCACATGTGCAATCTTAGAGAGAAGCAAAAAGACAAATGTACGAAGCTGTGGTGTTGTAGCACATACACTATTATGTCAAATACTTCATATCTTGAAACCTCTATCTTTCAGGTACTAGGGACAATGAGTCACTCAAAGAAGCTGAACCATCAACCAGTACTGTGCAAAGGGCAATCCAAGGAAAGAAATCAATCCTCCTTCAAGCAACAATGAAAGCAGCCAGCACTGCAGAGGAAGAAGTAGAGCAGGTGCTGGTCAAGGAGAAGGACATTGATGGTGGTGGGGGGTATTATTGACCCACTGGTCAAAAGACTGAAGGATATGTCATGTCCAGAGCACTGTACCCGCAACTTCGTTTTTGAGGATTTTCAGTCCCCAGCAGTCAGCCAAACAGCCACAGGGTCTACTGCCTTCAAAACAACCCTCATTTCCTCACAGCCCTCACATCCTAGGTCGATATGTAGATTCTCCTACACTCTCCTCCCATGAAGGTGCATTGCAGGCCTACTTTCAAACATACGAAGGAGACAGCATCCTCAGTAAATAGCAGATAACCCCTAAAAATGAATCTCCACCACCACAACCTCCAACCTGCTGCCCCTCACCATGCTAGTTGAGCTGATGATCATAATGGAGGGTTTCCAATGCAGAGGGAGATGGCAGATGCTCATGTTGGCCAATGAGAGGAACATCTTTTAAAAAAACAGACCGATGTGCAGAAAAGTATTCGTTCACTAGGTGCTACTCTGTCTGACATTGCAGAGTCACTTCAAGGACTTCCTCAGATGTTTGACATGCAGACTCGTGTCTTGGGCAATGTTGACAAGACATATAGAGGATGCACAAGGACCAAATCAAAATGTATAGGGAAGACAGTGCAAGACACCATGCCTTGGCCATGAAAATGGTAGAGGGAATATTGAAAATGTTCAAAAGTCTTGCTTCACGGTCAACACATGGAGGGGAATCTATACACCTACCTCCATGCCACCCCACACAGACACCTGTACCCCCAGCAGTACAGGCAACCTCTCCCACCTGCACAGGCACCTAAATCCCCATCTGTACAGGCATTCCCGCCACCTGTACTGTCACCTGCACCCTCCATACAAGCACCTGCACTCCTCCACGTGTACAGGCACCCCCTCCCTTTTACATACACCTGCTCCCCCACCCGTAAGTGTATCCCCTTATCTGTACAGGCACCGGCACACCCACCTGAACAGACACCTACATCACTACCTGTACAGATACTCACCAACCTGTACAGGCATCTGCGCCGCCATCTGTACAGGCCAACCCCCACCTAAACAGCCACCTTCCCCACCTGTACAAGCACCCCACCTATTAGCTGAGCCAACTGATCTAGCTGTATATGCAGATGCCACACAGCCACATTCACATTGGCATCCACCCAGAATACACACTAATTCATGAAGCATAGCAAAACACCTAGAGATATACACTGAACTACATTGAATTCAACATACAATATGCAAAATAAGTGACAGCGTTATTTTGTTAAAAAATAATATGTGATGATTCAATAAACATAACAACTAATTATCAAACAAATTTAAAATATAACTGCCAGTGGGAAATGAAGAAAGATATACAAGTAAAGTCTTCAGGCAGAATGGGCACGGGAACCCGGAGTTGAATAAAAGAAGTCTAGTAGGGTCTGGGGAACCAGTCTGTTTACAAGTGTTACAAAAATAAATATTTCTCACAGTCTAAACATTGTCCAAACACAAGAGTCCATGGTCAACTCAAAAACCAATATCTTCCCCCCAAGCCATATGTAGTTTTCCTATTAGTGTCCAGGCTTGGGGGGATACAGCCACTTGCCATCCTCTCTCTCACTTACAGATACAGGATGAAAATTCATAAGGCAAATGCTGACATTGATGTTCCTTGGCCTAAGTAAGCAATATTACGTGGTACAAAAGAAATAATTCGGTATGATTTGGTTTTCATGTGAATTAAAAAATCCTGTTCTTAATGATCACTCAAATTTGGTCTGTATTGTCTGCAGTATTTGCTAAGCTCAACCTCTGCTTTAGTTTAAGTTGACGTTTCTACATTATTAAAAGACTAATGGTCTATTTAATGTTATCAGTGCATGGACTAAACAGTTGGGATGGACATCTGCACACCTACAGGTATATCCATGTCTATTAGTTAATGTGTGGAGCTCTCACCCTGACGGCACAGTCTCTACAGTCTTAAACATACTATCAACTCACATATTTTGAACTGCAAATATAAATGCACCTTGCAATAATTGTACCTATGTAAATCAGGGCCTGAAGATAATCCTTTCAAAGTTCTGTGCTAAAACATTTATCAACACATGGGAACATCAAACTGTGTATAGGATAAAAGCCACATATTGCATTACAAGAATGCTTCATTTGTGCAGCATACAGCAACTTATCTGTGCATACTCCTTACAGCTACATAAAATTAGGATAATGACATTGTTGTGAAATGGTGAACATTTTTTACACAGTAGAAATGTATGTATCATATGGAGTAAGAAAAGGATTGCAATGTGAGCCTTGACTTTATTCTATACAATATTTGGTAGCTGTTAAGAATAACACAATCAAAAAGAATGTGTGATACAACATAGGAACAGTTTATACTATTGTTGTTGGTCCTCCCATCGCTTACAACACAATTTGCTCCACTGCTGGTACATGTCTACGGCACTGCAACTCATGGCGATGTCTCACCAGATTTGTGCACATGCTGCATTGCTCAAGTAGGGTTCTAGATGCGGAGTCTCTGTCCCACATGCATAGACCCTGCCACGCATGCAGAACAGAGACTCCACACTCGGGGTGGAGACTCTGCGGTTGGGGCAGAGATCACTGCAAATACACATGAAGTGACATACAGGAAACACAATACAGGAAGAGGAAATTGACCATTTACATCTCTATCTGTGCCATTCACTTCTTGTCCACCAATCAATATTATTTCCAAAACTAGCAGGGAGGATGTGACTTATACAAATATATGCATATTACTTTTTCATTTTATGTGTGATGCGTTCAGCATCCCACACATATCATCACAACTTTCTCGTTTTTGGTTGGGTGCAGGAAGGGGTCCGTTTCTAAGGAGACAATTTCCTGATCAAGATACAGGGACACTTGCTCCATGGTGCATGTGTGCCTGCACTGTAGTTACACTGAGTAGCTGCAAATGGAGATATATGTCTCAATTCCAGTCCAAACATGTGTGTTACAGTTCTATTCCTTCACGTAACTCCACACAGAACCCTCTCATAATGGAGCCAGGTCTATCCAGGTATACCACATATGCCCCTTAGAGTTTGATAGAGATGGTAGTTATCCCAGTGTCATGCCACCCATTGTACTACACTGTAGTAAAAAGGTGGCTCATGACCACTTAGGTTTACTCATCCCTGGCCTCACCAGGTTAGCGCCAGTGAATACTTCATCTCCAACACTGACATTACATTCCAATAGATTATGACATTGCACACTGAGTGACCTTTGGTCATTAGTTGTCCCTACAACATAAAGTGAGTGGACCAATAAGTAGTCACCACAGTTTCTTACTACCCCCTTGTAACATTTGTTTGTTTGGGCCATTGAAAAGGGAAAATGAACCACACAGCCTGGCACCTGAAGCCCATGGGTCCACTAGTCTGGGTAACATCTCGCACCTGCAGTGACCTTTACTTCCCTAGGGCAATGGAGCTATTGTCCTAGGGGATTACAAACACATGTAGGAAAGATTTTCATGTAGTAGTCTCTAGATGGAATTTCTGGACAGAGTGTTCACCTATCATCATTAACAACTGACTGTGAAACCAATAAAGGCTGTTGATTGAAGAGAAAAAGTGTCAACCACCTGGTCATGCACCTGTGTACCCTGCCATCTGTTTGGGACAATGTCTCAGTTCCTTCATTTCAGACCTTGGTGAGCACTCAGAGGTAGGTGTCACCTTTGATGTACTGCTGTGCTATGCAAACACAACAGGCTATTAACATCTTGCACACAGCTTCAGGTTAGTAAAGGACCACCCCCCTGTCTAATCAACACATCTCAATTGCGATTTTAGGAGACCAAAAGTGTGCTCTATGATGGGTCATGTACAGATGTGTACCCTATAGTACCTGCACTGAGGTACAGTGGTCACACATCTGTAAGTTATGAGGAGATGAGACAAAAGTACATACCCTGCATCACATGAGGTGGAAAATAACAATAATTTGTAAACTACACTCTGTATAGTACATTATGGGGGTCAATTATGAGAATGGCGGGTATGCTACAGCCAACCCACCACTTCTCTACTCATACCGCCATGGTGGTATCAGCCGTGGGGCTGGATACGTCAATCTCCAGCCCGGCTGCCGGCATAGTACAGCCGGAGGCATTATGAGCCTGCATACCACCGTTGTTTTCGTGGTGTTAGCGATGCCATGAAAACCATGGTGGTAAGCCCTACCGGTGAAAAGGAATTCCTTCCCTGTCACCAGTTGGTGGCTCCCCCAGTACCCCAACACACATCCCACCAACCTCCATTGAAACTCCCACCACCCCCTCTGATCCTCACACACACCCCCATCCCCTCTGATCCTCACACCCCCACCCCCTCTGTTCCTCACACTCCCTCCCACCCCAATACACACACACCCGCAGACATGTGCCACGCATACACCCAATCACTCACACTTGCATAAACGCATTCATATACACACTGGCATACACGCATTCACACACACACTGGAATACACGTATTCATACACTCATACTTCCAGACATGCTCACGCACATTCTTACAATAATCACACTGACATGCAGACACGCACTCACTTCACCATTCTTACACATTCAATCATACTACCACGCAAACAACACAACACACACAGATGCATTCACACACACACTCACACATTCATGCACACACTCGGACATGCACACACAACACCCCCTACCCTCCCACCTCCCTCGCCTGACTGAAGCCCGACTTACCTTGGGCGAGGAGGTCTTCTGGCAGGGAACAGGAAGGGGCGCTGCTACCGCTGGCAGTGCCCCACCAGCAGAACACTGCCAGGCTGTATCTCAGGTCATGATATGGCTGGTGGCGTTCAACTGGCGTGGCGGTGCTGGTGTTAGCAGCACCAGCTTACCACCATCTGCTAGTGTGATCACTGCCGGGTTTCCGCCCTTCTTGTGGCGGACGTCCGGCAGTGATCATAATATGGCGGACGGATGGTAGCTATGGTGATGGTATTTTGGCGGCCGTCACAGAGGCGGTATGCGGTTTTTACCACCATTGTTATTATGAGGGCCACAGTGTCTGTTGGGGTCATGTGTGTGGTATGAGTATTAGTCACTTGCCATGGTTTTGGATGTGTAAGCAATACTCATACATTCTAGAACTCTGTGGAGCTCAAGTACTTACCCTGAAACCGCATGTTCCTAAATTCTCCCGCTGCCAAGTGGCAGGCAAGAGTTGACCAATGAAATATTAAGCTGTTGTGTGTACTCCCTGGGAACATAGCATCCACATCAGTAAAGCAGCCATTGGCATCACACACACCCTGTATGTTGATGGAGTGCAAGAGATGTCTGTTGCGGAACATGGGTGCTGTATGATGAGGTGGCTGGAGTGCCACATGAGTGCAATCAATTGCATCTACCACATGTGGGAAGCAGAAAAAGATATACAAATCCCGAGCAACCGCTTGCCTTCCTGCCAGTGTATGTGGTATGGGTATATAGAGATACAATCTCCTATTTATAAAGCTCAGAACCTGATGCAAGCATGGGAACTGGCTTGACTGAGAAAATGCCCACAATATAACAGGACATTCTCTGAAATGAACCATAAGCAAAGAAATGTAGAGCTGCTAAGATCTTCACATAGGCAGGAATGGACTGGCCTGTGAGCGGCATGTTGCAGAATCAAAATCCTGCTCCCACTCACAAACCATGTCCAAGATGACTTCAGGTAGGAAACTGAATCTAGAGCTTACATCTTGAATGGACATCCCAACAATGTTAATCCTTTGCCATGAAATATTCTTAGCTCTTCTCCTCCTCTTCCTCAGATCATACCTTTGCATGAGAAGGGGCAAAGCCACAAACACATTCAGCAACATGTTGAAAGGTCTAAAAGGTTTTATTTTACCCTGCTGCTAATTTGAACATTTGAGCTGTTAAGTGTGGCTTTGATTGACTGTTGGGCTCATTGCATACTTGTGGAGCTGAGTGAGGGATAGTAAACACTCAAGTCAGACTGGACTTTGTGTGCCTTCCATCTTGTGAAGAAATCTCCAAGGGCTTGATTTAGAGCGTGCCTCCTGTTGTTTGATGTTTCAGGGACAGCAAAGACTTCTCTCTGCCATCACCTGGAGTCTCTGATGAGACTCCTTCTCTGACAAGTGGTGCCCTATCCAGTCCCTGGGCCCTTGAAAGGAAAGCTGGTGAGGTCCGCGACTCCGTGGAAGTCGCCGCACCACGTCGCGACTGACACTGCTCGAAGTCCATGGATTCAACGTTTCGCACAGACGCCACGATCCCCGACTTCGCCCATCGACTTGTTTTCACTGTTCACTAAAGTTACTGTACTTGGGGGTCTATGGGACTCCGTGTCCGATGCCACTGGTGTCGGCTTGTTGGGAACGACTCTGTCATGACTCTGTGTTAACACCTCATCGAAGCATTTTGTGTTTCTAAGTGCTATTTTTGAGTTTAATCTTTAAAAATCATAACTTGACTTGTGTATGCCGGATTTTTGTTATTTTGGTCTTGTTTTGTTTAGATAAATATTTCCTGTTTTTCTAAACGGGTGTTGTGTCATTTTGTAGTGTTTTTATTATGTTACTGTGTGTGTTGGTACAAATACTTGTGGGTGATTCTCTTTTACCCTGACTAGAGTGAGGGTCCTTGCTTGAACAGTGGGTAACCTTACTGTCAACCAAAGACCCCATTTCTAACAGAGATATCCTCCTTTCTTCATAATAACACCAAGTCTTTTGAAAATAACCCTTTGAATCTAATAACCGTTAGCTTCACTTCGTATCCGGCCTACGAATATCCATGGAAGAAAGGAGGATATCTCCAAGTGATTGGGATATGAGGCAATGTGAAGTGATACTGAAGAGGACTGTGGCCTCAAGAATGAAATTGCAATAAGTTGGTCCCCTATCATTTTAGTCCTGATGAAGACCTGTGTATGAGCCCGGAATTAGCGCGAGAGCCAGAGGGGGTCGAAACGTCGACAATGATGTTTGAGCCTGGATGTGTTTTTTGTTTTTTTGGATGAAAGAAGGACACTAATGGGGATTTAATACTCTTGTAATTATATTAATGATTCAATGTGGTAAAGGTTGAACCAGAAGGCTTTCCTTTAAATCTCTGTTTTTATTGGTTAGGTGTGAGATTTACATTTCTCTTTTTTTCTTCTAATCACGAGCACTCATTCTTTTGGCACTCTTTCTTGTCCTTCTACTTCTTTGATAGGTGATTTTGTATGTGAATATGTAATATTTTTTTGTACATGAATAAAATAGGTTTTTCAAATAGCTGTCGAATTATGCTGCATGTAAATTTTAGTGTTTATGCATGTTGTTTAGAATTAGTTCAAGAGTGGGCAATGTAGTCTCTTAATAATTTCTACCCAGCCCCTCTTGAGTTTGGCAGGGTTACCCTCTGTAGTTTATATCATGCTCATAGGTTTAGCATGAAAGCAGTGCCAGGATTGCTGGGGAGCCTACGCTGGTGTCCCAGTGAATGCTGGGACACCAGAATAAGAGCACGAGGTGGCGAGATGCAGCGACAAGAAAGATAAGTGTTTTTTTTTATTGTTTCCCACATCCCAGTCACCCTCCCCTTTGACATTTGCAGCAGCCACTGCTGCTTACCACCAGGATATTTTTTAACAACTGGCATGGGTATCCCGGTCCCTCACCCCCGCTTATCTATGTAGAGATCTACCACCCTTCTAGGTCCTAGTTTGCTCACCTCAGAATTGCCACAACAGCATCAAGAGGCTCTTAGATAATGTTATCCGCTGATCAAGGTGTAACTTGAGGTAACCCATGTCCATAGCCCAATGTGGAGTCTGAATTAAGGTCTGGGTCCATTTCATGTGAACCTTCACTATCGTGACCTGAAAGTCAGTTTATTCCAGAGTCAGTCAGATTCACCATTGCAGCCACTTCTCATAGTTTATCCTGCTCTATCTGTGCTTTAGAAGGAAAGTTATTTGTAGCAGGCCTGTTCCTTGAACAGTTTGCTTAGAAGCATGGTTCCACCACTAATTAATGTGCTATCTCCTACCCTGTGGTTCTGTTTCAATTCACTCCCATATTTTCTATGGGTCAGTGAAGAATTTAGCTCCGGTGTCCGGGACAACTCTGAGTTTTGTACGGAAAAGCATTGCATATTGGACTGCCAGATGGCGGAAACGTGTTTTACCCTCTAAGAAGAATGCTCTTTGTTTTTTTACCTCAAGAGTGATGTCTGGAAAACCATGACTCTACTATTCTCCTTTAGTAGCTCTCCATTCTCGAACCATTGTCACAGAATATGGTCCCGATCACGAAAATGTAGCAATTTAGCCATAACAGGGTGAGGTGGCACCATAGGGGGACATGGTTTAGCCGGTAAACTTTCTACCATCTCCAGGGCAAACAAGGGGGGAGGCCCTCCAGGGCTATTTTGTCCTTAATCCAAGTTTCTAAGAAGGTGACCTTGTCTGTCCCCTCAACATGCTCTGGTAGCCCTATCACACAAATATTACTTCCACAGGCTCGAACCTCAGCATCTTCAGCCCTATATTCTGATACATGGATCCTCTCCTCTAGGACCGGCATTTGATTTTGCAGGTCTTCCACTGCAGGCGACAACCTCTCCAGAGACCGCTAAATTGTAGTGATCCGCTCTGCCATCTTATGCTGATTGTCACCAAACAGGCCCATATCCATGACCATAGAGTCACTTTTGTGCTCCAGGGCCTCTCTAGTACCTACTATAGCCATGAGGATTGTGTCTAATGTAGCTGACAGAGAATCATCTGTGTTTTGGAATAAATGATGTCCTCCTCTCTCAGTATCGCTGTGTGATAGCGTTGCTGGGTGCTTCTGATAATTTACTGCTTTCTATTTACAGTGCCTAAACATTTTTTATTGCC
Organism: Pleurodeles waltl; assembly: GCF_031143425.1. Taxonomy (NCBI): domain Eukaryota; kingdom Metazoa; phylum Chordata; class Amphibia; order Caudata; family Salamandridae; genus Pleurodeles; species Pleurodeles waltl. The sequence continues at coordinate 1,258,504,259 of NC_090440.1, read as the reverse complement.
AATAAATACAGGGTATTAGATAGGAAGTCCACTTCAGCACATGGGCACTTGTACACTGTCAGTCGCCCTTTGTTTGGACCACAAGTTCACAGCAGTCGGGCACACTTTCCTCCACAGGAGCACCAGGCACAAGCCAGTGTCCCACCCATATCAATGACCTAACTGTTCCCGCCACGTCTGTGACTTAGTTTGCAGCAGGCAGAGCAGTGCCCCAACCCAGATCCAGCCTCTATCTGCACCACGCAGGGTTCTTTACATGTTGCACACCTTCTACAATGTTATTGAGCACAGTAATGCAAGAGCATCCCCCCTATTGCAGCCCTCCTTTATGACTGGGGTCAGGGGCAGCCTGGATGGATCTCACCTGCCTCTCTGACATGGACGCACCAGAGCTCCGGCATCTCACTGCACAACTTTCACGAAGGCTGCCATCTTTCATGTGAAAGATCAATAAACTCAAGTCCCTTACCATTGTCAGCAATAATATCTGAATTACTCGCTAGATGTGCCTTATTAACATCATCAGCTTGTTCCACAATCAAACCCTGTTCCACAATTAGGTTTTCCGTGAGCCTGTTTGAACTCCTTCTCTCTGTTATTTTCCCTTTTCCACCTTCTTCCCCATGTCTATTTTCCTATCTTTTTTGTACTGTTTCCTGCCCCTGCATAGCCCCTCTAGCTCCCTTAAAAAAGTTGAGGGACCATATGATGTAGGGGTGTTCTCTGTCTTATTGCTTGGCGCGACACTTTCAACTGAAGTTATGGAAGTAATGCTGGCTGAGTGTAACTCAGTGCCCTCCTCGCGTGCACTCTTCCTGTCACCACCTGCATTAACATTGTCACATTCCCTTGCAAAGGTATAGATATACCACCCCTATAATCTTTGAAGTGCTGCTGCTGTTGCAGGGTACTGCTTGCTGGAGCTGCTCTCCACCTAATCTTGGGAACTACCTAGTGTTCTATCTTCTTTTTTGCATAATTTATGCATCACTATTACCCTGAAAGGGTTTTGTTTTGACTTATACTGGGTGCTCTTTTGTGTCTGGACAAAGCTAAACCTCTCTGAAAAGATGTACGGATATTGAAACACGTGTCTGGGTGTGGTTTTCCTCATTTCAGGTTGGCTAGAATGGTATTTCACCAGTCCAAAGCTGTAATAATGTGCCTGGAGTAGTGAAAGGCTTTTGTAATTTTACAGCTGGGCAAGGATGGCACTGGAACAATCCTATGCTAAAAGATTTTGCTGTACAAATGGCAAAATGGAGTGTTGCTTTCTAGCTTGGGATGGATGGTACTGTGCCAATCTTCTGGTTAAATCATTTGCTATAAAAACACACATTTGAGGTGAGCACCTTTGGAGGGTTGCTGGTGTTGCAGGGTGCTCCTTACTGCAGCTGCTCTCTACCTAAACTTGGGAACTATCGAGAGTTTTGGCTTACACTGGGTGCTCCGTTGTGTCTGGACAAAGGTAAAGTTCTCTGAAGAGATGTAATGACATGAAAACACTTGTTTGGGGGTTGCTTTTGTTCATTCAAGGTTGGCTTGAATGGTATTTTACCAGTCCAAAGGTGTAATACTGTGCCAGGAATGGTGAAAGGTTTTTCTCATTTTAGAGCTTGGAAAGGATGGCACTGGTCCAATCCTATGCTTAAAGACTTTGCTGCACAAATGGCAAAAGACATTGTCACTTTCTAGCTCTGCGTGGATGGCACTTTGCCAATCCAATGCTTAAACACTTTGCTAGGAAAACAGACATTTGTGGTGAGCAACTTTTAAGTGTTGCTGGTGTTGGAGGGTGCTCCTTACTGGAGCTGCTCTCCACCTAAACTTGGGAACTACCCAGAGTTCTCTCCTGGTTGCATAATTTATGCATCATATATATATATCTATGTAGATATGTGTGTGTGTATATATATATATATATATATATATATATATATATATATATATATATATATAGTTAAGGCCTAGCTACTATGGAAAAAGTGCTTTTTTGTTTTGCTTAGAACTTTGGCGCCGCTTAACAAATCTTCACTAAATTTTCAAAACTCATACTTCGCTAATATATATATATTTATATGAGATTCCACTGAACCATTTTTACTGTCATTTTTAACTCCTGCCTCAGGGCACTCATTGTTTTCAGTGAGCCTCCTTTCACCTTGCCGCATCAGGGTAAAAAACGTTGGTGCTAATCCTGCAAAGCGCCAAACTAGCCGCAACATTGTTGATGCTAGTTCCCTAGCCTGTGCCATGGTGCGCTGCATCACAAACATGGCGCGCACATGGTGGTGTAAAGGGGGCCCAAAGGGGCGCAAGAAAAGTGGTGCATCATGACATGATGCACTACTTTTCATAAAGATGCCCCATGTAGGAAAGTACCATCTTGCCTGGAAAGTTATCCCCATTTTAACTTGTGTGTCAGTTTGTTTTTGCCTGTCTCACTGGGATCCTACTAGCCAGGACCCCGGGGCTCATAGTTTGTGGCCTAAATGTGTTCCCTGTGTGGTGCCTAACTGTGTCACTGAGGCTCTGCTAACCAGAACCTCAGTGCTTATGCTTTCTCTGTCTTTAAAATTGTCAATGCAGGCTAGTGACCATTTTTACCACTTCGGATTGGCACACTGCAACACCCTTATAATTCCCTAGTATATGGTACCTAGGTACCCAGGGTATTGGGGTTCCAGGAGATCCCTATGGGCTGCAGAATTTATTTTGCCACCCATAGGGATCTTAGACAATTCTTACACAGGACTGCCACTGCAGCCTGAGTGAAATAACATCCATGTTATTTCAAAGCCATTTTACAATGCACTTAAGTAACTTATAAGTCACCTAAATGTCTAATCCTCAGTTAGTGAAGGTTAAGTGCAAAGTTACTGAGTGTGAGGGCACCCTGGCACTAGCCAATGTGCCCCCACATTGTTCAGGGCAATTTCCCCAGACTTTGTGAGTGCGGGGATACCATTACACGTGTGCACTACATATAGGTCAATACTTATATGTAGCTTCACAATGGTAACTCCGAATATGGCCATGTAACATGTCTAAGATCATGGAACTGTCCCCCCATGCCAAATCTGGTATTAGGGTGCCAATCCCATGCATCCACGGGGCTCCAGCATGGACCCCGGGTACTGCCAAACTAGCTCTCTGGGGTTTTCACTGCAGCTACCGCTGCTGCCAGCCTACAGACAAGCTTCTGCCCTCCTGAGGTCTGGGCAGCCCAATCCCAGGATGGCAGATTAAAGGATTTCCTCTGAGAGAGGGTGTTTCACCCTCTCCCTTTGTAAATAGGTGTTAAGGGCCTGAGAGGAGTAACCTCTCCTGGCCTCTGGGAATGCTTTGAAGGGCACAGATGGTACCCTCCTTGCATAAACCAGTCTACAATGGTTCAGGGATCCCCCAGCCCCTGCTCTGGCATGAAACTGGAAAAAAGAAAAGGGAGTGACCACTCCCCTGTCCATCACCACCCCAGGGGTGGTGCCCAGAGCTCCTCCAGTGTGTCCCAGACCTCTGCCATCTTGAATGCAGAGGTGTTAGGGTACAATGGAGGCCTCGGAGTGGCCAGTGCCAGCAGGTGATGTTAGAGACCCCTCCTGATAGGTGCTTACCTGGTTAGGTGGCCAATCCTCCTCCGAAGGCTATTTAGGGTCTCTCCTGTGGGTTTCTCTTCAGAAAACGAATACAAGAGCTCACCAGAGTTCCTTTGCATATCCCTCTTTGACGTCTGCCAAGGATCAATCGCTGACTGCTCCAGGACGCCTGCAAAACCACATCAAAGTAGAAAGATGACTACAAACAACATTGTAGCGCCTAATCCTGCCGGCTTTCTCAACTGTTTCCTGGTGGTGCATGCTCTGAGGGCTGTCTGCCTACGCCTGCACTGGAAGCCAAGAAGAAATATCCAGTGGGTCGATGGAATCTTCCCCCTGCTAATGCAGGCACCAAACTTCTGCATCACAGGTCCTCTGGGTCCCCTCTCATCTTGACGAGCATGGTCCTTGGAACACAGGAGCTGGGTCCAAGTGACCCTGACAGTCCAGAAGTCCTTCTGTCCAAATTTGGTGGAGGTAAGTCCTTGCCTCCCCACACCAGACAGTAATCCTGTGTACTGCGTGAACTGCAGCTGCTAGCGCTTCTGTGCACTTTTGCAAGGAATCCTTTGTGCACAGCATAGCCCAGGTCCCCAGCACTCCGTCCTGCATTGCTCAGCTTGCTGAATTGACCAACGGCTTTGTGGGACCCTCTTTTGTAGTCTTGAGATGACTGCCATGCTCAGATTTCTTGAACCCCTGTTCAAGTACTTCTGCAGGTGCTGCCTGCTTCTGCATGGGCACTCTGTGCTGCTGAGTGCCACCTCTGTCTCCTCCTCCAAGGGGTGACCTCCTGGTCCTTCCTGGGCCTGGGCAACACCCATTTTCTTCAACTGCAACCTTTGCAGCCAGCAAGGCTTGTTTGCGGTCTTTCTGTGTGGAAACAACTCTGCTTCCTCCAGCACGCCGTGGGACATCTTCTGTGCAAAGGAGAAGTTCCTGGCATCTTCCGTTGTTGCAGAATCTTCAGCTTCTTCCACCCGGAGACAGCCATTTTGCACCTTCATCCGGGGTTTAGTGGGCTTCTGCCCCCCCCGGACACATTTGTGACTCTTGGACTTGGTCCCCTTCCTTTGCAGGTCCTCAGGTCCAGGAATCCATCTTCAGTGCTTTGCAGTCAGTTGTTCTCTTTGCAGAATCTCCTATCACGTCTTTAGTGTGTTTCTGGGGAAGTAGGGTAACTTTACTCCTACTTTTCAGGGTCTTGGGGTGGGGTATCTTGGACACCCTCAGTGTTTTCTTACACTCCCAGTGACCCTCTATGCACTACACTAGGCATGGGGTCCCTAAGTGCTTTGCATTCCACTTTCTTAGTGGTTTGTGTTGCCCCTAGGCCTATTGCATCCTATTGTTTTCTACAGTGTTTGCACTACTTGTCTAACTGTTTACTTACCTGATTTGGGTTTGTGTGTATATTTTGTGTATTTTACTTACCTTCTAAGGAAATACATCCTCTGAGATATTTTGGCACATTGTCACTAAAATAAAGTACCTTTATTTTTAGTAGCTCTGAGTATTGTGATTCTTATGATATAGTGCTATATGATATAAATGGTATAGTAGGAGCTTTGCATTTCTCCTAGTTCAGCCTAAGCTGCTCTGCTATGGCTACCTCTATCAGCCTAAGCTGCTAGAACACTACTTATCTACTAATAAGGGACACTGGACCTGGCACAAGGTGCAAGTACCATCAGGTACCCACTATAAGCCAGGGCAGCCTCCTACACCACAAGGGGTCTAATTTAAGATTTGAGGATGTTTACCCTAGTCCATAAACAAATAATCTTCTTATGAGAAATGGAAACTTACAATCTGAGTGGCAGATTTAAGAAAAGTGGTGCTGCTTCCAGTGCAGTGCCACTTTTCTTGCGCCCCTTAGCGCCTCCCTACCACCACGATGTGTGGGCCATATTTAAAATATGGCGCACCATGGCGCAGGGTAGGGGGCAAGAACGACAACATTTTTTATGCTATTGATGTACTGTTCAAGGTTAGTTTCGGGCAATGTCGCATATGGTTTGCTATAGGGTATCTCTCGTCCTCCTGTCTCAAGGCTCTGAAATGTTCACTCGCCCTAGCTCTGAGTGGTCTAATAGTACTACCTACATAGTGTAGGCCACATTTGCAGATGATCATGTAGATGATAAAATTACTTTCACATGTGATATTGTGATTAATACTGTATTGCGTCCCAGTAGAGCTGGTGAATGTGGAGATGCCTGACTTGGCCCATCTACACATACCACAATGTCCACACTTAAAAAAAAACTTTCCACGGCTAGTAAGCCAGTTAACCTGAGTTGGTTTACTGTGAAAATTAGGGCATAGCAAATTTTTAAGAGTTCTGCCTCTTCTATACGTAAACAGCGGGGTGACCGGGATCACTTTCTTAAGAACAGGATCTGCTGTTAGAATAGACCAATGTCTGTTCATACATCTATGTAGTAAAGTAGCTGTTTTTGTGTAATTCACAATACAACGGACACCCTTGTCCTTGGTTCTCAATTTTTGACCCAGTGTGTCTAACCTTGACAGACGTAAAGCCCTATTTCGAGCTTTGTCTATCACCTTAGTGGAATATCCCCGTGTTTTGAATCTCATGCTCATGTCCTCTATACAAAGTCCAACATTTTCCTCAAGACTACAATTGCGCCTTGCCCTAACCATCTCACCATAAGGTATCAAATTAATTTGATGAACTGGATGTGCGCTCTTTGCGTGTAGAATAGAGTTGCAGGAAGTACTCTTTCTGTATAATCGACTTTCTATTTTGTTGTTACAAATCAGAAGTTCCACGTCAAGAAAGGCAATGTTGGTCACACTTTGATCCGAAGTGAAGTGAATATTGTACTCATTATTGTTTAGATAGTTTATAAAGTTATCAAGTTCTTGTGAGTCGCCTGTCCAGATCATCAAACAGTCATCGATATATCTGCCCCAAAAGAGTATATCTGAAATCCATTTACTGCCCTCTTTACTCCAGATCTTATTTTGCTCGAACAATCCCATAAAAGATTGGCATAGGCTGGTGAAAACTTGGAACCCATAGCAACACCTTGCTTTTGGTGATACCAGTCATTTTTAAATAGAAATACATTATTGTTTAAGATCAGATCTACCATATTTATTAGCATTTGAGTATGGCCATATAGGTTCGCCGGTCTTTTGTAGAGAAAATGACGAAGTGCCTCCTTTCCTTGTTCATGGTTAATGCTGGTATATAGGGAGGTGACATCTAGTGTAACTAAAATCATCCCTGGCTCCCATGTAATGTCCATGAGTATGCTGAGAATATGTTTAGTGTCTTTGATATAGGAAGGTAAGTTCCCTACAAAAGGTTGTAAAAAAATGTCAACATATTCCGAAAGTTTCTCAGTAGGACCATCAATGCCAGAAACAATAGGCCTGCCAGGAGGAGAAGTAATACTTTTGTGTACTTTAGGTAGTGTAGATATACAAGGATTCCTGGGTCTGTGAATCCGAAGGTACATATATTCCTCTTCTTTTAAAAGTGATTGAACTAAACACTCCTGTAAAAATGTATTGATTTTATTCGCCAATGCGGATATAGGGTCTGACATAATCTTTTCATAACAGGCCAGATCCTCTAGTTGCCTGTAAATCTCCTGATCATAATCTGAGGTGTTCATTACCACAATGTTTCCCCCTTTGTCAGCCTCTCTGATGGTAATCTCCCTATTGGTACGTAACTGTCTCAAGTTAGTCATTTCTGCTTGGGTGAGGTTTTGATGCCAAACGTGATGGCGAGTGTCATTCTTTAATTCTAATTTATTGAAGTCACGCCAGACAACTCTGAAAAAGGTTTCTATACAGTTGTCCCTTGTAAGGGTTGGTGTCCACATCGATTTTCTTTTTAGACCACTATCCAGTGAGTCTGATGGGATATCAAGATCCAATAAAATTTGTGTTATAGTGGTAGGATCCTGTTCACAGTCCGCTATAGACAATAGAGTAGCCGTGTCTTGGACATGCTTAATGGACAGATGTTGGTCCTCATTGAGACCAATCAGGGAGATATTATTGTCTCTGTTGTCAGAATGATTCGCAATTTCTTTTTTCAGTTTTAGATGTCAAATAAATTTGAAAAAATCAATTTTTGTACTTTGAAAATCTCCAAACTCTCCTGGACAAAACCCTAGTCCTTTGCCCAAAAGTGTAAGGTCATGAGAAGTAAGCTCCAATTTGGAGAGATTAATAACATTGATAGAAGTCTATGAGAGTATTGTTCTCATAGGACAAAACACGTGTTGGCTGTTTGTGCTACATGGATACTGACTTCAATGCTGTGTTTGTTACATGAACACTGACTTCAAGGACAACCTTGTGTTTGTTATAATGAACTTTTCTGTTTTAATAATAAATTGAGCTTGAAACTCTCCATAGTGTTAATGCCAATATATGTTGCAGATTGATTCAGCACTCACTGCTAATTACATGCTCATGGGTGCCAATGAAACCCTAGTCCTTTGCCCAAAAGTGTAAGGTCATGAGAAGTAAGCTCCAAGTTGGAGAGATTAATAACATTGATAGAAGTCTATGAGAGTATTGTTCTCATAGGACAAAACACGTGTTGGCTGTTTGTGCTACATGGATACTGACTTCAATGCTGTGTTTGTTACACAAACACTGACTTCAAGGACAACCTTGTGTTTGTTATAATGAACTTTTCTGTTTTAATAATAAATTGAGCTTGAAACTCTCCATAGTGTTAATGCCAATAATATGTTGCAGATTGATTCAGCACTCACTGCTAATTACATGCTCATGGGTGCCCTGACAGCTGTTTTTTTGTCACTGTGAGTTTCCCTTGAAACATTAGAGGAATTGGGAAGATCCTCTTGCCAGGAGCACCATGATAAGATTGGACTGTTAAACGCTATTATGTGGACTCACTGTGAGCGCCCAAATCCTATGACTTGCTTCCTATGTGCTTTCATTTGATTTATTGATGTTAAACATAGGGGTGCTGCTCCAGCCCTTTGCATTGTATAATTTGATTGATCTTTTAGATTGTAGTGTTGTGCTTCATCTGTACTTGAGATCGAAAATATGGACCGTGATAAACTAGCAGCAGACATTTTTGGTAGTTTAGAGCAGACAGGGACTATACCTAAGCCACACTCAGCGGGTGCCCAACATACCAGAATGGGGCTTCGTGACAAGTTCTTCAAATTAGAAAAATTGAAGAAATAGGAGGTGTCGAAATGGTGGGATGGGGCAACCTTAAAACAGTATGTAAAACTCGACAGGATACCCAGAGGTTTAAGATCACACATTTTTCCTACTTTTGACGATCTTGATCCAGATTTATTGGACAATTGGGAACAGGAATTGGTGTCAAGTTCATTTAGACTAATGAATATTCTGATAGAGAATTCGGAAAGGAAAATCACTAAATTACAAACGGAAATTGCTGAATTAGAAACAGATACCAACAATATGAACATGGAGGAACCAACGGCCAAGAACTATAAAATTCTAAATGAAATTATTGAGCTGCATCAAAATGAGATTACACAAAGAAAGGCGCGCAAACTCAGGCGAGATGAGTTAGATTACAAAAATGGTAGGATCTTTACATTCTCTCGCAAATATGACCATTTATTCAAAAGAAATGAGTCCCCACTAAGTTCTGATATAGGCTCCTCTTCCTCACTGAATAGTGTTTCTACCAACAACAGTGATTTAAGTGCTATTTCTAATACTTCCAGACAGGACAGGGTAGTACAACAGGGCACTCCCTCTTTTTTAGCAAAGGTCCAAAGGATAAGACAGGGACAACGGGAACTAAGCTGACGCAAAATAGACCCAGGAAAACCAGGCGGGCGGGAGAGGAAGAACACACAAACACAAGACAAGGAATGCAGACAAGATCATGGAACAAGGGGAAATAGTCAAATCTGACATTGGCTCTATCAATGTTATTAATCTCTCCAACTTGGAGCTTACTTCTCATGACCTTACACTTTTGGGCAAAGGACTAGGGTTTTGTCCAGGAGAGTTTGGAGATTTTCAAAGTACAAAAATTGATTTTTTCAAATTTATTAGACGTCTAAAACTGAAAAAAAAAATTGTGAATCATTCTGACAACAGAGACAATAATATCTCCCTGATTGGTCTCAAGGAGGACCAACATCTGTCCATTAAAGATGTCCAAGACACGGCTACACTATTGTCTATAGCGGACTGTGAACAGGATCCTACCACTATAACACAAATTTTATCGGATCTTGATATCCCATCAGACTCACTGGATAGTGGTCTAAAAAGAAAATCGATGTGGACACCAACCCTTACCAGGGACAACTGTATAGAAACCTTTTTCAGAATTATCTGGCGTGACTTCAATAAATTAGAATTAAAGAATGACACTCGCCATCACGTTTGGCATCAAAACCTCACCCAAGCAGAAATGACTAACTTGAGACTGTTACGTACCAATAGGGAGATTACCATCAGAGAGGCTGACAAAGGGGGAAACATTGTGGTAATGAACACCTCAGATTATGATCAGGAGATTTACAGGCAACTAGAGGATGTGGCCTGTTATGAAAAGATTATGTCAGACCCTATCCCCGCATTGGCGAATAAAATCAATACATTTTTACAGGAGTGTTTAGTTCAATCACTTTTAAAAGAAGAGGAATATATGTACCTTCGGATTCACAGACCCAGGAATCCTTGTATATATACACTACCTAAAGTACACAAAAGTATTACTTCTCCTCCTGGCAGGCCTATTGTTTCTGGCATTGATGGTCCTACTGAGAAACTTTCGGAATATGTTGACATTTTTTTACAACCTTTTGTAGGGAACTTACCTTCCTATATCAAAGACACTAAACATATTCTCAGCATACTCATGGACATTACATGGGAACCAGGGATGATTTTAGTTACACTAGATGTCACCTCCCGATATACCAGCATTAACCATGAACGAGGAAAGGAGGCACTTCGTCATTTTCTCTACAAAAGACCGGCGAACCTATGTGGCCATACTCAAATGCTAATAAATATGGTAGATCTGGTCTTAAACAATAATGTATTTCTATTTAAAAATGACTGGTATCGCCCAAAGCAAGGTGTCGCTATGGGTTCCAAGTTTTCACCAGCCTATGCCAAACTTTTTATGGGATTGTTCGAGCAAAATAAGATCTGGAGTAAAGAGGGCAGTAAATGGATTTCAGATATACTCTATTGGGGCAGATATATCGATGACTGTTTGATGATCTGGACAGGCGACTCACAAGAACTTGATAACTTTATAAACTATCTAAACAATAATGAGTACAATATTCACTTCACTTCGGAACAAAGTGTGACCAACATTGCCTTTCTTGACATGGAACTTCTGATTTGTAACAACAAAATAGAAAGTCGATTATACAGAAAGAGTACTTCCTGCAACTCTATTCTACACGCAAAGAGCGCACATCCAGTTCATCAAATTAATTCGATACCTTATGGTGAGATGGTTAGGGCAAGGCGCATTTGTAGTCTTGAGGAAGATTTTGGACTTTGTATAGAGGACATGAGCATGAGATTCAAAACACGGGGATATTCCACTAAGGTGATAGACAAAGCTCGAAATAGGGCTTTACGTCTGTCAAGGTTAGACACACTGGGTCAAAAATTGAGAACCAAGGACAAGGGTGTCCGTTGTATCGTGAATTACATAAAAACAGCTACTTTACTACGTAGATGTATGAACAGACATTGGTCTATTCTAACAGCAGATCCTGTTCATAAGAAAGTGATCACGGTCACCCCGCTGTTTACGTATAGAAGAGACAGAACTCTTTAAAATTTGCTATGCCCTAATTTTCGCAGTAAACCAACTCAGGTTAACTGGCTTACTAGCCGTGGAAAGGTTTTTTTTAAGTGTGGACATTGTGGTATGTGTAGATGGGCCAAGTCAGGCATCTCCACATTCACCAGCTCTACTGGGACGCAATAAAGTATTAATCACAATATCACATGTGAAAGTAATTTTATCATGTACATGATCATCTGCAAATGTGGCCTATACTATGTAGGTAGTACTATTAGACCACTCAGAGCTAGGGCGAGTGAACATTTCAGAGCCTTGAGACAGGAGGACGAGAGATACCCTATAGCAAACCATATGCGACATTGCCCGAAACTTAGACACGTAGACTTAATTACGTTAAGCCCTGATGAAGTTTATGAGAGTATTGTTCTCATAGGACGAAACACGTGTTGGCTGTTTGTGCTACATGGATACTGACTTCAATGCTGTGTTTGTTACACGAACACTGACTTCAAGGACAACCTTGTGTTTGTTATAATGAACTTTTCTGTTTTAATAATAAATTGAGCTTGAAACTCCCCATAGTGTTAATGCCAATATATGTTGCAGATTGATTCAGCACTCACTGCTAATTACATGTTCATGGGTGCCCTGACAGTTGTTTTTTTGTCACTGTGAGTTTCCCTTGAAACATTAGAGGAATTGGTAAGATCCTCTTGCCAGGAGCACCATGATAAGATTGGACTGTTAAACGCTATTATGTGGACTCACTGTGAGCGCCCAAATCCTATGACTTGCTTCCTATGTGCTTTCATTTGATTTACTGTTCAAGGTTAGCACCAATATTTTGGCACTAACCCTGAACAGTACATAGGGGCCCATTGTAACCAATGGTGTGCCCCCCCTTAACATCTGCTCTGAGCAGGTCTTAACAGTAGATGCAAAAAATGACACAGTGGAATCTCGTAGGTTCCACTGTGCCATTTTTGCGGTCCCCTTAAAGGGGAACCCCCATTTGCATACATTATGCATGGCACATGCATAATGAGGCGAAAAGGGTTAGAAAGTGGCCCAATGCATACATTGCACCACTTCACAAAGATGGTGCGGTGATTTCTGAAGCCTAATGCCACATTAGCGTAAACAAATTAAGCTAATGTGATGCTAGTGTGTGAGAAGGTAGCCTCTTTCTAGCCTTGTTACCCCCACTTTTGGCCTGTTTGTGAGTGTATGTCAGGGTGTTTGTCACTGTTTTCACTGTCTCACTGGGATCCTGATAGCCAGGCCTCAGTGCTCATAGTGAAAACACTATGTTTTCAGTATGTTTGTTATGTGTCACTGGGATCCTGCTGGTCAGGACCCCAGTGCTCATAGGTTTGTGGCCTATATGTATGTGTCACTGGGACCCTGTCACACAGGGCCCCAGTGCTCATAGGTGTGCATGTATCTGTTCCCTGTGTGGTGCCTAACTGTCTCACTGAGGCTCTGCTAACCAGAACCTCAGTGGTTATGCTCTCTCATTACTTTCAAATTGTCACTAACAGGCTAGTGACCAATTTTACCAATTTACATTGGCTTACTGGAACACCCTTATAATTCCCTAGTATATGGTACTGAGGTACCCAGGGTATTGGGGTTCCAGGAGATCCCTATGGGCTGCAGCATTTCTTTTGCCACCCATAGGGAGCTCCGACAATTCTTACACAGGCCTGCCACTGCAGCCTGAGTGAAATAACGTCCACGTTATTTCACAGCCATTTTACACTGCACTTAAGTAACTTATAAGTCACCTATATGTCTAACCTTTACCTGGTAAAGGTTAGGTGCAAAGTTACTTAGTGTGAGGGCACCCTGGCACTAGTCAAGGTGCCCCCACATTGTTCAGAGCCAATTCCCTGAACTTTGTGAGTGCGGGGACACCATTACACGCGTGCACTACATATAGGTCACTACCTATATGTAGCTTCACCATGGTAACTCCGAATATGGCCATGTAACATGTCTATGATCATGGAATTGCCCCCTCTATACCATCCTGGCATAGTTGGCACAATCCCATGATCCCAGTGGTCTGTAGCACAGACCCTGGTACTGCCAAACTGCCCTTCCTGGGGTTTCACTGCAGCTGCTGCTGCTGCCAACCCCTCAGACAGGCAGCTGCCCTCCTGGGGTCCAGCCAGGCCTGGCCCAGGATGGCAGAACAAAGAACTTCCTCTGAGAGAGGGTGTGACACCCTCTCCCTTTGGAAAATGGTGTGAAGGCAGGGGAGGAGTAGCCTCCCCCAGCCTCTGGAAATGCTTTGTTGGGCACAGATGTGCCCAATTCTGCATAAGCCAGTCTACACCGGTTCAGGGACCCCTTAGCCCCTGCTCTGGTGCGAAACTGGACAAAGGAAAGGGGAGTGACCACTCCCCTGACCTGCACCTCCCCTGGGAGGTGTCCAGAGCTCCTCCAGTGTGCTCCAGACCTCTGCCATCTTGGAAACAGAGGTGCTGCTGGCACACTGGACTGCTCTGAGTGGCCAGTGCCACCAGGTGACGTCAGAGACTCCTGCTGATAGGCTCCTTCAGGTGTTAGTAGCCTTTCCTCTCTCCTAGGTAGCCAAACCCTCTTTTCTGGCTATTTAGGGTCTCTGTCTCTGGGGAAACTTCAGATAACGAATGCAAGAGCTCATCCGAGTTCCTCTGCATCTCCCTCTTCACCTTCTGATAAGGAAACGACCGCTGACCGCGCTGGAAGCCTGCAAACCTGCAACATAGTAGCAAAGACGACTACTGCAACTCTGTAACGCTGATCCTGCTGCCTTCTCGACTGTTTTCCTGCTTGTGCATGCTGTGGGGGTAGCCTGCCTCCTCTCTGCACCAGAAGCTCCGAAGAAATCTCCTGTGGGTCGACGGAATCTTCCCCCTGCAACCGCAGGCACCAAAAAGCTGCATTACCGGTCCCTTGGGTCTCCTCTCAGCACGACGAGCGAGGTCCCTCGAATCCAGCGACTCTGTCCAAGTGACCCCCACAGTCCAGTGACTCTTCAGTCCAAGTTTGGTGGAGGTAAGTCCTTGCCTCACCTCGCTGGGCTGCATTGCTGGGAACCGCGACTTTGCAAGCTACTCCGGCTCCTGTGCACTTCCAGCGGAAATCCTTTGTGCACAGCCAAGCCTGGGTCCACGGCACTCTAACCTACATTGCACAACTTTCTAAGTTGGTCTCCGGCGACGTGGGACTCCTTTGTGCAACTTCGGCGAGCACCGTTTCACACATCCTCGTAGTGCCTGTTTCTGGCACTTTTCCGGGTGCTACCTGCTTTAGTGAGGGCTCTTTGTCTTGCTCGACGTCCCCTCTCTCTTCAGGTCCAATTTACGACCTCCTGGTCCCTCCTGGGCCCCGGCAGCGTCCAAAAACGCCAAACGCACGATTTGCGACTAGCAAGGCTTGTTGGCGTCCTTTCGGCGGGAAAACACTTCTGCACGACTTTCCAAGGCGAGAGGGATTCGTCCACCAAAGGGGAAGTCTCTAGCCCTTTTCGTTCCTGCAGAAACCTCAGCTTCTTCTGTCCAGTAGAAGCTTCTTTGCACCCGCAGCTGGCATTTCCTGGGCATCTGCCCATCTCCGACTTGCTTGTGACTTTTGGACTTGGTCCCCTTGTTCCACAGGTACCCTAGATTGGAAATCCACAGTTGTTGCATTGCTGGTTTGTGTCTTTCCTGCATTATTCCTCTAACACGACTACTTTGTCCTTAGGGGAACTTTAGTGCACTTTGCACTCACTTTTCAGGGTCTTGGGGAGGGTTATTTTTCTAACTCTCACTATTTTCTAATAGTCCCAGCGACCCTCTACAAGGTCACATAGGTTTGGGGTCCATTCGTGGTTCGCATTCCACTTTTGGAGTATATGGTTTGTGTTGCCCCTATCCCTATGTTTCCCCATTGCATCCTATTGTAACTATACATTGTTTGCACTGTTTTCTAAGACTATACTGCATATTTTTGCTATTGTGTATATATATCTTGTGTATATTTCCTATCCTCTCACTGAGGGTACACTCTAAGATACTTTGGCATATTGTCATAAAAATAAAGTACCTTTATTTTTAGTATAACTGTGTATTGTGTTTTCTTATGATATTGTGCATATGACACTAAGTGGTCCTGTAGTAGCTTCACACGTCTCCTAGTTCAGCCTAAGCTGCTCTGCTAAGCTACCATTATCTATCAGCCTAAGCTGCTAGACACCCTATACACTAATAAGGGATAACTGGGCCTGGTGCAAGGTGCAAGTACCCCTTGGTACTCACTACAAGCCAGTCCAGCCTCCTACATAGTGCTTCTTAAATCCGGGCGTGAATATTTTACTCATTGGCTCCCAAGCACCTCTTTGCCAGATCCTGACTTAATCTACTGTTCTCATCCTTATTCAATTACTGTGCCAGCACTGGAAAAGGAGAATGATACCATACTAATTTTGCTGAACAAGAGTCCTAATTCTCGCATGTCTGCTGAAAGTGGTTGTAAAATACAATATTCAACCACACAACAACCAAAGAAAGAGAGGATGCATTTCATAACCTCTGTTTACCATCTGAATGATATAGCCCAGACTTGTGACCCAGTAAATCACAGTACCTGAAACTAAAGTGACAATGTTTAAAACTATTTAAAACTACATTTAAAGTAATCAATGATCAGTTTAGCAAAAGACAGAAAAGACCTACTAGAACTCACGCAGCTAATAGCAAGTGTAAACAAAATCCAAGCTTTAGAACTGTTGCTTCTTGTGAAGTTGCCAAACCCACCACTGTCTTTGCAGAGAAATATCTACAATCCTCACAGGATATAATTAAGTCTAAGATTCTGGATTTACAACAAAAAATCAAATGTATCAGATTCTTTTGAAAAACTATAACCCAGAGTTCAAGTGGGAATCTAAAATCCCTGCATAAAACTACTTTTCTGCATCTGTGTTATATTCCTTACAAATGGAAGAATGAAACCTTGTGCTCACTATTGTGCTCCCCTCAGAGCTGATTCCGTGGTTGTGTGAATAATACTGCAGCTCATCTATGTACAAAGCCAGTGCCTCCAGCCTTTCTGCCTTCAGAGCCTAATGAACTCAAGCCTCCAGAGAACCTGTTTACGGAGCCCAAGCCTTCAGAGAGCCTATTTACAGAGCCAGAGACTCCAGAGAGCCTGCCTTCTGATCTGAGGTCTCCAGTTTGCCTGCCTTCTAATCCTAAGCTTCCAGTCTGCCTGTCCTCTGACCCCGAGTTTTCAGTCTGTCTGCCTATTGAGCCAGAGTCTCTAACTTGACTGTTTCCTGACCCTGTGCTTCCAGTGTTCCAGTCTTCCAGCCTTCAGAGGTTTCAGAATGTATACTTTTAGAGACTGAGAGCCAGATGTACAACAAACTGGTGCAGGGCGGTGCTGCGCCGAAATGAGCAGCGCCACACTGCACCAGTTTTAAAACACAGGGATGCCCCATATTTACTCAAATATGGCATACCTCTGCATTTCCCCCTGCACTGCCGCTAGATTTAGCTGCCTAGCACCAACGCAGGCATCCTTGCACCCTAGTGCAAGGGTGTCTACGTTGAGGGTATTGATTGTTTATGTGCATGAAGGTGTCCCAATGGCGATTTGGCACTTCTATGTGTTCAATATAATGTAGCACAAAAAGAAATACCAAACGTCAGTTTTGAATGATTTTTCATGTGCAGGAAGAGACACCTTCCTGCACATAAAAAATAATGAATGGCAGTATTAAGCCTTTCTCCTGGTTGCGCCATGCAGTGTGGCATTAGATTTTGGCGCTGTCACAGATTTACAGACTATTGTAAATCTGGGGCAGCATCAAAAGAAATGCGTGTTGTGGTGGAACACCTACAGCAACAGCCATTTCACGCCCCTCTGCTTCAGAAAACTGTGTTGGGGGCATATTTACAAGGTGGCGTTATGACCCTAAAGGTGGCTTAGCGCCACCTTGTAAATATGTGTCATGCACATCACCACCGGAGCATCACAAAAAGTGATGTTTCGCTGGCGCTATGGGGCTTCTAAATATGCCCCTGAGTTTCCAGCCTCAGAGACAAATCTCTCAGCATGTAAGCCTCCAGGGTGTCGTTCTCCTGTATATCTACTTCAGGGGTTTCCTGCATATGAGTCTTCTGTATGTTTTCCTCCAGGGGAAAAGCTTCAAGTCTGCTTTTTGTTCTCTCATTTGTCTTCCATCAGCTTGCCTTCGCCTTCTGTGCCTCCTGACAATCTGCTATCTGCTTGTGACCCTACAGTCAATCTTCCTTCTTTTTCAGTGTTACTCCAGTCACCCACCTGAAATTTGAACACCTTTTATTTAGGCTCCTAAGACCCCATTACTGGGTTTGGACTCTTCAAGTCTGCATTCAATTCAGCCTCCTGTTTCCTGGTGCTTCCCTCTGCAAAAATTTGCCTCTAATACTGCTGCTAATTTACTGCCTACCATTCTACCTTCCGAACATAAAATCTTTTCAGCTGCCCCCTTTTATCTACAACTTTGATGGAAATCGACTTTTTACATAGGAGCAAAGTGAATACAGTTGCAGATCCCATGAGCCGGTCGTGGGAGGGGGTATACTGTTACGATTCACTCCCTGAGCTTTCGTACCCATCACCAGGGGCCTAATTGAGGGACTTTCCAATGCTCTAATAAGCTTCCAGGCTTTCCCCTGCATGCATATCCTGTCTTCCAGCAATTTTGACGCTATTTGAAAATTAGTTTCCATTCCAAATCCATGCTGGGTTTTGTGGAAGCCAGCCTGCTCATGCTTGAAACTCCATTACCTAGATTTGCATACTAATTGCTTCATCTCCACCTCTGCCTGCCAAGCATGGCTAGAGGAATTTAAAACACCTGTGCCTGGCTGCTGCTAGCCTGCTTACAACAGATGCATATGATTACTGTGAGCCCCTTTAAGCCTCAGCTCCTTTCAGCCCTGCGTTGATCATTCTAGCTGGGTTTCCCAGTGAGGCTGACCCTTGTTTCCTGAACCATAATTATTCCTTGTTCCTGAGCTTTAGTTATTCCTTGTCTCTGTTCCTGAGCTGTAGCAAATCCTTGTTCCTGTTCTTGAGCTGTAGCAAATCCTTGTTCCTGAACTAGCACTCCCTGCAGTGCTGTTTGACTCCTGAGCCTCAGGTATTCCTTCTTCCTTCAACCATTTCTGCCTGTTGTGTTTCCTTGTTTCCTCCATTCCTGAACTAGAACTTCTAATGCTCCCTTGAAGCCTCTCCTTTTGTTTTAACCTTTCCACCATCCTTGCCCTTTTTCCCTTTTCCTTGTTCCAGGTCTTAGCTTGCTATTTTCCTGCTGTTTTGTGCCTAGTTACCATGTATTTGTTCCTACCTGCTTTCTGCCAAGTGTGTTCCTCATTTTCCCTTCTATCCTGTTAATCACCCCTCCTTGCTAGTGCATTGTCTATCATGGTTGTGCATTAGTTCTACTCCCTTGCAGTTACTGCCTTATATGTTCCTGTTTGATCTTCAGGATCTGTGGGCACAGCTGACAATCTAGGTTGTGTTTCTTGTCCACTGTGAGTATTGTCTTTCAGTTACTTTCATAACATCGCCACAGGGGTCATCTCCACAGATCCTGCCATTGCATGTGTATCCAAGATATGGGTATTAGCAGTCAGAATCTTTACATATGTATAAATCATGCATGTTCGTCCTGGGGTGTTAATCTGGGTGCCAGACAGCTTCTCGAATGCCTGTTCTTTCTGAACCTTATCTCTTGTATTCCCTTGAATGAAGCTTCTCTTTTGGTTTCACTCTCTCCTCTGAAGCTGTGTGATCTTGAGCAGCTCTGTACCCAGTATTCTGTCTCCTTTGTCTTCTGTGCTATCGGTCCTAGCCAGCACCCCCAGACAGTTCCTGACGTTGCCTGCATCTTACTCCCTGTGCCAGCAATTATTTCACAGGTTCGGTGGATCAACAGCCTCACTACTAAGCACCTTCAACCTGTGTTGTTTGATGCACAGCTCTCACTGTGAAAGAAACTATCATATTCACCCATACAATGCAGTAAGATGAGGAGCTTATGCCTCCTTTCCAGTCATATCATCATCCACCATTATATACTAGCCTAAGATTTAGGTGACAAGTGCCATTTTGAACTGTTCCTTCAGTTGACTCCTTTGGATAGCTATTCCCTAGGACACTGGCCCTTTATAAAAAATTCTTGAATCAAATACCCAGGATTCCTCTCATGACTCCACCACCACCTCACTGACTGCATGATGCTTCTTCCTACATCATTCAAAATATTGCAACTATCTTGGTCTGTTTACGGGGACCCCACCTAGACTCCCTAGAAAGCTCATTACATCACATGGACCCTTTCTCTTTACCAACCTCTATCTGTTAGCACCCTGCTACCTTGACCCCTTTAGTACCCAAGAAGCATCAACCACACATGTATGCTGAATGAGGATGATCAGCATCTGGAGACAAGGATTTTGTATATTAGTTCTAAGCTGTGAGCCTTGGCTTCCTGGCCTCGAATGCTCCCTTCAAATCAAGATTAGTTATTTTAACAACTTTGTGGCAGGCAAAACTTACATACTGCCGGCTACAATGGAGCTGCACTGTGAACACACAACGGCATTGAATGAGGGCAGTATCAGATGCTGTTTTGATGTCTTTCTGCCCTTACATATATATTCTAGGAACTCCCTTGTGTGAGGTGCTCTTACACAAGAATCACTCCTATACCTGAGTTTCTGTTCTCATTGCTTGGAGCACTGCCAATTACCCAGAGGTGCACCCATCAAACTCTAGGAACGGTGTGCCCCTGATGAGAGATACTACAATGTGAGGAATGACCACCACTTGCACACTTGCCTTCTACACACAGACGCAAGCAGTGGCACACACGCAGTTAGATATCTACTCTCCCGAATGCTACGCACACACCCCACACACCTCACATGGTTTTCCGTCCCACTTCCCTTGCAGTGCATTCAATGATTTTTTAAACAGCCTGCCTCCAATATCCACTGCTGATCCCACAGCACCTGGTGTGCACCATGATCCTCCGGTTTAGCATCATCTCTAAATAACGTGCCTGGCTTCATTCACACTCTCAAGGTGATTAGCAGCACTGGGACTGCAGGCCCCACATGTCCTGTGCTCTCAGTCACAACAGCTGGTCGAGTGCAGGCCCCTGGAAGCACACAGAATTCGGACCAGCCGCGGTCCATGGCGGTCAGGTTCCACACGTGCAGGAGACACACAAGAAATCTAAAGGAAGTTAGGAGTGGTGTTCGCTCTAACGCCCTGCCCCGTTCTCCTACCAACTGAATGCAGCTCCAATCCGGATCACAGCATACAAGGCAGGCCAATGTAAAAAAATATAGGTGAAAGAAAAAAATGCAAAACACACAATTTCATCGGTTTGCTGTTCCAAATAGCCAGTCGAAGTTCAGCTGTTGTCAACTAATTTATTCGAACATCAATTTGCAGAGGGACCGGAAAGCGTTGTTTTAGTTAAGAAAAGGTGCATAGTCCTGCACTCCACAAAAAATAAAACAGCTTTTTAGGACTTTTTACAACCGGAACAATGTGAACTGCTGTCTCGGGTTCTCGGTACAGAAATATGAAGCATATCGCTGAACTTCAAATTGCTACCTCTGCCTTTTTAGAGGAAAATTGATGAGGTGAAACAGATGCTCAGATAAAATCTCTGCCGTCTCAGATCTATCTGATTAAACAGCTGGGACAGACATGACTGCATCCCTGGTCACAAGGTCGACAGTTAATGTTTCGAGAAAGGAGCAATGATGGAAGTTATGGACACCAAAGCCCTTCTTCTGATCAATCAAAACATAATTTTCACAGCTCTTTAGAGCTGAACTCGGAGTCATGGGAACTCGGGTTCTATGCGCTGCAACCAACTACAACAGATGAGAATTGTATCTTGCAACAATCTATTCTAAAATAAAATTAAGGAAAGTACGATTCTTAGAATTGCACTGCTTTTTTTTTTTTTTTCCTAGCAGTGTTGGGACCGGAAATCATTTCTACCCCAAACTGCAATGAACTGCTTTCTACACCCACCTTCTTTACATTGCAGAGAGTAACCTTGTCAGAGGCACACGTGTGCAATGAATAATTCAAATGAACAGATTCTTCCAGGGATGAGGGCAAAGAACATTTGAAAAAGCATAAATATTAAAGTAGATTGTTTAGATTTATTTCTTAATCATAAGCGTTTGGGAGATCTCAGTGGATTGACAGTTTGCAATAGTGCTCTGTTTGCTTCCAACAAGCGACAGGCTCGTTTTGCAACAGAGCTGACTCAAAAGTTCATATTTCTCATGTTGATGAAATCAAACTCACTTAAGTGCTGAATGGCAATTTAGCTTATTGTGGGCACAAAATGTTTGATCTTCCTACATATATCAGGCTTGTGTCTCTGTTGACCCATAGGTATGTCAGTTTGTCAGGCTGGCATGTGGCTATCCGTGTCAATCATTAGAGGCACCTGGAAGAAACTGTTTGTGTAACGTGGCTGAATTCATCATTTGGTATCTATTTAAAAGCGAATACATGCAGCCAACTCTTGAGTCTCAGTGGGACAGATGAAGATAGAAACGTAAGCCACATATAGACATGTATGTGGATAATTATTATAACGTGTAAATTGTAAATGTAAGGGTTGCAAGTGATGGCCTGATGAAAAACTGAATAGCTTAAATTATGTCATTTACAGTCCAACTTGAAAAAAATTCCTAGTAGATTTTTCCAATGCGCTACAAATGTATCTTGGACTAAACCCACTTCGTATGCCTGCCCCTTGTGCTATCCTCAAGGACATGCACAATAAAAAAGCATTCATGAATTACATTCAAAATGTCTGCATCTCTACACTTTTCTGGATAATCCTCGGTTTGAAAAGTGTACACCTGGTCTTAGTTTCTCACCCTTCCCCTTTAGAAGGAGGAAAATAACTAGAATATGTCAATCAAAAGAGGTCTTGTTTCAGAGATGATTCTCTTCTCACGAAGGTGTTATACTTACTACTCTCTCGGCTTGAAAGTTGCTCACCTCCGAGTCAATAGCCCTAATCCCTGGAGGACAGAAACCCCCGAGTGAATTTTACAGGTGGGGAGCTCCCTTGTAGAGGCAGTGCCTAGGAAATCTGGCGGGGTCGTGGTAGGTTGGGCGTTCGGTCTCGCTTGATGAGAAAGGACCATTGGGGTTGGACCTGATGCTTGGAGTGAAGCATGCGAGCCGGGCCTGCCCCTTCAGGGATCAGTACAATTCATATGAACAAAAACTAGCAGGAGCAGCAAGACGTTCCAAGGTGAGGTCTTGAGAGTCAGATAGCGAGACCCGCTGCCGGTTCCCAAACATGTAATTAAACACAACAAAGGACCAGCGAATCCAGGAGCACAATAGCAGGCAGTCTGCAGAAGGTAAATATTCTGAGCAAAGTTAAGTAGGCCATTGAAATGCAAAGAGATGAGTCAAATGAAAGCTGAATAAGTACCCACTCTCGGTTTTGACTATGGAGGAGGTGATAACCCTTTGAACCTGGAGCAGAACTGGAAATCCTGAACAATTCGACTTCTGAATTGCAGCAAACTTGGGGCCAGATTTAAAAGGCCCTACCAGCCCCACTTTTAGTGATGTTCTGGTGGCGCTATGCACTGCACTATATTTACAAGGTGGCGTTAACCCACTTTTTGTGGCTTAACACCACCTTGTAAATACGGCCCCTTCACACTCAGCACTTTGCATGGAAGGCGTGTGCAATGGGTGTTGCTATTGGCGTGCCACAGCAACACCCTTGCATTTTGATGCTGCTCCAGATTTACGAGTTTTCGTAAATCTGAGATGGCGCCAAAATCAATGGCCACCCCAAGGATGGCGTTAGCATGGGGCAAAGAGGAGAAATACTTTTATTTCTTCTTGTTTCTTGCTCTTTCTATGTGTGCTCAATTCTGCAGCACACATAGAAAGAGCAAATCGCTATTTAAGATTGTTTTGTGTAGGAAAGTGCCCCTCCCTGCACAAAAACAATTTCCCCCTCAACGCAGCCATCTTTGCACCATAGCGCAAGGGTGGCTGCGTTGGCGCTCGGCATCAAATTTAGCGCAGGGGGCTAAACAGGGGTGCACCGTATTCTATAACATACGTCACATGCCTGCATTGTATAAATGACAAAGCGTGGCGTTGCAAATTTTGGCGCTGCATCACACTCCATCATTTTCTTTTAAATCTAGGCCTTGGTATAAGCAACAAGCCAGGAGGGCCAAGGGAAAGGCAAAGAACAAGAATCAATGAGTTGACCCTCCAGACTGGGATGCTGATTTGGACTCCCCGTTAGAGGCTAATTTTGAAGAACGATCCCTAGAGAAGCAATCCAGAAGTTGAGAACTGCAATAGATGTTGACATATAGCTCATATACTGTATTCCCGAGATCAGATGTTCCCAGCTTTTTGACTTCTACAGACCCCCACTTTATCATTACTAGAACCTGGGGACCCCCACTGAATCATTATTGGAATCTGGGATCCTTCACTGAGTCATTGCTGGAAGCAGGGACCCCTGCCTAAACATTGTTGATGATTTGAACTGCAAAACAATACACAAAAAATACAGAAACAAGCACTCCATCAGACACATACACAAATAATTTGTTTTATTTAATTTGCAAACAAATGCAATTAAAAAATAAACATTTTAATTTTAGAGCTTTTTTAATTGAAGTCACACATTGTCCATACTGTATTTAATTTGATGCACCTGCACTGCTCCCATGAACCAATCTGAGGATACAAGTTTAATTTTTAGCCTCCAATTTCAAATTTATTGACATTTATTGTATGTTTAAAAATTTTCAGTTGTAGATTTAAACACTTTATTTATATACACCTTATTAATCTGCTGATAGTTAACTTTCTTAGCACTCACGGACCCCCTGAGGAAGCTTCGTGGACCCCCAGGGGTCTCTGGACCACAGGTTGTGTCCTCTGACTCCAGAAAATTGAGATCTGATACTGCCTCATACAAATCCACTTCACAGCCTTGTCTAAGTATAGAGGTGGCACTATCCTGATCTCAACTTATATCCCTTTGCACAGAGATGTAGCGGGTTAAGTGGTGGGGTAGCATGGCACACTATATGGTCATTCATACTTGATAATCGCAGTCTAAGGCCCCAGTGAAAATTAATTAGGCTTCTATTCCCCGGGTTAGCTGCCTTTGAGGATGGCAGTGTGGTGATGGTTGGGGATTATAATTTGGCGCTCAACTGTACTATGTATAGGTCTGCCTTTCAGTGGCATAATACCCCTGCCCCTTCCTCACTAACATCTGACTTTGACTGCTGTTTGGCAATCCAGCTACCAAAGAGAGTGGCTGCTTCTTTTATTCTAGTGTTTATAAGTATTACTCAAGCAGCAACTACTTCATGATATCGGCTATGCTACTGAATATGTTTCTGGACTCGGACATTGGTGTAAAGATTCTCTCTGATTATGCCTCACTAGTCTTGATCATGAGTGTTCCTCCTAGAGGCTTTTCTCCCATGCGTACATGGAAAATAAACAAAGTTGCACTGAGACATGCACTACTTTGATCATATATTTGTGAATGTTTAGAGAATTATTTAAAAGAGAAAGCCTAAGGACATGTTGTGGTCAGCGACATGGGACACAGCTTAAACTGTGATGAGGGGAGAAATAAATAAACATGCAACCACATTTGTGAAACTAGTCAAAGTGAGACAACTGGAACTGGAGCTGGGATCATCTTAATGGAACAGGAACATAGGAAAACGGGTTCAAGACATAACTATAGATAATTTAGACTTGCACGGAGCGAATTAGAGGCGTTATTGGCAAGAGACAAAGCCAATAAATTACTGATCATTCAACATATGTGTTATGAGGGGTGCAAACCTGCTAATGCTTTTATCTTATAATTTATGACATATGTCAGTTAGGAATTATATTCCAGGAACACAATAAGTTGAGAGAGACCTTAAAACCTCATTTACGGACAAATAGACCCCTTTGCAAGCTATTACACAGAACTAGACAGGGAGGAACCCTGTGACCTTCTCCTTCAGAATCAGTATCTTTGAGAGGTTCACATTTTCCTGCTATTGTCAGAGATTTGTTGGAAGAGCTGTAGGAGTCAATCTCAGAAGAAAACTTTTGCTATGCCATTAAATAACGCCTATAAAATTAGGGCAGAGGGCCAGATAATTTCCCAAACTCTTTTTATACAATGCTTGTTGATCTCCTAGTTTCCTCTCAAGTTAAATGATTCCACAGATATGGGTATGATCACTCCAACAATGATGAAATCAATTCTCTTGATTATTTTAATACCTAACTAAGACCCCTCTTTTTGCGGATTTAATAGGCCAATTGCCTTATCAAACTCATAATTCATAAAAGATAGACAGGTAGGAGACAATGTATACCTAGCTCCAAATCTAGTCGATAAGTCCTCTAGGAGCAATGTTTTATTGGAGGAACTGGAACAAATGCAAAAAGTGTCAGCGTTTAAAGTTAGCTATAGTAAGTCCATGGGACTTGAGAAGACTAGTTAGGGAAAGCAAACAGTTTTCCTGAGGACGAGTAATTCAATTGGCTTCACCTGGAATAGAATACCTGGTAATAGTATTACTCTTGAAGGTGCAACGGAGCATATGGTGCCAATGTCCCCCCACTTCTAGACATAGGCCCTCATTACAACCCTGGCGGTCAGTAATAAAGCGGCGGTAATACCGCCAACAGGCCGGTGGTAAAAAATGAAATCACGACCATGATGGAAACTGCCAAAATAGACAGCCACTTTAACACTCCGACCGCCACGCAGTAGAAACATACACCGTGGCGGTAACCGCCAACAGCCAGGCAGAAGACAATGTACCACCCACACTATTACAAGGCACCAATCCGCCGGCTTTTCCGGGGCGGTACCAACGCCATCAAAAGCACAGCAGAAACAGTCTTTGGAAGGGAAACCACTCACCTCTCGACACCCAACGAGGAACCAGGATGCCATGGAGCCGGAGTTACAGGTGTTACCAATGTTGGTTTACCTCCTCATCTACCAGGAACATCAAAGATGGTGGCAACGACAACGGTGAGTACTGCACCTAGTACACAGGGGGGGGAGGAAAAAGAGAGTGACACACACATACAACACACAACACCCCCACCCCCACCCACAACAACATACACACACACACATCCAATAACATCACAGATACACCCCGTCACCCCCTGGAAGAACGCAACGACCAAATGAAATGAGTTTAACAAGTGTAATATTCTAACAATCTGGTGGCCCAAGATAACTTCAAATCATCAGTATATACAAATATTTACAGCAAGTACACAAGTCCGTACACTGTTCCAGTAAAGGTCCGTGGACCAGTGGTCCCAAAAAATTATGGGCGAAGCCCACACATGACACCTGCCTCAAAACGGAGAGAACACTGCAGGGGCATCAGTTCGAAAAAAACACAGGCACCTCAGGGGGAAGGGGAGGGGGCACTTCAGCCAGATGATGGGACGATGCCACTGCTCCTCAAGGGGGCTCCATGCCCACTGCTTGCTCCTGGGGAGTGCAAAGCCACAGTCTCTCAAGTGGGTGGGTTGCCCACTGCCTGGTCCTGGGGAGTGCAAAGCCACAGTATCTCAAGTGGGTGGGTTGCACACTGATTGGTCCTGGGGAGTGCAAAGCCACAGTCTCTCAAGTCTCCCAAGTCGGTGGGTTGCCCACTGAGTGGTCCTGGGGAGTGCAAAGCCACAGTCTCTCGAGTGGATGCCTTCCTCCACCGGGTCTGGAGGGGGCCTGGTGCCCAGTGATGCTTCATCCTGCCAAAGACTGGGGTAGTGGATGCTGTTCTCCACTGGTTCTGGAGGGGGCATGGTGCCCAGAGTGCTTCTTCCTGCAAAGGACTGGGGTAGTTTATGCTGTTCTCCACTGGTTCTGGAGGGGACCTGGTGCCCAGAGTGTTTCATCCTGCAAAGGACTGGGGTAGTGGATGCTGTTCTCCACTGGTTCTGGAGGGGGCATGGTGCCCAGAGTGCTTCATCCTGCAAAGGACTGGGGTAGTGGATGCTGTTCTCCACTGGTTCTGGAGGGGGCATGGTGCCCAGAGTGCTTCATCCTGCCAAGGACTGGGGTAGTGGATGCTGTTCTCCCCTAGTTCTGGAAGGGGCATGGTGCCCAGTGATGCTGCACCAGCGGTGTGGGAGTTCCCATTCCCTTACATGGGTGTCTGAACCACGAGATTTACCGGTAACAGGTATCATGATACTCCATGGAGGCAGAGCCACACTCCTCCTTGCGACGACTAAGGCTGCAAACTGCTGGAAGTGCCAGTGCTGGTGGTGGTGCCTCATGGAGTGTGTGCAGGGTCCAGGAAATCTCCTGCAGGCTCGTTCGCCTGCCCACTGGGGATGCTGCTGATGTCCGCTGTAGTGGCACTGGCTGGGCATGTCGCAGGACAGGTGGCGGTGGCTGCGGCGGTGTCTGTGGCGGAGATGCTGCCTGTAGTGCAGGTGTCTAGACTTCTGGAGGGAGACACCAGGCCATCTCCTTCAGCCTCAGAAGGCTGCCCACTGGGGATGATCCTGGTGACTGTAGTTGAGGCAGCTGCCGTGCAGGTGGCGGTCGTTGCGGCGGTGCCCACCGTGGTACAGGTTGCTGGGTTGTCTTGAAGAAGGGGTGACACCAGTCTTTCACCTGGAGGCTCCGTGCCTTTAGCTGACTTCCCTTTGCTCTTGTGTCCCTTCTCCACCTTGGAAGTCGCTGCTGGGACCTTGGCACTGTCCTCTTTGGTTCTGGAAGAGGCTTTGCTTGGTGGTTAGTGCGGCTTTTCTCCTCTGCATGCTAGCCCCTTCTTTACCTTGGCAGGTGGCGGAATAGGGTGGTCCTTGGCTTCAATAGGTGGCACACTGGCAGCTCTGATGGGTGACCCCTTCGATGGTCCCAGACTTGCAGGGACCACACTGGACGAGGATTTGGTGGCTGAGGTGCTGGTCAGGGCTCTAGACAACCTGGCCCTAGGGGAAGGACGGGGAGGGAGGTGTAGAGAAGAGGTCAGTGCTAGCCGGGGACAGTTTTTTAGACTCACTGGGACGGGAAGATGGAGGGGGTTTGGGAGTGGAGGAAAAGGTAGTGGTTGTAGGAGGTGTATGTCTGCTGAGTTTGGGTGAAGGTGCATGGGTTGGAGGCTGTTGTGAGGTGGATGGCTGTTGAGTGGGTGTGTGCCTGTGTTTGTGTACTTTGGGAGGAGGGCTCACAGACACACTGGGAGAGGACACAGGGGATGTGTGTATGGTAGTGGGGGTGGTGATTGCACGTGAGCGGTGTGTAGTGTTGAGCATGCTGGTGATGGAGTTAGTGGCTGAGGATGTAGTACATGCAGGTGTGAGTGGAGATGAGACTGGGAGGGAGGTGGAGGACGTGGAGGAGGGGGACACAGTGAAGGCAGTGGATGTTGGTGTGTCTGCATGGGTGTGGTGCTTGTGTGAGTGCCTGTGGGATGTGTTGTGCTTATGTTTGCCTGAGCCACTTTTGTGTGTTGATGTGTGTGCATGCTGGTCTGATGGAGTGCTTCGGATAGGCTGATGTAGAGGGGATTGGTTCTGGGTAGTGGAAGTTGGAGGGGGGAGACTGGACACAGGGACAATGGCTGCCATCAGTGCAGAGGCCAGAGCCTGAAATGCTCTCTGTTGGGCCGCCACGCCAGAATGAATGCCCTCCAGGTATGCATTTGTTTGCGGCAAATGCCTCTCGACACCCTGGATTGTATTCAGAATGGTTGACTGCCCAACAGTGAGGGATCTCAGGAGGTCAATAGCCTCCTCACTGAGGGCAGCAGGGCTGCCTGGGGCAGGGCCTGAGGTGCCTGGGGTGAAGGACATGCCCACCCTCTTGGGTGAACGGGCACGGGAAACACGCTGAGGGGCTGCTGGGAGGGCGGTGCTAGCAGGGGGGGCTGCGGCTGTACCTGTTGTTGCGGTGGGCACAGATGTGCCCGCCACCGCAAAGGAGCCCCCATCAGAGGAGAAGTCGCTGTCGCTGGTGTCCCCTCCTATCCACGTCATGGAGCTCCCCTCGCCCTCCGTCCCACTGGTAGCTTCAGACTCCGTACATTCACCATCCTGAGCCATGTGGGTTGCAGCTCCCTCCTGCTCCGGTGCCACTGCTCCTCTGCCAGATGATGCTAATGCACACAAAGACAGGGTGACAAAACAAAAAGGGGGGGAAAGAAAGAGGAGACACATGGTCAATGCCAGCAACACCACTACCGTTGGCAGACACAACACACAGGGAACAGCCCCATGCACTAGCCCATACACTAACAGTTCTTAGGAAAATCAGCTGCCCATGGGGGACGATGCCTAACTCATTTTCTGCACACCTGGAACACACAGGAGCCTGACTAATTGTAGATGCCCACTACCACTATTGGGGTTGGAGTGGCACAGAGCCTGCCTAACAAGGGACCTACCCTAGCAAGTTCGCCCTGGCCTAGGGGAACCCACAGCCCACATCCTCCACCTAGACACCCCGTAAAGCACGCAGAGTCAGCTGAATGAGACTGCACTCACTCCCTTGTGGCTGCTGTGATGCCCTCAAGCACCAATCCAACTCCCGATATGCAACCGCCAGGATCCAGAACTTCAGGGGGTCATGGTGCGACGGGCACCCCTTCCACATTGGGAGGCCATCCCCAGCTAGGCTTCCACCGTCTTCTTGCTCCAGCGGTGCAGGTCCCCCCATCTCTTGCGGCAGTGTGTGCTCCGTCTATGATAGACCCCCAGGGTCCGCACTTCCTTGGCGATGGCACGCCAAATACCCTTCTTCTGGTGGGCGCTGCCCTAGAGGAAAGGTAAAGTAAGAATGGAACTTACTCCACTGTCCAGTTCTTCTTACTCATTGCCCACCAGTTCCCACCCATGCCCTGAAACACATACACTGACCATCCTCACATGCAGGCCACAGCCCCCCCACCAACATGTATCTTCTATCAGGACCACTCTATAGATTCATGTCCCATCCATCATGCTCACAGTGTACTCACCTGTTTGTCTGGAGGATCGTAGAGTAGCGTGTACTGGGGGAGGACCCCATCCACCAGTTTGGCCAACTCCTTCACGGTGAAGGCAGGGGCCCTTTCCCCAGACACATGAGCCATTGTCGCTTCCAGACTGAGGTTACAGCAGCACTTGCAGTGTAGGTCCTCTCCTGTTGAAGGTCAGGTATCAAGTGAGTGAACAGATAGAAAATGGCGGTCACATCCACGGCGGTGCGTTCCGTCACCACCGGCGTACATCGTCATTGGCTCCTGGAACCCATAGGGGCCCAATGATAACTAATGCTGATTTGCGTAGCAGTCTTCGACCGCCTACCACGACGCTGCACAATGCCAGCGCAGTTACCTCATTTCCCCTTGTCCGTCCTTACAGGTCAGGCAGCTGCCATTTCAGGGAGGCACATGGCAGGGCACCTAATTGCGTCACAGCACATTTGGGCAGGAATACGGACAGACAGCGCCACACACCGATTAAATCACAATAGTCCTAAACACCCTTGTGCAACCTATTTTCTACATGATCCTCTGCTCACCATTCTCCTCCATAGGGCACATCCGCTGGGGCAGATGATGAGATGGCGTCATCCTCCAGTTCACAGACCCCTGGTAGACCTGTCAACAATGGAAGACAGACACATAATTATCACCTACAGACTTGATCGTGCCACAATCCAAGTACTGTGTGCCCAATTGGAGCCTGACCTGATGTCACCTATCCGCCAGCCCACAGGTATCCCCCCCTTTAGTGCAGGTCCTGTCAGTGCTCCATTTCCTGGCCAATGGTTCATCTGAATGCCAAGTATCCTGGCTCTGTGCATGGCGCTTACATTTTGAGGAATAGCAGCATCCCTCATGTGATGGGGCAACTCCAGAAGCACCGTGTGTGGCTAATAGGTGAGACAAGGTTCCCACACAGTTTGAATAGGTGTCTGGGTATGGGATAGTCCCTAAGGGTTGGTGTATGTTTAACAGGTATCCCTCGACATTTGCAGGAGACTCTGGTTACCCAAACCTAACATGGCTACTGCCCCAGTGCGGAACCCCATGACAAGGGCAGAGGAACGCTACATTGAGGCACATGGGTGAACTAGGAGGATTATAGAGTGGACTTTTGGCCACCTGAAGGCCAGATTCCGGTGCCTCCATTTAACAGGTGGCTCCCTATACTACTCCCCGAAGAAGGTGTGCCAGATCATCGTGGCATGCTGTATGTTGCACAACCTGTCTTTGTGACGCCAGGTGCCTTTTCTGCAGGAGGATGGGCCTGATGTTGACCCTGTGGCAGCGGTGGAGCCTGTGGACAGGGAAGAAGAGGAGGCAGAAGAAGAAGATATTGACAACCGAAACAATGTCATCATGCAGTACTTCCAGAGAGATACAGGTAAGAGACTGGCACTGCTCCTCTCATATCAGAATACTGTAGGACATTGTATAAATCTGCCTTTTTACCTCCATGTGTGGACCCTGACTGTCCACTTTGGCTTTCATTTTCACAGATCTGGATACCACATTCTGCCTTCTGCTATGTTCACTGCTGCCCAACAACTGTCATACTTTGGTATGTGCAAATGAACATTAACATTGATATTTGTCAAAGAGTTTGTAATAACACATTTGTGAAAGTACAGACTGACTCCAGATTGTTTTGTGAATCAAGGGTGTTTATTTCAGTGCTAATAAGTGGAGGGGGATGTGCAATGGGCTGGGGTGATGGTGGAGGAATATCCATGGTAGAGTCTAGTCTCTTTGAACACAGGTATATTGTCCAAGGGGGCATAGGAAGTGGAGCAATGGCAGTTCTTGGTGGTCAGGGTGACAGAGTGGTACAGAAGGGTGACAATCAGGAGAGTCTTATTTCCTGGCAGGGGTCTTGGCAATGTTCTCTGTCTTGTGCCTGGATCGCAGGGACCGTTTGCGGGGTGGTTCTCCTTCTGCAGGGGTGGGGTGCTGGTGGCCTGTTGGTCCTGTGGGGGGACCTCCTGTCCACTAGCACCGGTGGACGTGGAGGGCTGTTCATCGTTTGGGCTGGTGTCAGCGGCCCGGTGGTGTGCCACTGGCTCCCTCATGGTGTTTGCAATGTCTGCCAGCAACCCTGCTATGGTGACCAGGGTGGTGTTAATGGACTTTAATTCCTCCCTGATCCCCATGTACTGTTCCTCCTGCAGCCGTTGGGTCTCCTAAAACTTGGCCATTACTGTGCCAATGGTCTCCTGGGAATGGTGGCATGCTCCCATGATGTTGGAGAGTGCCTCGTGGAGAGTGGGTTCCCTGCACTCCTCTGCATTCCATCCATCATCTGTTCTTTTTTGCATTTGTTGGCCCAAGTGGGAAGGGTATGCCCAGACGTGGGTCCCATGGTCACAGCGCCACTGGATTCTAGCTAGCTTAGCTGATGAAGAGTGATACCTTGAAACCGGTCCTAGGATGCTTGTTTCCGGTCCAGGGAGGACCTGGCGTGGCAGTTCGGGCTTGACTGTTCTCATGAGGAACATGGTCAAGACTGATTTGCATATGGCTGGGTCCAAACTGGGGTAGTGTGGTGAGCAAAAAACGATGGATTAAACCCAGATCTTTGTGACTGGGGGTGAATGTTTGATTTGCCCTGCATTCTGTCCATCATCTGTTCTTTTTTGCATGAGTGGGTTCCCTGGGCCTTTCCTCCCCCTGTCGCACAGCAGTCCGCCCAGCTTCCCTGTTGTCCTGTGCCTCTGTCCCCTGAACCGTGTGTCCACTGCCACTGACGCCAGTTCCCTGATCGTCCTGGTTTTGTGGGGTTGGCTGGGGTCCCTGTAGTAGTGGACACACTGCTGATTGACGTGTTCTGGGGACCGTGGCATGGGCCTGCTGGGTGGGTGCTGTGGTGGTGTTTCCTGAGGGGGGAGGTTCAGTGGTGGTTTGGGACTGTGGCAGGGGAACCGACTGTCCAGAGGTCCATGATGGGCCGGGCTGGTCATCTTGATCCAGGCGTGCACAGCTGCTGTCATCACTGTGGGCCTCTCCTATGGGGGACTGGATATGGCTGGCACCTCCTGTCCAGTGACGTTGGGTAGGGGTCCTGTTGGGATGTAAATGCATAGTTATTGTATCTGTGTGTGCCATCTTGTGCAATAGGTGTGTTTCCCTCTACTCCTGTGCTTGCATTATCGCCTTGGCCCTTGTGTGAGTGGTGATTGTGTGCCCTGGCTAAGTCTCTCTACTGGACATGCTTTGGTGATTGGTGTCCATGCAGGTCTGTGATGGGTGTCCATGCATTGTTGTGACATGCAGGGCTTGGTATTGGTATGTGTGGGTTGTGATAGTGGGGTATATGTGAGGTAGTGGAGTGATGGGGGTGAGAATAGGAGTTTGTGATGGCATGCAGGTAGGTTGGGGGATATAATAGTAAAGATTTGCCTTACCAGTGTCCAGCCCTCCAGCTACTCCTGTGAGGTCCTCTGGATGCATGATCGCCAAGACTTGCTCCTCCCATGTTGTTAGTTGTGGGGGAGGAGGTTGGGACTGCTACCTGGTGTCTGGATACCATGGAATGCACCTTCCCCCGTAGGTTGTTCCACCTCTTCCTGATGTCATCCCGTGTTCTTGGATTCTGTCCCACTGCATTGACCCTGTCGACAATTCTCTGTCATAGCTCCATCT
Organism: Pleurodeles waltl; assembly: GCF_031143425.1. Taxonomy (NCBI): domain Eukaryota; kingdom Metazoa; phylum Chordata; class Amphibia; order Caudata; family Salamandridae; genus Pleurodeles; species Pleurodeles waltl. Next base: position 1,258,470,129 of record NC_090440.1, on the reverse strand, counting down.
TCCTTGCAGTGGATGTCTGCTGCACCTGTGATCCGAATAGCTGTGGCTCTACTCGGATGATTTCCTCCATCATGACCCTGAGCTCCTCCTCAGAAAACCTGGGGTGTCTTTGAGGTGCCATGATGTGATGTGGGAGATGTGTGAGGTGATGGTTGATGTGATGTGTGCTGTGATGTGTTGGGGTGTGTTTTTTGACGCCGAAACCCTAAAGACCATGAACTCCATCCACTCAGGATCTCCCTCTGACCCCTGCCCACATCACGTTTTCAACAAAGCCGACGTCACCATCGCCCCCAAACTCCGCAAGATCATCAAACTTTCCTTCAACACCGCTACCTTCCCGGACAGCTGGAAGCACGCAGAAATCCAACCCCTCCTCAAGAAACCTAAGGCTGACCTCAACGACCTCAAAAACATCCGTCCGATCTCCCTCCTCCCTTTCCCAGCGAAAGTCATCGAGAAGATCGTCAACGCACAGCTCTCCCACTACCTTGAAGACAACTCCATCCTAGACCCTTCCCAATCCGGTTTCAGACACAACCACAGCACAGAGACTGCACTCCTCGCCGCCACAGATGACATCAGACAACAAATGGACAACGGCGAAACCTCAGCCCTCATCCTTCTGGACCTCTCCGCTGCCTTCGACACGGTCTGCCACCGCAGCCTACTAAATCGCCTCCACGAAGCCGGTATCCAAGACAAAGCCCTCAACTGGATCTCCTCTTTTCTATCCGACAGAACCCAGAGAGTCTGTCTCTCACCCTTCCGCTCCGAAGCCACCAACCTCATCTGCGGCGTCCCCAAGGCTCCTCACTAAGCCCAACGCTGTTCAACATCTACATGGCCCCCCTCGCGCAACTGGCCCGCCAGCACAACCTCAGCATCCTCTCCTACGCCGACGACACCCAGCTCGTCCTCTCCCTGACCAAAGATCCTCTCACCGCCAAAGCCAACCTCCACGAGGGACTGAAATCCATCGCCGAATGGATGAGCAACAGCCGCCTGAAACTTAACTCCGACAAGACGGAAGTCCTCATCCTCGGTCACACCCCCTCGGCCTGGAACGACTCTTGGTGGCCCACCGCCATGGGCCCTCCACCCACCCCAGCCAGCCACGCACGAAACCTCGGCTTCATCCTCGACTCCGCTCTCACCATGTCCAAACAGGTCAACGCTGTCTCCTCTTCCTGTTTTAACACCCTCCGCATGCTCCACAGGATCTTCAAGTGGATTCCAACAGGAACCAGAAAGATGGTGACCCAAGCCCTCGTCAGTAGCAGACTCGACTACGGCAACGCACTCTACACAGGCATCCCAACAAAAGACATCAAACAACTTCAACGCATCCAGAACGCATCCGCCCGTCTGATCCTCGACATACCCCGCCGATGTCACATCTCCCACCACCTGAAGGACCTCCACTGGCTCCCCGTGGACAAGAGGATCACCTTTAAACTCCACACCCACGCACACAAGGCACTACACGACACCGGACCCACCTACCTGAACACCAGACTCAACTTCTACGTTCCCTCACGCCAACTACGCTGTGCCAACCTTGCCCTCGCCATCGTCCCCCGAATCCAGTGCAAGACCTCTGGCAGCAGATCCTTCTCCTACCTCGCCGCCAAGACCTGGAACTCACTCCCGACCTCACTACGCCAGACCCAGGACCTCCTCACCTTCAGGAGACTCCTCTAGACATGGCTCTTCGAACGATAGCAGCTACCCCCCCCCCCCAAGCGCCTCGAAACCATAACGGGTACATAGCGCGCTTTATAAATTTAATGATTGATTGATTGATTGATTACGTGAATGGTGTATGAGTGATGGTGTTGTGTGCCTCTGGATGCTGGTGTTGGCTTTGCTATGCTCTCTCTCTTCTTTTTCCAAAAATGTTGTTGTAAGGGGTTGTGGGTAATGATTTGTGTGTGCTTTATTGTGGTGTGTGTGGGTGTGGTGTGTGTATGTGTGTCAGGTGTGTGTATTTCGAATTGTCCAATGTGGTTGTGTTTTGTATATATGTGTGTGTATTTTGAGCACGGTGGTGTGTACCACCAATGGTTTACCGCGGTTGAAAGACCGCCGCGTTGATTCGTGGGTCGTGATAGTGTGGGCGTATTCCTGTTGGCGTAATGGTGTGGGTTTTGCTATCACCAGTTTATCACTGACCTTTGGTGTGGCGGACTTGTGTGGGTGTCTGTATTGTGGCGGATTTCTAGTTGTGGGTCATAATACCTGTAGCGGAGTTCCTCCACGGCCACGGTATGTTGGTGGCCGTCAGCATGGCGGTCAGCGGCCTTTACTGCCAGGGTTGTAATGAGGGCCATAATCTTTAAAGGCCTATACCTGTGGTCTTGTGGCTATGGCACATAAATAGTATTAAAGTGACATTTCTGCCAAGACTGTTATATGTGATGAGGTTGTTGCCCCTGTTCTTTCCGCTGAGGGTGCTTAAGTTTATCTAGAAGAAACTATGGAATTTTATCCGTAACAAGTCCCCTCAAGTAGCAAAATCTCTAATATTTAGCTCTCTAAATAAGATAGTTTGGGGGCTCCTTCATTCAACAGAAACATTTCATTGGCACAAATGGCCCGGCCTTCACCTAGTTCTCATACCACAAAACTAAACTGTGATGTGAGGCTGAGCAGGAACACTGTAAAATTCCTCTGCAATACCTGATCTGGCTTCCACTACAAACATAGAAATTGCAGGAGTGCCTGGTGTCTTCTACCAAGCAAACATTACCTCAATGCATAGATTAGTGTGTGTGAATTAAGATACAATATATCCCTCACCTATGTCCCCACAGAGGGGAACCTTGATTTCTCACCAGGAAGGACTGATTATAGATTTCAGGCTGAGTCAAGGAATCTGTTTAGGTATGTTGTATGAGGGTCAGACACTTAAGAGTAGATATCAACGACTTCCTCCTACCTCTGCACAATATTTATAGACTAATATTTGTTACATTAGTCATGTACACCTGCAGTGAAGGTGAGATGATGCAAGGTTTTAACTTAATTAGAGAGTCTATTTCAGGAAGGAGAGATGTTAAAGGCAATAACAAGATAATATGGGGCCCTAGAATGTAGCCTATACAGGCTCACATGTGTGAAGAATTGGGTGGAAAGTATGGACCTTAGCATCCTAGAGAGTTCCTTGTTATTTATCTGGAGTCAGCAGCAGCTTTTTCTGTATGTCTTAAATAAAAGTAAACCTCCTACATAGTTGTGCTCCAATGATACATTATGCTAGTTGACTTGATAGCAATGAATGGAGATTCAGGGCTTTGTTGCAGGGTTGTGATGAAACTGGTTCATATACGTATATGTAGTAGAGATACAGTCCCATCCAGGACATCTGGACGCAAATAGTACAGAAAAGTAGGGAATTACTAACGTTCAGTTACTGATGGACCCCATAGTGACTCTGTTTGGAGAAGTGGACAAGGAAGGGCTATACCCACTCTTGACCCCAGCAGGCAAACTCAGTCGTGGCTTGGGGGTGTTAAAGGGGGTGGGGTGGGGTGGTGCGTATGGGGGGAGCAGGCGGTGTTGCAGTGGGGAATAGTAATTATTATTTTTTTTTTTAACTTACCTTGGCTCTCACGCCGCTCAACGCTCCTCTGCTGGCTGCAGGCACAGGTTCCCAGACTGCCGTGTAGCCAATCTGATGCTGCTCGAAGCAGAGTCAGGATTAGCTAGGAGCACCCAGGCAGGGTGCTCCCAGGCAGACTGGGAGCCTGGGCAGGCTTTCTCCAGTCCAGCAACAGTGTTGCTGGGCTGGAGAGAGCCCTGTGCGAATGTGTGTTTGGCTGTCCTAAGACGGCCGGCCAAACACACATGCGCTCTGAGGGAGAGTGCTGGGGAGTGCTGAGCACTCCCCAGCACTCTCCCTCAGAGCATGTCACCTCTGTGGCCCTGCCCCTTTACAAGGAGCCGCCCCTGGTTAAACTTATATCTCAGATTCTGTAGCAGCCTGGTTGAAAGTGGCTCAGAAAAGGTATCTCCTGAATGTGGGCTTACAGTATAGACTTTGTTTTTACAATGGAAAATTGACAGCTATACTTAAAAGATAAAAAAGGCTAATTTAGAGATTGTCAGAGAGGATAATCCATGACAACAGACTGGAGGTCCACCCACCCGATTTACAGGCAGGTTAAGCTTGAGTATATTAGTGACAAAGACTTCTCCATCTCCATCACTGACATACTCTCCAAACAGGCAGAGGAAATAAGGGCCTTTAGAATTTTTGCCAGTTGATCGCTCGGCTGATTTAGAGTGGGCTGTCAAATGGCCAGTTTTTAATCTTCCTTACCACTGTGAAAAACATGACGGTAAATTACCCCCACACCATGGGAAAAAACACCTATGGTTTGGGGACGTAATAGAAACAAAAACTTCTTAAAAGTTTGACAGGTGGCTGTCATGTTTGATGGAGCCATCCTACAAACTTTTAAGTCATTGACTTGACCCTCTGTGATGGCGGTTCCAGTCAATGTCTAGAGTTGTCTGCTGGCATAGCAGACAAATCTAACTTCAGAGAAAAGGTATTCAAAACTCTTAATCAGGTCCATAGTTGCTCTCTTTGTCACGTATCATAGGAGGCAAGTCACTGGGGTGTGACCGCACCCTCTTCCACATTGATTACAAAAGTTGGAGTAGATGTAAGCCTTATTTAACTGTTAGCCTACACAGGTGGGGGAGATAAACAGAAATGAATGTGTTATAATTCTTAAAATGATAGGCATTACATATGTATTCTTTTAACTACATTTGCTATACGATATTGATATGATCACAAATGTCTATTTGCCCGTGTTGCTTGTTATCAATACTATATTCATGTAAATTTGGAACTGGGCTGTTGTCATCAGAACTTAAAATAAAGTATTAAAAAACACTGCATAAACCTTTTGTGGAAGTTGTGGATTCAGATGGCCTTGGTGTCTAAATATATATTATGTTAATATAAGTGAGTACAGGGGGCAAAGCATGACACCCTGGAGCATGGAGGCATCCTACAAGATTTTCCCTGCTTGTTAGCACTGGTCATCTGTTACAAGTGCCCAATGTCAGCTGACCAGCAGGAATCTGGTTATGTAGCCTTGGAGTATTATCTGGACAATTCTGAGGACCCTTTGAGGTGTCTCTGGCTGCGGTCCCCAGGGAGACGGATGCAGCAGCCGAGGAAGCAGTGGTGAGTGGATACAGCCACAGCTCATTGGGAATCAATGCATCGGTCTGCCCCCATGTTTCAGACTGATTGAACCTGCACAGCATGAGTGCCTGTGTGTTACATATGGCCATTGGAGCATGGTGCACATGGTTTGGTACTGTACACTTTCTCCATTGTACCTATCATAATCACTGTGCACTGCAGAATTGGCCCGGTCATGGTCCTGCTCGTGGTACTTGAGCCTGCCACTGTTACTCATAGAAAGGGGGCTATTGCAACCATGGTTGTGGCAACCATCTTAGCTGTCAGCATCTTCTTTCCCTTTTCCGCAACGATTGTTGGATGGCAATGAACAAGAAACAAGCACTAGGTTATCTCTGCTGCTGCTGGATTCTTGGGAAAGGAAAACTGTGATCCTTGGGTGTGTGGAGTAAGGACAGATTTGATTGCGGGGAACAATTTGCTGAGGGCACCTAGGGCCAGATGTATAAAAAAGGCCTTTTGCGAATCGGAAATAGCGATTTTTAAGAAATAGCTACTTCTGATTCGCAAAATGCAATTTATCAAATTTGTGATTCGGTAATAGCGATTTCTTAAAAATTGCAAATGCTATTACCGAATCGCAAATTGCGATACCGGCCCCCTCTGCTGCACCCCAAAATATTTTTTTACAACATGTAAGGTGCACACATGCCAAAAGGGCATGTGTGATTTACATGTACATTTTAAAAATGCATATTAGATGCATTTTTTTAAATTTGCACATGGTTACCACCAAGTTCAACTTGGTGGTATATAGGGATTCCTTAATGCCCAATTTGCATTAAGGAATTGCTTGTTACATGTGCTTTAGAAATCGCAAATAAGGATTCCTTATTTGCGATTTCTTGTTTAGAGAGTCGCAATGTGCGACTCTCTAAACAGGGTCGCAATTTTAAGGAATCGCTATTTTAGCGATTCCTTAAAATTGCATTCAGAATGCCTTTGATACATTCTGAAATGGCTTTTTGCATTCGCAAACAGAAATTTGCACCGTTTGCGAATGCAAAAATCTTTGATACATCTGGCCCCTATTCTTTTTCTGGTTTTGTGTATTCCTCTCTAGCTTCAAGACTTCACCTGCTTCTCTACTGGAATCAAATGACTGTTAAAAATTGGGTCTCTAATTGGCAGAGGTACGTACCCTGTCCAAGTAGCGACCACAATCCTAGTCAAGGTAAGTCACAACATAACCTAAATTATCCTGTGCTCATCCACCCTCTGGTAGCTTGCCACAGGGCAGGCAGGCTTAACTTAGAAGGCAATGTGTAAAGTGTTTGTGCAATAAGTCATAAAGTAACACAGTGAAAACGCCACAAAAAACACCACACAGGCTTAGAAAAATAGATAATATTTGTCTGAATAAAATAAGATCAAAATTACATAAATCCAATGTGCACAAGTCGAGATATCACTTTTTAAAGGTTTAAAAGTCTCAATCCTTAAGAATCAGTGATTGTATCTTTGTAACACACAGTACCTAGGATGTGTGAAAAATAATGACGCATGGGGGCCACAGAGGAGGAGATGCATTGAAAAATAAGGTGCTGTGCCGGAATTTTTGGCGTTGCACAGATTATGAGTTGTTTCTTTCCACGCTGCAAGGTGATGTGTCGATTTCCAGGAGCACAGCCTTAGTTTCTCACAGTAATGCAGGGATATGTTGACACCCAGGGACCATGCATTGAAAATCCTAGATGTGCTGGTAGAAAGGAGCAGGTGCTGCGTCGATCCGGTAGGTGCTGCGGTGATGTTCCAGCAGATTTCCAGTTGCGAGTCCAGTGCTGTGCCGTTCCAGTCGGAAGTGCAGCAATTTTCCAGCTGTAATGCAGGTGCTGCGTCAATTCCTGCAGGCTTTGCAGCAATTTTCTGATGTGTGGGGATTTCCTGAAGAAGTCTTTGTTGGCCTTGAGACTTTGGAAACAGCAGGCAAGCTCAATCCAAGCCTTTGAAGAGCACTTTAAGAGGAAGGCAGATTCCTTCCAGCAGAGGCAGGAGCACCAAGCAGCAGGGCAAGAAGCAGGAAAGCAGTCCTTCAGCAAGGAAGTCCAGATGAGTCCTTTGGGTAACCAGGCAGTCTCTCTGACACAGTCCAGGTGTAGGTCCAAAAGTGACTGATTTGTTGGGGTCGGAGATCCAGTATACATATCCAAAAATGCCTTTAAAGTTGAAGAAACTTCAAAGAGTTGTTTTGAACTGCACAAGTTCCCCTTTCAGCCTAGTGTTGTCTGCCAGGATCCCTGTGGGGGGCTTACCAGTCCTTTTTGTGAGGGCAGACCACTCGCCTTTGAAGTGTAAGAGTGAGCCCTTCCACCCTTCCTTCCCAGGGAGACCCATTCAGTATGCAGATGAATGCAGATGTGACTGAGTGTCCTGTGTTTATGGTTGCCTGGCTAAAATGCAAAAGGGGAGCTGTCACCCAGAACAGACCATCCCAGACATGGAATGGAGACAGGGCTGAAAGGCACTGATTGTAGTAAGTGCAGAGAAATGTCCACTTTCTAAAAGTGGTTTTTCTAAGATAGTAATATTAAATCCAACTTCAACAGTAAGCATGACTGTCTATTACCATCCTGGCCATACTAAATATGACAGGGCTACTCCTTCCAGATCATAATCTACCACTTAAAATAATATGAGGGCAGTTCTAATGCTAGTCAATGAGAGGACCAGGCCTCACAGTAGGGGAAAATGAATTTGTGAGTTTTTCATGTACCATTACTTGCAAAACACATATGTACATGTCCTGCCTTTTACTTACATGGCACCCTGCCCTACGGGTTACATAGGGCCTACCTTAGGGGAGATAGGGGTGACCTATTTTTAGAAAAAGGGGGTTTAAAGCTTGGCAAGTAGTTGTAAGTTGAAGTGGCATTGTCAGGTTTTGCAATGGCAGGCCTGAGACACCGTTAAGGGGCTACTTATGTGGGTGGCATAATCAGTGCTGCAGGCCCACTAGTGGCATTTAATTTACAGGCCCTGTGCACATGTAGTGCACTTTACTAGAGACTTGCAAGTAAATTCCTAAATCCTAGAGCCAACAAACAGAAGGTCAGAAAAAGGGGAGGAGGAAGGCAAAAGGTTTGGGGTGACCCTTCAGAGAGGGCCATTTTCCAACAATGACCTTCTCACTTTTTCCCTGGGGTCCACATCCATCTCTTAACACAATACCTTATGTTGTGCTTTGTGAGTGGCATCCCAATTGCTTGTTCTTCTGCAACAAGCATAAGCTTTACCAGGAACTTTTTCTACCCCTCCGTAAGAGATCATATTGGTTCTCCCATGCACATTTGTAAATCGAAGGCCACTCAACATCTTTTGTTCTAGGAGGCAGTCTCCAACACTAACTCACCTGCTGCCATCCACTTGGGTGACATAACAAGCAAGTTGACCCACAGTCCATATCTTATTTGGCAAATTACTCCAGGAAACATCCAACATCAAGACTTTCATGAGATTCATAAATGAAACAGTGTCTAAAACAGTATTGGAAGTCTTTTCTCTCAGGTCTAATATTGCCTCCTTCCACCAGGCAAGATAATACAGATACCAATGTGAAGAGCATCAAATCCCAACTTGATGGTTTACTGGATTGGTCTCCAGAGGTATGAGTCCTGAAGCAAAAAGTGACAGATCTGAGAGACAAGAGCAGGCGAGACAATGTGTGCATCGCAGGTCTAAACATGTTTGCATTCCGTGGTATATTTCTGCTGCAAGTCCTTAAACTTACATTAATACTGCAGCTGGAGATACAGAGGGCTCACCGGGTCAAATCTTGCACCTCCTCTTTATCACTGCTGCCCAGTCTATTTGGACTTGTTTTCTGCTGCATCAGCAGGCACAGCAGATCCTCACAGGGGCAACCATACATGGTTCTTACCAGTTTGAGAACTACCAAATCTTCCTTTTGGTGGACTTCCCCCATGATACGAACTGCAAACAAAAGCAGTTACTGTCTTTACGACCTTGCCTGTGAAACAATGACGTATGCTACGAATTCTAGAGCCAGCCATGATGTTAATAATTACTAACGGTAGAAAAGGGGAATATGATGAGCAAGAGGATTTGGAGAAATTCTTGGATGCAATGAACGTTTCTGTTATGGATACCACAAAGCACTTGCATCAACCAGCATGAGAGAGCACCGCATGGCTGACAACCAACATGAACACCAAAGACTGGAAGGGGCCCTCAATAGTGATCGTTGGGAGGGGAAAATCTAGCAAAAGGTCAGGAAATGCATATAGACAAATCTTGATTGTTGCTGAAAACATAATGGTGACCTTGAGTGCTCCTCATTCTGATCCGCTTCTTTAGTAGTTGTTTGATTGAATTTATGGACAACTGGGTTCAGCTTGATTTTCCGCTCCGTTCTGGATACATCTAACATGTGCCTTCTTCAATGTATGGTTCAGTTTAGAGGATAAGAAAAGGACACAGAGATCCGTACACCGGGGACTGCGTAAAGATTTATGTCACTTTCTTTTTGTTTTTCTAATGTTTCTCTTTCTATACCCTTGTTATGCATGCTGTATATGTAGAGTGCCTCTCAGTGACTACTGGTTGACACATTGACTTTGAGGGACAGGGATAACTGACGGGTAACAGATTTCCTTTTTTTGGATTTAGTTTGACACTCATTTATTAATTCATTTAGAAAGTCTACTAGTTATGCATCTCACTCATTGATTCTGTGACTTGCAGGGCCTTTTCATTCCACTTCTTCAACATTGGGGAAAAAGACAAGGCTTTGCACTCTCTCCCTTATTATTTTTGATAGTGTTGGAACCACTAGCATTGTATTACATGGACAATGTTTTGATTACACTGTTTAAACCATCACAGACTATACTGGTCCTAATGAATGTGATTGATTCTTTCTCCAAATTCCCGGGCTATGCAATAAATTGGCCTAAGTGCAAGGCCAGGCCCACGACATCTACTCATACAAAACCTCTCTAGGAAGTCTCACCATTTACTTGTTAGATCAGCCACTCAGATACCTTGGCCTGTATTTGAACAAAGTTCTTGTTAATTTCAGGAGAGATAACACAATTCCCATCATTAAAAGAAGAGAATTAGCAAAGTGGTCAAAACTCCAACGGTCCTTGTGGGGCAATGTGCAGATCATAAAAATGAATGTGCTATGTTCACTGCTGCCCAACAACTGTCATACTTTGGTATGTGCAAATGAACATTAACATTGATATTTGTCAAAGAGTTTGTAATAACACATTTGTGAAAGTACAGACTGACTCCAGATTGTTTTGTGAATCAAGGGTGTTTATTTCAGTGCTAATAAGTGGAGGGGGATGTGCAATGGGCTGGGGTGATGGTGGAGGAATATCCATGGTAGAGTCTAGTCTCTTTGAACACAGGTATATTGTCCAAGGGGGCATAGGAAGTGGAGCAATGGCAGTTCTTGGTGGTCAGGGTGACAGAGTGGTACAGAAGGGTGACAATCAGGAGAGTCTTATTTCCTGGCAGGGGTCTTGGCAATGTTCTCTGTCTTGTGCCTGGATCGCAGGGACCGTTTGCGGGGTGGTTCTCCTTCTGCAGGGGTGGGGTGCTGGTGGCCTGTTGGTCCTGTGGGGGGACCTCCTGTCCACTAGCACCGGTGGACGTGGAGGGCTGTTCATCGTTTGGGCTGGTGTCAGCGGCCCGGTGGTGTGCCACTGGCTCCCTCATGGTGTTTGCAATGTCTGCCAGCAACCCTGCTATGGTGACCAGGGTGGTGTTAATGGACTTTAATTCCTCCCTGATCCCCATGTACTGTTCCTCCTGCAGCCGTTGGGTCTCCTAAAACTTGGCCATTACTGTGCCAATGGTCTCCTGGGAATGATGGCATGCTCCCATGATGTTGGAGAGTGCCTCGTGGAGAGTGGGTTCCCTGCACTCCTCTACATTCCATCCATCATCTGTTCTTTTTTGCATTTGTTGGCCCAAGTGGGAAGGGTATGCCCAGACGTGGGTCCCATGGTCACAGCGCCACTGGATTCTAGCTAGCTTAGCTGATGAAGAGTGATACCTTGAAACCGGTCCTAGGATGCTTGTTTCCGGTCCAGGGAGGACCTGGCGTGGCAGTTCGGGCTTGACTGTTCTCATGAGGAACATGGTCAAGACTGATTTGCATATGGCTGGGTCCAAACTGGGGTAGTGTGGTGAGCAAAAAACGATGGATTAAACCCAGATCTTTGTGACTGGGGGTGAATGTTTGATTTGCCCTGCATTCTGTCCATCATCTGTTCTTTTTTGCATGAGTGGGTTCCCTGGGCCTTTCCTCCCCCTGTCGCACAGCAGTCTGCCCAGCTTCCCTGTTGTCCTGTGCCTCTGTCCCCTGAACCGTGTGTCCACTGCCACTGACGCCAGTTCCCTGATCGTCCTGGTTTTGTGGGGTTGGCTGGGGTCCCTGTAGTAGTGGACACACTGCTGATTGACGTGTTCTGGGGACCGTGGCATGGGCCTGCTGGGTGGGTGCTGTGGTGGTGTTTCCTGAGGGGGGAGGTTCAGTGGTGGTTTGGGACTGTGGCAGGGGAACCGACTGTCCAGAGGTCCATGATGGGCCGGGCTGGTCATCTTGATCCAGGCGTGCACAGCTGCTGTCATCACTGTGGGCCTCTCCTATGGGGGACTGGATATGGCTGGCACCTCCTGTCCAGTGACGTTGGGTAGGGGTCCTGTTGGGATGTAAATGCATAGTTATTGTATCTGTGTGTGCCATCTTGTGCAATAGGTGTGTTTCCCTCTACTCCTGTGCTTGCATTATCGCCTTGGCCCTTGTGTGAGTGGTGATTGTGTGCCCTGGCTAAGTCTCTCTACTGGACATGCTTTGGTGATTGGTGTCCATGCAGGTCTGTGATGGGTGTCCATGCATTGTTGTGACATGCAGGGCTTGGTATTGGTATGTGTGGGTTGTGATAGTGGGGTATATGTGAGGTAGTGGAGTGATGGGGGTGAGAATAGGAGTTTGTGATGGCATGCAGGTAGGTTGGGGGATATAATAGTAAAGATTTGCCTTACCAGTGTCCAGCCCTCCAGCTACTCCTGTGAGGTCCTCTGGATGCATGATCGCCAAGACTTGCTCCTCCCATGTTGTTAGTTGTGGGGGAGGAGGTTGGGACTGCTACCTGGTGTCTGGATACCATGGAATGCACCTTCCCCCGTAGGTTGTTCCACCTCTTCCTGATGTCATCCCGTGTTCTTGGATTCTGTCCCACTGCATTGACCCTGTCGACAATTCTCTGTCATAGCTCCATCTTCCTTGCAGTGGATGTCTGCTGCACCTGTGATCCGAATAGCTGTGGCTCTACTCGGATGATTTCCTCCATCATGACCCTGAGCTCCTCCTCAGAAAACCTGGGGTGTCTTTGAGGTGCCATGATGTGATGTGGGAGATGTGTGAGGTGATGGTTGATGTGATGTGTGCTGTGATGTGTTGGGGTGTGTTTTTTGACGCCGAAACCCTAAAGACCATGAACTCCATCCACTCAGGATCTCCCTCTGACCCCTGCCCACATCACATTTTCAACAAAGCCGACGTCACCATCGCCCCCAAACTCCGCAAGATCATCAAACTTTCCTTCAACACCGCTACCTTCCCGGACAGCTGGAAGCACGCAGAAATCCAACCCCTCCTCAAAAAACCTAAGGCTGACCTCAACGACCTCAAAAACTTCCGTCCGATCTCCCTCCTCCCTTTCCCAGCGAAAGTCATCGAGAAGATCGTCAACGCACAGCTCTCCCACTACCTTGAAGACAACTCCATCCTAGACCCTTCGCAATCCGGTTTCAGACACAACCACAGCACAGAGACTGCACTCCTCGCCGCCACAGATGACATCAGACAACAAATGGACAACGGCGAAACCTCAGCCCTCATCCTTCTGGACCTCTCCGCTGCCTTCGACACGGTCTGCCACCGCAGCCTACTAAATCGCCTCCACGAAGCCGGTATCCAAGACAAAGCCCTCAACTGGATCTCCTCTTTTCTATCCGACAGAACCCAGAGAGTCTGTCTCTCACCCTTCCGCTCCGAAGCCACCAACCTCATCTGCGGCATCCCCCAAGGCTCCTCACTAAGCCCAACGCTGTTCAACATCTACATGGCCCCCCTCGCACAACTGGCCCGCCAGCACAACCTCAGCATCCTCTCCTACGCCGACGACACCCAGCTCGTCCTCTCCCTGACCAAAGATCCTCTCACCGCCAAAGCCAACCTCCACGAGGGACTGAAATCCATCGCCGAATGGATGAGCAACAGCCGCCTGAAACTTAACTCCGACAAGACGGAAGTCCTCGTCCTCGGTCACACCCCCTCGGCCTGGAACGACTCTTGGTGGCCCACCGCCATGGGCCCCCCACCCACCCCAGCCAGCCACGCACGAAACCTCGGCTTCATCCTCGACTCCACTCTCACCATGTCCAAACAGGTCAACGCTGTCTCCTCTTCCTGTTTTAACACCCTCCGCTTGCTCCACAGGATCTTCAAGTGGATTCCAACAGGAACCAGAAAGATGGTGACCCAAGCCCTCGTCAGTAGCAGACTCGACTACGGCAACGCACTCTACACAGGCATCCCAACAAAAGACATCAAACAACTTCAACGCATCCAGAACGCATCCGCCCGTCTGATCCTCGACATACCCCGCTGATGTCACATCTCCCACCACCTGAAGGACCTCCACTGGCTCCCCGTGGACAAGAGGATCACCTTTAAACTCCACACCCACGCACACAAGGCACTACACGACACCGGACCCACCTACCTGAACACCAGACTCAACTTCTACGTTCCCTCACGCCAACTACGCTGTGCCAACCTTGCCCTCGCCATCGTCCCCCGAATCCAGTGCAAGACCTCTGGCAGCAGATCCTTCTCCTACCTCGCCGCCAAGACCTGGAACTCACTCCCGACCTCACTACGCCAGACCCAGGACCTCCTCACCTTCAGGAGACTCCTCAAGACATGGCTCTTCGAACGATAGCAGCTACCCCCCCCCAAGCGCCTTGAAACCATAACGGGTACATAGCGTGCTTTATAAATTTAATGATTGATTGATTACGTGAATGGTGTATGAGTGATGGTGTTGTGTGCCTCTGGATGCTGGTGTTGGCTTTGCTATTCTCTCTCTCTTCTTTTTCCAAAAATGTTGTTGTAAGTGGTTGTGGGTAATGATTTGTGTGTGCTTTATTGTGGTGTGTGTGGGTGTGGTGTGTGTATGTGTGTCAGGTGTGTGTATTTCAAATTGTCCAATGTGGTTGTGTTTTGTATATATGTGTGTGTATTTTGAGCACGGTGGTGTGTACCACCAATGGTTTACCGCGGTTGAAAGACCGCCGCGTTGATTCGTGGGTCGTGATAGTGTGGGCGTATTCCTGTTGGCGTAATGGTGTGGGTTTTGCTATCACCAGTTTATCACTGACCTTTGGTGTGGCGGACTTGTGTGGGTGTCTGTATTGTGGCGGATTTCTAGTTGTGGGTCATAATACCTGTAGCGGAGTTCCTCCACGGCCACGGTATGTTGGTGGCCGTCAGCATGGCGGTCAGCGGCCTTTACTGCCAGGGTTGTAATGAGGGCCATAATCTTTAAAGGCCTATACCTGTGGTCTTGTGGCTATGGCACATAAATAGTATTAAAGTGACATTTCTGCCAAGACTGTTATATGTGATGAGGTTGTTGCCCCTGTTCTTTCCGCTGAGGGTGCTTAAGTTTATCTAGAAGAAACTATGGAATTTTATCCGTAACAAGTCCCCTCAAGTAGCAAAATCTCTAATATTTAGCTCTCTAAATAAGATAGTTTGGGGGCTCCTTCATTCAACAGAAACATTTCATTGGCACAAATGGCCCCGGCCTTCACCTAGTTCTCATACCACAAAACTAAACCGTGATGTGAGGCTGAGCAGGAACACTGTAAAATTCCTCTGCAATACCTGATCTGGCTTCCACTACAAACATAGAAATTGCAGGAGTGCCTGGTGTCTTCTACCAAGCAAACATTACCTCAATGCATAGATTAGTGTGTGTGAATTAAGATACAATATATCCCTCACCTATGTCCCCACAGAGGGAAACCTTGATTTCTCACCAGGAAGGACTGATAATAGATTTCAGGCTGAGTCAAGGAATCTGTTTAGGTATGTTGTATGAGGGTCAGACACTTAAGAGTAGATATCAACGACTTCCTCCTACCTCTGCACAATATTTATAGACTAATTTTTGTTACATTAGTCATGTACACCTGCAGTGAAGGTGAGATGATGCAAGGTTTTAACTTAATTAGAGAGTCTATTTCAGGAAGGAGAGATGTTAAAGGCAATAACAAGATAATATGGGGCCCTAGAATGTAGCCTATACAGGCTCACATGTGTGAAGAATTGGGTGGAAAGTATGGACCTTAGCATCCTAGAGAGTTCCTTGTTATTTATCTGGAGTCAGCAGCAGCTTTTTCTGTATGTCTTAAATAAAAGTAAACCTCCTACATAGTTGTGCTCCAATGATACCTTATGCTAGTTGACTTGATAGCAATGAATGGAGATTCAGGGCTTTGTTGCAGGGTTGTGATGAAACTGGTTCATATACGTATATGTAGTAGAGATACAGTCCCATCCAGGACATCTGGACGCAAATAGTACAGAAAAGTAGGGAATTACTAACATTCAGTTACTGATGGACCCCATAGTGACTCTGTTTGGAGAAGTGGACAAGGAAGGGCTATACCCACTCTTGACCCCAGCAGGCAAACTCAGTCGTGGCTTGGGGGTGTTAAAGGGGGTGGGGTGGGGTGGTGCGTATGGGGGGAGCAGGCGGTGTTGCAGTGGGGAATAGTAATTATTATTATTTTTTTTAACTTACCTTGGCTCTCATGCCGCTCAACGCTCCTCTGCTGGCTGCAGGCACAGGTTCCCAGCCTGCCGTGTAGCCAATCTGATGCTGCTCGAAGCAGAGTCAGGATTAGCTAGGAGCACCCAGGCAGGGTGCTCCCAGGCAGACTGGGAGCCTGGGCAGGCTTTCTCCAGTCCAGCAACAGTGTTGCTGGGCTGGGGAGAGCCCTGTGCGAATGTGTGTTTGGCTGTCCTAAGACGGCCGGCCAAACACACATGCGCTCTGAGGGAGAGTGCTGGGGAGTGCTGAGCACTCCCCAGCACTCTCCCTCAGAGCATGCCACCTCTGTGGCCCTGCCCCTTTACAAGGAGCCACCCCTGGTTAAACTTATATCTCAGATTCTGTAGCAGCCTGGTTGAAAGTGGCTCAGAAAAGGTATCTCCTGAATGTGGGCTTACAGTATAGACTTTGTTTTTACAATGGAAAATTGACAGCTATACTTAAAAGATAAAAAAGGCTAATTTAGAGATTGTCAGAGAGGATAATCCATGACAACAGACTGGAGGTCCACCCACCCGATTTACAGGCAGGTTAAGCTTGAGTATATTAGTGACAAAGACTTCTCCATCTCCATCACTGACATACTCTCCAAACAGGCAGAGGAAATAAGGGCCTTTAGAATTTTTGCCAGTTGATCGCTCGGCTGATTTAGAGTGGGCTGTCAAATGGCCAGTTTTTAATCTTCCTTACCACTGTGAAAAACATGACGGTAAATTACCCCCACACCATGGGAAAAAACACCTATGGTGTGGGGACGTAATAGAAACAAAAACTTCTTAAAAGTTTGACAGGTGGCTGTCAAGTTTGATGGAGCCATCCTACAAACTTTTAAGTCATTGACTTGACCCTCTGTGATGGCGGTTCCAGTCAATGTCTAGAGTTGTCTGCTGGCATAGCAGACAAATCTAACTTCAGAGAAAAGGTATTCGAAACTCTTAATCAGGTCCATAGTTGCTCTCTTTGTCACGTATCATAGGAGGCAAGTCACTGGGGTGTGACCGCACCCTCTTCCACATTGATTACAAAAGTTGGAGTAGATGTAAGCCTTATTTAACTGTTAGCCTACACAGGTGGGGGAGATAAACAGAAATGAATGTGTTATAATTCTTAAAATGATAGGCATTACATATGTATTCTTTTAACTACATTTGCTATACGATATTGATATGATCACAAATGTCTATTTGCCCGTGTTGCTTGTTATCAATACTATATTCATGTAAATTTGGAACTGGGCTGTTGTCATTAGAACTTAAAATAAAGTATTAAAAAACACTGCATAAACCTTTTGTGGAAGTTGTGGATTCAGATGGCCTTGGTGTCTAAATATTTATTATGTTAATATAAGTGAGTACAGGGGGCAAAGCATGACACCCTGGAGCATGGAGGCATCCTACAAGATTTTCCCTGCTTGTTAGCACTGGTCATCTGTTACAAGTGCCCAATGTCAGCTGACCAGCAGGAATCTGGTTATGTAGCCTTGGAGTATTATCTGGACAATTCTGAGGACCCTTTGAGGTGTCTCTGGCTGCGGTCCCCAGGGAGACGGATGCAGCAGCCGAGGAAGCAGTGGTGAGTGGATACAGCCACAGCTCATTGGGAATCAATGCATCGGTCTGCCCCCATGTTTCAGACTGATTGAACCTGCACAGCATGAGTGCCTGTGTGTTACATATGGCCATTGGAGCATGGTGCACATGGTTTGGTACTGTACACTTTCTCCATTGTACCTATCATAATCACTGTGCACTGCAGAATTGGCCCGGGCATGGTCCTGCTCGTGGTACTTGAGCCTGCCACTGTTACTCATAGAAAGGGGGCTATTGCAACCATTGTTGTGGCAACCATCTTAGCTGTCAGCATCTTCTTTCCCTTTTCCGCAACGATTGTTGGATGGCAATGAACAAGAAACAAGCACTAGGTTATCTCTGCTGCTGCTGGATTCTTGGGAAAGGAAAACTGTGATCCTTGGGTGTGTGGAGTAAGGACAGATTTGATTGCGGGGAACAATTTGCTGAGGGCACCTAGGGCCAGATGTATAAAAAAGGCCTTTTGCGAATCGGAAATAGTGATTTTTAAGAAATAGCTACTTCTGATTCGCAAAATGCAATTTATCAAATTTGTGATTCGGTAATAGCGATTTCTTAAAAATCGCAAATGCTATTACCAAATCGCAAATTGCGATACCGGCCCCCTCTGCTGCACCCCAAAATATTTTTTACAACATGTAAGGTGCACACATGCCAAAAGGGCATGTGTGATTTACATGTACATTTTAAAAATGCATATTAGATGCATTTTTTTAAATTTGCACATGGTTACCACCAAGTTCAACTTGGTGGTATATAGGGATTCCTTAATGCCCAATTTGCATTAAGGAATTGCTTGTTACATGTGCTTTAGAAATCGCAAATAAGGATTCCTTATTTGCGATTTCTTGTTTAGAGAGTCGCAATGTGCAACTCTCTAAACAAGGTTGCAATTTTAAGGAATCGCTATTTTAGCGATTCCTTAAAATTGCATTCAGAATGCCTTTGATACATTCTGAAATGGCTTTTTGCATTCGCAAACAGAAATTTGCACCGTTTGCGAATGCAAAAATCTTTGATACATCTGGCCCCTATTCTTTTTCTGGTTTTGTGTATTCCTCTCTAGCTTCAAGACTTCACCTGCTTCTCTACTGGAATCAAATGACTGTTAAAAATTGGGTCTCTAATTGGCAGAGGTACGTACCCTGTCCAAGTAGGGACCACAATCCTAGTCAAGGTAAGTCACAACATAACCTAAATTATCCTGTGCTCATCCAGCCTCTGGTAGCTTGCCACAGGGCAGGCAGGCTTAACTTAGAAGGCAATGTGTAAAGTGTTTGTGCAATAAGTCATAAAGTAACACAGTGAAAACGCCACAAAAAACACCACACAGGCTTAGAAAAATAGATAATATTTGTCTGAATAAAATAAGATCAAAATTACATAAATCCAATGTGCACAAGTCGAGATATCACTTTTTAAAGGTTTAAAAGTCTCAATCCTTAAGAATCAGTGATTGTATCTTTGTAACACACAGTACCTAGGATGTGTGAAAAATAATGACGCATGGGGGCCACAGAGGAGGAGATGCATTGAAAAATAAGGTGCTGCGCCGGAATTTATGGCGTTGCACAGATTATGAGTTGTTTCTTTCCACGCTGCAAGGTGATGTGTCGATTTCCAGGAGCACAGCCTTAGTTTCTCACAGTAATGCAGGGATATGTTGACACCCAGGGACCATGCATTGAAAATCCTAGATGTGCTGGTAGAAAGGAGCAGGTGCTGCGTCGATCCGGTAGGTGCTGCGGTGATGTTCCAGCAGATTTCCAGTTGCGAGTCCAGTGCTGTGCCGTTCCAGTCGGAAGTGCAGCAATTTTCCAGCTGTAATGCAGGTGCTGCCTCAATTCCTGCAGGCTTTGCAGCAATTTTCTGATGTGTGGGGATTTCCTGAAGAAGTCTTTGTTGGCCTTGAGACTTTGGAAACAGCAGGCAAGCTCAATCCAAGCCTTTGAAGAGCACTTTAAGAGGAAGGCAGATTCCTTCCAGCAGAGGCAGGAGCACCAAGCAGCAGGGCAAGAAGCAGGAAAGCAGTCCTTCAGCAAGGAAGTCCAGATGAGTCCTTTGGGTAACCAGGCAGTCTCTCTGACACAGTCCAGGTGTAGGTCTAAAAGTGACTGATTTGTTGGGGTCGGAGATCCAGTATACATACCCAAAAATGCCTTTAAAGTTGAAGAAACTTCAAAGAGTTGTTTTGAACTGTACAAGTTCCCCTTTCAGCCTAGTGTTGTCTGCCAGGATCCCTGTGGGGGGCTTACCAGTCCTTTGTGTGAGGGCAGACCACTCGCCTTTGAAGTGTAAGAGTGAGCCCTTCCACCCTTCCACCCTTCCTTCCCAGGGAGACCCATTCAGTATGCAGATGAATGCAGATGTGACTGAGTGTCCTGTGTTTATGGTTGCCTGGCTAAAATGCAAAAGGGGAGCTGTCACCCAGAACAGACCATCCCAGACATGGAATGGAGACAGGGCTGAAAGGCACTGATTGTAGTAAGTGCAGAGAAATGTCCACTTTCTAAAAGTGGTTTTTCTAAGATAGTAATATTAAATCCAACTTCAACAGTAAGCATGACTGTCTATTACCATCCTGGCCATACTAAATATGACAGGGCTACTCCTTCCAGATCATAATCTACCACTTAAAATAATATGAGGGCAGTTCTAATGCTAGTCAATGAGAGGACCAGGCCTCACAGTAGGGGAAAATGAATTTGTGAGTTTTTCATGTACCATTACTTGCAAAACACATATGTACATGTCCTGCCTTTTACTTACATGGCACCCTGCCCTACGGGGTACATAGGGCCTACCTTAGGGGAGATAGGGGTGACCTATGTTTAGAAAAAGGGGGTTTAAAGCTTGGCAAGTAGTTGTAAGTTGAAGTGGCATTGTCAGGTTTTGCAATGGCAGGCCTGAGAAATGGTTAAGGGGCTACTTATGTGGGTGGCATAATCAGTGCTGCAGGCCCACTAGTGGCATTTAATTTACAGGCCCTGTGCACATGTAGTGCACTTTACTAGAGACTTGCAAGTAAATTCCTAAATCCTAGAGCCAACAAACAGAAGGTCAGAAAAAGGGGAGGAGGAAGGCAAAAGGTTTGGGGTGACCCTTCAGAGAGGGCCATTTTCCAACAATGACCTTCTCACTTTTTCCCTGGGGTCCACATCCATCTCTTAACACAATACCTTATGTTGTGCTTTGTGAGTGGCATCCCAATTGCTTGTTCTTCTGCAACAAGCATAAGCTTTACCGGGAACTTTTTCTACCCCTCCGTAAGAGATCATATTGGTTCTCCCATGCACATTTGTAAATCGAAGGCCACTCAACATCTTTTGTTCTAGGAGGCAGTCTCCAACACTAACTCACCTGCTGCCATCCACTTTGGTGACATAACAAGCAAGTTGACCCACAGTCCATATCTTCTTTGGCAAATTACTCCAGGAAACATCCAACATCAAGACTTTCATGAGATTCATAAATGAAACAGTGTCTAAAACAGTATTGGAAGTCTTTTCTCTCAGGTCTAATATTGCCTCCTTCCACCAGGCAAGATAATACAGATACCAATGTGAAGAGCATCAAATCCCAACTTGATGGTTTACTGGATTGGTCTCCAGAGGTATGAGTCCTGAAGCAAAAAGTGACAGATCTGAGAGACAAGAGCAGGCGAGACAATGTGTGCATCGCAGGTCTAAACATGTTTGCATTCCGTGGTATATTTCTGCTGCAAGTCCTTAAACTTACATTAATACTGCAGCTGGAGATACAGAGGGCTCACCGGGTCAAATCTTGCACCTCCTCTTTATCACTGCTGCCCAGTCTATTTGGACTTGTTTTCTGCTGCATCAGCAGGCACAGCAGATCCTCACAGGGGCAACCATACATGGTTCTTACCAGTTTGAGAACTACCAAATCTTCCTTTTGGTGGACTTCCCCCATGATACGAACTGCAAACAAAAGCAGTTACTGTCTTTACGACCTTGCCTGTGAAACAATGACGTATGCTACGAATTCTAGAGCCAGCCATGATGTTAATAATTACTAACGGTAGAAAAGGGGAATATGATGAGCAAGAGGATTTGGAGAAATTCTTGGATGCAATGAACGTTTCTGTTATGGATACCACAAAGCACTTGCATCAACCAGCATGAGAGAGCACCGCATGGCTGACAACCAACATGAACACCAAAGACTGGAAGGGGCCCTCAATAGTGATCGTTGGGAGGGGAAAATCTAGCAAAAGGTCAGGAAACGCATATAGACAAATCTTGATTGTTGCTGAAAACATAATGGTGACCTTGAGTGCTCCTCATTCTGATCCGCTTCTTTAGTAGTTGTTTGATTGAATTTATGGACAACTGGGTTCAGCTTGATTTTCCGCTCCGTTCTGGATACATCTAACATGTGCCTTCTTCAATGTATGGTTCAGTTTAGAGGATAAGAAAAGGACACAGAGATCCGTACACCGGGGACTGCGTAAAGATTTATGTCACTTTCTTTTTGTTTTTCTAATGTTTCTCTTTCTATACCCTTGTTATGCATGCTGTATATGTAGAGTGCCTCTCAGTGACTACTGGTTGACACATTGACTTTGAGGGACAGGGATAACTGACGGGTAACAGATTTCCTTTTTTTGGATTTAGTTTGACACTCATTTATTAATTCATTTAGAAAGTCTACTAGTTATGCATCTCACTCATTGATTCTGTGACTTGCAGGGCCTTTTCATTCCACTTCTTCAACATTGGGGAAAAAGACAAGGCTTTGCACTCTCTCCCTTATTATTTTTGATAGTGTTGGAACCACTAGCATTGTATTACATGGACAATGTTTTGATTACACTGTTTAAACCATCACAGACTATACTGGTCCTAATGAATGTGATTGATTCTTTCTCCAAATTCCCGGGCTATGCAATAAATTGGCCTAAGTGCAAGGCCAGGCCCACGACATCTACTCATACAAAACCTCTCTAGGAAGTCTCACCATTTACTTGTTAGATCAGCCACTCAGATACCTTGGCCTGTATTTGAACAAAGTTCTTGTTAATTTCAGGAGAGATAACACAATTCCCATCATTAAAAGAAGAGAATTAGCAAAGTGGTCAAAACTCCAACGGTCCTTGTGGGGCAATGTGCAGATCATAAAAATGAATGTGCTATGTTCACTGCTGCCCAACAACTGTCATACTTTGGTATGTGCAAATGAACATTAACATTGATATTTGTCAAAGAGTTTGTAATAACACATTTGTGAAAGTACAGACTGACTCCAGATTGTTTTGTGAATCAAGGGTGTTTATTTCAGTGCTAATAAGTGGAGGGGGATGTGCAATGGGCTGGGGTGATGGTGGAGGAATATCCATGGTAGAGTCTAGTCTCTTTGAACACAGGTATATTGTCCAAGGGGGCATAGGAAGTGGAGCAATGGCAGTTCTTGGTGGTCAGGGTGACAGAGTGGTACAGAAGGGTGACAATCAGGAGAGTCTTATTTCCTGGCAGGGGTCTTGGCAATGTTCTCTGTCTTGTGCCTGGATCGCAGGGACCGTTTGCGGGGTGGTTCTCCTTCTGCAGGGGTGGGGTGCTGGTGGCCTGTTGGTCCTGTGGGGGGACCTCCTGTCCACTAGCACCGGTGGACGTGGAGGGCTGTTCATCGTTTGGGCTGGTGTCAGCGGCCCGGTGGTGTGCCACTGGCTCCCTCATGGTGTTTGCAATGTCTGCCAGCAACCCTGCTATGGTGACCAGGGTGGTGTTAATGGACTTTAATTCCTCCCTGATCCCCATGTACTGTTCCTCCTGCAGCCGTTGGGTCTCCTAAAACTTGGCCATTACTGTGCCAATGGTCTCCTGGGAATGATGGCATGCTCCCATGATGTTGGAGAGTGCCTCGTGGAGAGTGGGTTCCCTGCACTCCTCTACATTCCATCCATCATCTGTTCTTTTTTGCATTTGTTGGCCCAAGTGGGAAGGGTATGCCCAGACGTGGGTCCCATGGTCACAGCGCCACTGGATTCTAGCTAGCTTAGCTGATGAAGAGTGATACCTTGAAACCGGTCCTAGGATGCTTGTTTCCGGTCCAGGGAGGACCTGGCGTGGCAGTTCGGGCTTGACTGTTCTCATGAGGAACATGGTCAAGACTGATTTGCATATGGCTGGGTCCAAACTGGGGTAGTGTGGTGAGCAAAAAACGATGGATTAAACCCAGATCTTTGTGACTGGGGGTGAATGTTTGATTTGCCCTGCATTCTGTCCATCATCTGTTCTTTTTTGCATGAGTGGGTTCCCTGGGCCTTTCCTCCCCCTGTCGCACAGCAGTCTGCCCAGCTTCCCTGTTGTCCTGTGCCTCTGTCCCCTGAACCGTGTGTCCACTGCCACTGACGCCAGTTCCCTGATCGTCCTGGTTTTGTGGGGTTGGCTGGGGTCCCTGTAGTAGTGGACACACTGCTGATTGACGTGTTCTGGGGACCGTGGCATGGGCCTGCTGGGTGGGTGCTGTGGTGGTGTTTCCTGAGGGGGGAGGTTCAGTGGTGGTTTGGGACTGTGGCAGGGGAACCGACTGTCCAGAGGTCCATGATGGGCCGGGCTGGTCATCTTGATCCAGGCGTGCACAGCTGCTGTCATCACTGTGGGCCTCTCCTATGGGGGACTGGATATGGCTGGCACCTCCTGTCCAGTGACGTTGGGTAGGGGTCCTGTTGGGATGTAAATGCATAGTTATTGTATCTGTGTGTGCCATCTTGTGCAATAGGTGTGTTTCCCTCTACTCCTGTGCTTGCATTATCGCCTTGGCCCTTGTGTGAGTGGTGATTGTGTGCCCTGGCTAAGTCTCTCTACTGGACATGCTTTGGTGATTGGTGTCCATGCAGGTCTGTGATGGGTGTCCATGCATTGTTGTGACATGCAGGGCTTGGTATTGGTATGTGTGGGTTGTGATAGTGGGGTATATGTGAGGTAGTGGAGTGATGGGGGTGAGAATAGGAGTTTGTGATGGCATGCAGGTAGGTTGGGGGATATAATAGTAAAGATTTGCCTTACCAGTGTCCAGCCCTCCAGCTACTCCTGTGAGGTCCTCTGGATGCATGATCGCCAAGACTTGCTCCTCCCATGTTGTTAGTTGTGGGGGAGGAGGTTGGGACTGCTACCTGGTGTCTGGATACCATGGAATGCACCTTCCCCCGTAGGTTGTTCCACCTCTTCCTGATGTCATCCCGTGTTCTTGGATTCTGTCCCACTGCATTGACCCTGTCGACAATTCTCTGTCATAGCTCCATCTTCCTTGCAGTGGATGTCTGCTGCACCTGTGATCCGAATAGCTGTGGCTCTACTCGGATGATTTCCTCCATCATGACCCTGAGCTCCTCCTCAGAAAACCTGGGGTGTCTTTGAGGTGCCATGATGTGATGTGGGAGATGTGTGAGGTGATGGTTGATGTGATGTGTGCTGTGATGTGTTGGGGTGTGTTTTTTGACGCCGAAACCCTAAAGACCATGAACTCCATCCACTCAGGATCTCCCTCTGACCCCTGCCCACATCACATTTTCAACAAAGCCGACGTCACCATCGCCCCCAAACTCCGCAAGATCATCAAACTTTCCTTCAACACCGCTACCTTCCCGGACAGCTGGAAGCACGCAGAAATCCAACCCCTCCTCAAAAAACCTAAGGCTGACCTCAACGACCTCAAAAACTTCCGTCCGATCTCCCTCCTCCCTTTCCCAGCGAAAGTCATCGAGAAGATCGTCAACGCACAGCTCTCCCACTACCTTGAAGACAACTCCATCCTAGACCCTTCGCAATCCGGTTTCAGACACAACCACAGCACAGAGACTGCACTCCTCGCCGCCACAGATGACATCAGACAACAAATGGACAACGGCGAAACCTCAGCCCTCATCCTTCTGGACCTCTCCGCTGCCTTCGACACGGTCTGCCACCGCAGCCTACTAAATCGCCTCCACGAAGCCGGTATCCAAGACAAAGCCCTCAACTGGATCTCCTCTTTTCTATCCGACAGAACCCAGAGAGTCTGTCTCTCACCCTTCCGCTCCGAAGCCACCAACCTCATCTGCGGCATCCCCCAAGGCTCCTCACTAAGCCCAACGCTGTTCAACATCTACATGGCCCCCCTCGCACAACTGGCCCGCCAGCACAACCTCAGCATCCTCTCCTACGCCGACGACACCCAGCTCGTCCTCTCCCTGACCAAAGATCCTCTCACCGCCAAAGCCAACCTCCACGAGGGACTGAAATCCATCGCCGAATGGATGAGCAACAGCCGCCTGAAACTTAACTCCGACAAGACGGAAGTCCTCGTCCTCGGTCACACCCCCTCGGCCTGGAACGACTCTTGGTGGCCCACCGCCATGGGCCCCCCACCCACCCCAGCCAGCCACGCACGAAACCTCGGCTTCATCCTCGACTCCACTCTCACCATGTCCAAACAGGTCAACGCTGTCTCCTCTTCCTGTTTTAACACCCTCCGCTTGCTCCACAGGATCTTCAAGTGGATTCCAACAGGAACCAGAAAGATGGTGACCCAAGCCCTCGTCAGTAGCAGACTCGACTACGGCAACGCACTCTACACAGGCATCCCAACAAAAGACATCAAACAACTTCAACGCATCCAGAACGCATCCGCCCGTCTGATCCTCGACATACCCCGCTGATGTCACATCTCCCACCACCTGAAGGACCTCCACTGGCTCCCCGTGGACAAGAGGATCACCTTTAAACTCCACACCCACGCACACAAGGCACTACACGACACCGGACCCACCTACCTGAACACCAGACTCAACTTCTACGTTCCCTCACGCCAACTACGCTGTGCCAACCTTGCCCTCGCCATCGTCCCCCGAATCCAGTGCAAGACCTCTGGCAGCAGATCCTTCTCCTACCTCGCCGCCAAGACCTGGAACTCACTCCCGACCTCACTACGCCAGACCCAGGACCTCCTCACCTTCAGGAGACTCCTCAAGACATGGCTCTTCGAACGATAGCAGCTACCCCCCCCCAAGCGCCTTGAAACCATAACGGGTACATAGCGTGCTTTATAAATTTAATGATTGATTGATTACGTGAATGGTGTATGAGTGATGGTGTTGTGTGCCTCTGGATGCTGGTGTTGGCTTTGCTATTCTCTCTCTCTTCTTTTTCCAAAAATGTTGTTGTAAGTGGTTGTGGGTAATGATTTGTGTGTGCTTTATTGTGGTGTGTGTGGGTGTGGTGTGTGTATGTGTGTCAGGTGTGTGTATTTCAAATTGTCCAATGTGGTTGTGTTTTGTATATATGTGTGTGTATTTTGAGCACGGTGGTGTGTACCACCAATGGTTTACCGCGGTTGAAAGACCGCCGCGTTGATTCGTGGGTCGTGATAGTGTGGGCGTATTCCTGTTGGCGTAATGGTGTGGGTTTTGCTATCACCAGTTTATCACTGACCTTTGGTGTGGCGGACTTGTGTGGGTGTCTGTATTGTGGCGGATTTCTAGTTGTGGGTCATAATACCTGTAGCGGAGTTCCTCCACGGCCACGGTATGTTGGTGGCCGTCAGCATGGCGGTCAGCGGCCTTTACTGCCAGGGTTGTAATGAGGGCCATAATCTTTAAAGGCCTATACCTGTGGTCTTGTGGCTATGGCACATAAATAGTATTAAAGTGACATTTCTGCCAAGACTGTTATATGTGATGAGGTTGTTGCCCCTGTTCTTTCCGCTGAGGGTGCTTAAGTTTATCTAGAAGAAACTATGGAATTTTATCCGTAACAAGTCCCCTCAAGTAGCAAAATCTCTAATATTTAGCTCTCTAAATAAGATAGTTTGGGGGCTCCTTCATTCAACAGAAACATTTCATTGGCACAAATGGCCCCGGCCTTCACCTAGTTCTCATACCACAAAACTAAACCGTGATGTGAGGCTGAGCAGGAACACTGTAAAATTCCTCTGCAATACCTGATCTGGCTTCCACTACAAACATAGAAATTGCAGGAGTGCCTGGTGTCTTCTACCAAGCAAACATTACCTCAATGCATAGATTAGTGTGTGTGAATTAAGATACAATATATCCCTCACCTATGTCCCCACAGAGGGAAACCTTGATTTCTCACCAGGAAGGACTGATAATAGATTTCAGGCTGAGTCAAGGAATCTGTTTAGGTATGTTGTATGAGGGTCAGACACTTAAGAGTAGATATCAACGACTTCCTCCTACCTCTGCACAATATTTATAGACTAATTTTTGTTACATTAGTCATGTACACCTGCAGTGAAGGTGAGATGATGCAAGGTTTTAACTTAATTAGAGAGTCTATTTCAGGAAGGAGAGATGTTAAAGGCAATAACAAGATAATATGGGGCCCTAGAATGTAGCCTATACAGGCTCACATGTGTGAAGAATTGGGTGGAAAGTATGGACCTTAGCATCCTAGAGAGTTCCTTGTTATTTATCTGGAGTCAGCAGCAGCTTTTTCTGTATGTCTTAAATAAAAGTAAACCTCCTACATAGTTGTGCTCCAATGATACCTTATGCTAGTTGACTTGATAGCAATGAATGGAGATTCAGGGCTTTGTTGCAGGGTTGTGATGAAACTGGTTCATATACGTATATGTAGTAGAGATACAGTCCCATCCAGGACATCTGGACGCAAATAGTACAGAAAAGTAGGGAATTACTAACATTCAGTTACTGATGGACCCCATAGTGACTCTGTTTGGAGAAGTGGACAAGGAAGGGCTATACCCACTCTTGACCCCAGCAGGCAAACTCAGTCGTGGCTTGGGGGTGTTAAAGGGGGTGGGGTGGGGTGGTGCGTATGGGGGGAGCAGGCGGTGTTGCAGTGGGGAATAGTAATTATTATTATTTTTTTTAACTTACCTTGGCTCTCATGCCGCTCAACGCTCCTCTGCTGGCTGCAGGCACAGGTTCCCAGCCTGCCGTGTAGCCAATCTGATGCTGCTCGAAGCAGAGTCAGGATTAGCTAGGAGCACCCAGGCAGGGTGCTCCCAGGCAGACTGGGAGCCTGGGCAGGCTTTCTCCAGTCCAGCAACAGTGTTGCTGGGCTGGGGAGAGCCCTGTGCGAATGTGTGTTTGGCTGTCCTAAGACGGCCGGCCAAACACACATGCGCTCTGAGGGAGAGTGCTGGGGAGTGCTGAGCACTCCCCAGCACTCTCCCTCAGAGCATGTCACCTCTGTGGCCCTGCCCCTTTACAAGGAGCCACCCCTGGTTAAACTTATATCTCAGATTCTGTAGCAGCCTGGTTGAAAGTGGCTCAGAAAAGGTATCTCCTGAATGTGGGCTTACAGTATAGACTTTGTTTTTACAATGGAAAATTGACAGCTATACTTAAAAGATAAAAAAGGCTAATTTAGAGATTGTCAGAGAGGATAATCCATGACAACAGACTGGAGGTCCACCCACCCGATTTACAGGCAGGTTAAGCTTGAGTATATTAGTGACAAAGACTTCTCCATCTCCATCACTGACATACTCTCCAAACAGGCAGAGGAAATAAGGGCCTTTAGAATTTTTGCCAGTTGATCGCTCGGCTGATTTAGAGTGGGCTGTCAAATGGCCAGTTTTTAATCTTCCTTACCACTGTGAAAAACATGACGGTAAATTACCCCCACACCATGGGAAAAAACACCTATGGTGTGGGGACGTAATAGAAACAAAAACTTCTTAAAAGTTTGACAGGTGGCTGTCAAGTTTGATGGAGCCATCCTACAAACTTTTAAGTCATTGACTTGACCCTCTGTGATGGCGGTTCCAGTCAATGTCTAGAGTTGTCTGCTGGCATAGCAGACAAATCTAACTTCAGAGAAAAGGTATTCGAAACTCTTAATCAGGTCCATAGTTGCTCTCTTTGTCACGTATCATAGGAGGCAAGTCACTGGGGTGTGACCGCACCCTCTTCCACATTGATTACAAAAGTTGGAGTAGATGTAAGCCTTATTTAACTGTTAGCCTACACAGGTGGGGGAGATAAACAGAAATGAATGTGTTATAATTCTTAAAATGATAGGCATTACATATGTATTCTTTTAACTACATTTGCTATACGATATTGATATGATCACAAATGTCTATTTGCCCGTGTTGCTTGTTATCAATACTATATTCATGTAAATTTGGAACTGGGCTGTTGTCATTAGAACTTAAAATAAAGTATTAAAAAACACTGCATAAACCTTTTGTGGAAGTTGTGGATTCAGATGGCCTTGGTGTCTAAATATTTATTATGTTAATATAAGTGAGTACAGGGGGCAAAGCATGACACCCTGGAGCATGGAGGCATCCTACAAGATTTTCCCTGCTTGTTAGCACTGGTCATCTGTTACAAGTGCCCAATGTCAGCTGACCAGCAGGAATCTGGTTATGTAGCCTTGGAGTATTATCTGGACAATTCTGAGGACCCTTTGAGGTGTCTCTGGCTGCGGTCCCCAGGGAGACGGATGCAGCAGCCGAGGAAGCAGTGGTGAGTGGATACAGCCACAGCTCATTGGGAATCAATGCATCGGTCTGCCCCCATGTTTCAGACTGATTGAACCTGCACAGCATGAGTGCCTGTGTGTTACATATGGCCATTGGAGCATGGTGCACATGGTTTGGTACTGTACACTTTCTCCATTGTACCTATCATAATCACTGTGCACTGCAGAATTGGCCCGGGCATGGTCCTGCTCGTGGTACTTGAGCCTGCCACTGTTACTCATAGAAAGGGGGCTATTGCAACCATTGTTGTGGCAACCATCTTAGCTGTCAGCATCTTCTTTCCCTTTTCCGCAACGATTGTTGGATGGCAATGAACAAGAAACAAGCACTAGGTTATCTCTGCTGCTGCTGGATTCTTGGGAAAGGAAAACTGTGATCCTTGGGTGTGTGGAGTAAGGACAGATTTGATTGCGGGGAACAATTTGCTGAGGGCACCTAGGGCCAGATGTATAAAAAAGGCCTTTTGCGAATCGGAAATAGTGATTTTTAAGAAATAGCTACTTCTGATTCGCAAAATGCAATTTATCAAATTTGTGATTCGGTAATAGCGATTTCTTAAAAATCGCAAATGCTATTACCAAATCGCAAATTGCGATACCGGCCCCCTCTGCTGCACCCCAAAATATTTTTTACAACATGTAAGGTGCACACATGCCAAAAGGGCATGTGTGATTTACATGTACATTTTAAAAATGCATATTAGATGCATTTTTTTAAATTTGCACATGGTTACCACCAAGTTCAACTTGGTGGTATATAGGGATTCCTTAATGCCCAATTTGCATTAAGGAATTGCTTGTTACATGTGCTTTAGAAATCGCAAATAAGGATTCCTTATTTGCGATTTCTTGTTTAGAGAGTCGCAATGTGCAACTCTCTAAACAAGGTTGCAATTTTAAGGAATCGCTATTTTAGCGATTCCTTAAAATTGCATTCAGAATGCCTTTGATACATTCTGAAATGGCTTTTTGCATTCGCAAACAGAAATTTGCACCGTTTGCGAATGCAAAAATCTTTGATACATCTGGCCCCTATTCTTTTTCTGGTTTTGTGTATTCCTCTCTAGCTTCAAGACTTCACCTGCTTCTCTACTGGAATCAAATGACTGTTAAAAATTGGGTCTCTAATTGGCAGAGGTACGTACCCTGTCCAAGTAGGGACCACAATCCTAGTCAAGGTAAGTCACAACATAACCTAAATTATCCTGTGCTCATCCAGCCTCTGGTAGCTTGCCACAGGGCAGGCAGGCTTAACTTAGAAGGCAATGTGTAAAGTGTTTGTGCAATAAGTCATAAAGTAACACAGTGAAAACGCCACAAAAAACACCACACAGGCTTAGAAAAATAGATAATATTTGTCTGAATAAAATAAGATCAAAATTACATAAATCCAATGTGCACAAGTCGAGATATCACTTTTTAAAGGTTTAAAAGTCTCAATCCTTAAGAATCAGTGATTGTATCTTTGTAACACACAGTACCTAGGATGTGTGAAAAATAATGACGCATGGGGGCCACAGAGGAGGAGATGCATTGAAAAATAAGGTGCTGCGCCGGAATTTATGGCGTTGCACAGATTATGAGTTGTTTCTTTCCACGCTGCAAGGTGATGTGTCGATTTCCAGGAGCACAGCCTTAGTTTCTCACAGTAATGCAGGGATATGTTGACACCCAGGGACCATGCATTGAAAATCCTAGATGTGCTGGTAGAAAGGAGCAGGTGCTGCGTCGATCCGGTAGGTGCTGCGGTGATGTTCCAGCAGATTTCCAGTTGCGAGTCCAGTGCTGTGCCGTTCCAGTCGGAAGTGCAGCAATTTTCCAGCTGTAATGCAGGTGCTGCCTCAATTCCTGCAGGCTTTGCAGCAATTTTCTGATGTGTGGGGATTTCCTGAAGAAGTCTTTGTTGGCCTTGAGACTTTGGAAACAGCAGGCAAGCTCAATCCAAGCCTTTGAAGAGCACTTTAAGAGGAAGGCAGATTCCTTCCAGCAGAGGCAGGAGCACCAAGCAGCAGGGCAAGAAGCAGGAAAGCAGTCCTTCAGCAAGGAAGTCCAGATGAGTCCTTTGGGTAACCAGGCAGTCTCTCTGACACAGTCCAGGTGTAGGTCTAAAAGTGACTGATTTGTTGGGGTCGGAGATCCAGTATACATACCCAAAAATGCCTTTAAAGTTGAAGAAACTTCAAAGAGTTGTTTTGAACTGCACAAGTTCCCCTTTCAGCCTAGTGTTGTCTGCCAGGATCCCTGTGGGGGGCTTACCAGTCCTTTGTGTGAGGGCAGACCACTCGCCTTTGAAGTGTAAGAGTGAGCCCTTCCACCCTTCCACCCTTCCTTCCCAGGGAGACCCATTCAGTATGCAGATGAATGCAGATGTGACTGAGTGTCCTGTGTTTATGGTTGCATGGCTAAAATGCAAAAGGGGAGCTGTCACCCAGAACAGACCATCCCAGACATGGAATGGAGACAGGGCTGAAAGGCACTGATTGTAGTAAGTGCAGAGAAATGTCCACTTTCTAAAAGTGGTTTTTCTAAGATAGTAATATTAAATCCAACTTCAACAGTAAGCATGACTGTCTATTACCATCCTGGCCATACTAAATATGACAGGGCTACTCCTTCCAGATCATAATCTACCACTTAAAATAATATGAGGGCAGTTCTAATGCTAGTCAATGAGAGGACCAGGCCTCACAGTAGGGGAAAATGAATTTGTGAGTTTTTCATGTACCATTACTTGCAAAACACATATGTACATGTCCTGCCTTTTACTTACATGGCACCCTGCCCTACGGGTTACATAGGGCCTACCTTAGGGGAGATAGGGGTGACCTATGTTTAGAAAAAGGGGGTTTAAAGCTTGGCAAGTAGTTGTAAGTTGAAGTGGCATTGTCAGGTTTTGCAATGGCAGGCCTGAGAAATGGTTAAGGGGCTACTTATGTGGGTGGCATAATCAGTGCTGCAGGCCCACTAGTGGCATTTAATTTACAGGCCCTGTGCACATGTAGTGCACTTTACTAGAGACTTGCAAGTAAATTCCTAAATCCTAGAGCCAACAAACAGAAGGTCAGAAAAAGGGGAGGAGGAAGGCAAAAGGTTTGGGGTGACCCTTCAGAGAGGGCCATTTTCCAACAATGACCTTCTCACTTTTTCCCTGGGGTCCACATCCATCTCTTAACACAATACCTTATGTTGTGCTTTGTGAGTGGCATCCCAATTGCTTGTTCTTCTGCAACAAGCATAAGCTTTACCGGGAACTTTTTCTACCCCTCCGTAAGAGATCATATTGGTTCTCCCATGCACATTTGTAAATCGAAGGCCACTCAACATCTTTTGTTCTAGGAGGCAGTCTCCAACACTAACTCACCTGCTGCCATCCACTTTGGTGACATAACAAGCAAGTTGACCCACAGTCCATATCTTCTTTGGCAAATTACTCCAGGAAACATCCAACATCAAGACTTTCATGAGATTCATAAATGAAACAGTGTCTAAAACAGTATTGGAAGTCTTTTCTCTCAGGTCTAATATTGCCTCCTTCCACCAGGCAAGATAATACAGATACCAATGTGAAGAGCATCAAATCCCAACTTGATGGTTTACTGGATTGGTCTCCAGAGGTATGAGTCCTGAAGCAAAAAGTGACAGATCTGAGAGACAAGAGCAGGCGAGACAATGTGTGCATCGCAGGTCTAAACATGTTTGCATTCCGTGGTATATTTCTGCTGCAAGTCCTTAAACTTACATTAATACTGCAGCTGGAGATACAGAGGGCTCACCGGGTCAAATCTTGCACCTCCTCTTTATCACTGCTGCCCAGTCTATTTGGACTTGTTTTCTGCTGCATCAGCAGGCACAGCAGATCCTCACAGGGGCAACCATACATGGTTCTTACCAGTTTGAGAACTACCAAATCTTCCTTTTGGTGGACTTCCCCCATGATACGAACTGCAAACAAAAGCAGTTACTGTCTTTACGACCTTGCCTGTGAAACAATGACGTATGCTACGAATTCTAGAGTCAGCCATGATGTTAATAATTACTAACGGTAGAAAAGGGGAATATGATGAGCAAGAGGATTTGGAGAAATTCTTGGATGCAATGAACGTTTCTGTTATGGGTACCACAAAGCACTTGCATCAACCAGCATGAGAGAGCACCGCATGGCTGACAACCAACATGAACACCAAAGACTGGAAGGGGCCCTCAATAGTGATCGTTGGGAGGGGAAAATCTAGCAAAAGGTCAGGAAACGCATATAGACAAATCTTGATTGTTGCTGAAAACATAATGGTGACCTTGAGTGCTCCTCATTCTGATCCGCTTGTTTAGTAGTTGTTTGATTGAATTTATGGACAACTGGGTTCAGCTTGATTTTCCGCTCCCTTCTGGATACATCTAACATGTGCCTTCTTCAATGTATGGTTCAGTTTAGAGGATAAGAAAAGGACACAGAGATCCGTACACCGGGGACTGCGTAAAGATTTATGTCACTTTCTTTTTGTTTTTCTAATGTTTCTCTTTCTATACCCTTGTTATGCATGCTGTATATGTAGAGTGCCTCTCAGTGACTACTGGTTGACACATTGACTTTGAGGGACAGGGATAACTGACGGGTAACAGATTTCCTTATTTTGGATTTAGTTTGACACTCATTTATTAATTCATTTAGAAAGTCTGCTAGTTATGCATCTCACTCATTGATTCTGTGACTTGCAGGGCCTTTTCATTCCACTTCTTCAACATTGGGGAAAAAGACAAGGCTTTGCACTCTCTCCCTTATTATTTTTGATAGTGTTGGAACCACTAGCATTGTATTACATGGACAATGTTTTGATTACACTGTTTAAACCATCACAGACTATACTGGTCCTAATGAATGTGATTGATTCTTTCTCCAAATTCCCGGGCTATGCAATAAATTGGCCTAAGTGCAAGGCCATGCCCACGACATCTACTCATACAAAACCTCTCTAGGAAGTCTCACCATTTACTTGTTAGATCAGCCACTCAGATACCTTGGCCTGTATTTGAACAAAGTTCTTGTTAATTTCAGGAGAGATAACACAATTCCCATCATTAAAAGAAGAGAATTTGCAAAGTGGTCAAAACTCCAACGGTCCTTGTGGGGCAATGTGCAGATCATAAAAATGAATGTGGTACGGATATTTAATTACACTTTTGCATGCTCCCCCTGACATTACCACAAGCTCTGTTGTTTGTGGTTGACTGACTTATTAGGAATTTCATATGGAGTGGACTTAGGCCGTGGCTCAAAGCTACCAAGCTTCATGGCAAACAACTGCAGAGGGGCCATGCCTCCCGCATACAGAAGCCTATTGGTTTACTTCCCAATTAGCACATACTGTACACACCCACAGAGAGAAACTCCTATGTGGGTTCATATGAGAAAACACATGCTGCAAACAAAAGGAGAGCTAATGGCCTTTTACTCCGTCATGCTCAATCTGGTCCTAATGGTAACACTATGCTACATGCCTTAAGTTTGCATCGAGACAGGCTCAGACTCCAGACACTAGCCACCTAGATGGTCCCATCTGGAGAAATAGGACCATAACAATACAGGGGTAGAAATTGACTGGTCCCTGAGGAGAGACAAGGGAATAAAGTACACAGAGGACTTAAATGCATGACAGTGATCTAATCTCGTTGACTCCCTTACACACAAATATTGTATTCCACCATCACAACAATAAAAATATCTCCAACTCATTCACAGTTTACAGAAACTTTGGGCACCCCATCTTATGCACTAGAGACTGATCCATAACTACACTATGTTGCACCGTGGGATGACTACAAAGGGACCATGTCAGGACTTCATACCGTATTGAAATAAAAAGAAATCCAGACAACCACACACAACCTCCATCAAGGGTGTGAAACAAGACTGGGCCTTCCCATTCCCGATAATGAATGGCTTGCTATTCTTGA
This sequence comes from Pleurodeles waltl, assembly GCF_031143425.1. Taxonomy (NCBI): domain Eukaryota; kingdom Metazoa; phylum Chordata; class Amphibia; order Caudata; family Salamandridae; genus Pleurodeles; species Pleurodeles waltl. The sequence continues at coordinate 1,258,434,005 of NC_090440.1, read as the reverse complement.
AGACCACTACAAAACGCTGAGAGAACTCAGACTGAAGTGCCTTGCTGTGTCACCCTGCGTCACCGGGAAAGGGCAGAAATGCACCACATCTACAAGATATGGCACATTTCTGTCCTCTACCCCTGTGCTGGTGCACAAATTGCTGCCATGCGCCAACACAGGCAGCCTTGCACCATGGTGCAAGGGTCTTGGTGTTGTGGGGATGATTGTTTTTGTGCAGGAAGGAACACCCCCCTGCACAAAGACAATCACAAGAGGTGTTTTCATCTTTCTATGTGTGAAACATAATGCAGCACACTTTGAAAGAGGAACAAACAGATAGAAATAAAGATATTTCTCCCTGTTGTGTTACTCTTACACCACTCTTGAGGTGGCGTAGGAATGTGATGCAGCCCTAGACTTGTAAATCTGGAAATGAGAAAGATTAATTTGGGTTCCAAGGGTGTTGCATGGGAGCACCCCAAGCAACACCCAGTGTTTTGTGTGAAAGGTGTCCATATTTACAAGCCCATGAAAAGCCATGCAAGGTGGCTTTGCATGGCCTTGTAAATATGGGCTGGCACACTGCGCCAGCAGAATGTCAAAACAAATGATGTTCCTGTAGTTCAGTATGCCACTAGGGACTCTTAAATTGGGCCCTAGGTTTGTGTACACTGTTATCCTTATGAGTCCTCTATGGTGCAATACATGTATTGTGAGAAAACCATAAAGAATTGTGATACAAAAAAAAAGAAGTGAGGAAACATGTGGCACAGTAAGTAAGGTGTACCACCTGGGAACAAAGCATTTCCTGACACTTCTGCTCTCCCAAAATTGATTGGCACTGAGGGTAATTCTTAATAGGTTATTTGCTTAGTCTGATGCCAATGACATCTCGAGTGATGTTCAATATGGTTTCAGACCAGGTAGGTCAACTTGTGACCAACGTTTGAACCTTTATCTCATAATTAATAAACACACAGTTGCCTGGCCAGAATCTCACCACTTAGCATTTATGGAATGTATGCCAAATGATGCGGTCCTCATGGCCCATATAGTCAGGGTACTGCAGCACTGCTTGAGAAACTTCTCTCCCCTCTGGGGAACCTGGACTTGTCTGTAAGTTTTACAAAGTGCTATGTTATGGTTGTTGGCCCACGATCTACGAGCTTTGAGCCTTTTATGGTGGCAAACCATACACTGGGGAAAGATTCTGCTTTTTACTATTTAGGGGTTTTGTTTGATGTGAAGAATAATATGAATTCCCTAATTGAGGGCAAGAAATCGTAACTTATTCAAGCTACTGGGGCAGTAAACGTCTTTGTATGCAGTTTAGGTTCTGGTTCTATGCAAGTGTTACTTGAGGTTTATCAGATGAAGTGTGTGTCTTTGATTCGGTATAGAAGCAAGCTGTGGGGGTTCAGGAATACTAAGAGAATTCAAGTAGTTGAAAACCAATTTCTCCAGTGATTAGTGCAGGTCCAGCCTTTTCAGTGGTGGTGGAGCTTGGAATGTGCCATTTAACTGACAAAATTGTCCTCAGCCCCTTGTTGTACTGGATTAATGTCTGGACTAGGGATGAATTAAAACTCAGTCATGTGATCTTTTCAGATTGTTTGTCCCTCGACCATGAGTATAGAATTCCCTGGAATGCGTATGTTAAGACAGCATTCACTTCTCTGGGGAGAGAGGATATTTTCTCTTATCTTTATTCTTTTTCCTCTCAAGAACTGAAAAGTATTAAGAGGCTGTTCTTTGATCGTGCTTCGCTCTTCAGGGAGCAGAGCCAATTGCTGAAATCTTCAGTAAGGGGACATATGCTTGTAAAGAATGTACAGCGTATGCAGCCCTACTTAAGCCTGGTACTTAACAAGCCAACCAGTTTTTTTTGGCTAGGTTTAGATTTAACCAGTTACATTACCTTCTAGCCGTATACAGTGGTTGGGCTAATACTGGGCTAATACTGGGTTAAGATTGCCCTGTGGCTGCGACAACAGGTCTCCGCAGGACACCTTACACTTTGTTATGTTTTGTAATTATTTTAGTAGGCCTAGTAAGACATTTTAGCTCCTCTGTTAATGTCTCCTAAATTTACACAAGTACACCCTGCCCTTGTTTACCTGCAGATGATTATCAATTACTTTGTTTTATATGACTTATCATGTTTTTACATGCTATGTTATGGTCTAGGTGGTCGAAATTTATTTGATTTTAGTATTGTTTTGAATGTACTGTTTGTATTCTATTGTAAATAAGGATTTTAGACAGTGTTTTGTTGGATGGTTGGTAATATTCTGCTTAGTGACATTTTTATGTCATATTTATTGAATTATTTTATGGTTGCTGTTGCCAACCAAATAAAGATTTTATGATGATAGGCACTGATGTTTCAAAGACCTCATCGAGCCATTTGGGTGTACAGTAGGGATGTGAGCAAGGACTTCCTGTGAGGTCATCGGGGGTAGATTTTCTGAAAATTCACACTACACAGCAACCAAAGTAGTGCTACATTAAGTAAGAGAGCAGGATAATGCCATCTAAAAAATGAAGTGGACTACTGTCTCAACCATACCTTTCCACCATAGTGCAAAGGTGAATGTGTCATGTCTGGCATTGTTTTCATACTCAAAGTGTCCCATTTCAATTGAAAATAATATGACTAGACACACTTTAAAACCTTTACCCCTTTGAGTGTGTATTTTACAGTTCAACACACATGCAAAGTCAGAAACTTTTGGAGAATTGAAAACATTTCATCTTTTTAACGCCTACCTCAAAGAGCCATTATTATTTTTGTTGGTGCAAAGAACTGTCTACCTTTCTTACAACTTAGAAATCCTTTAAATCTGGGTAACTGGTCAAATGCACAACAATAAACCCCTTGGAGAGAGTGTAAGGAAGCAGGTTCTGCCCATAAAATCCACCTGAATTTTTTGCTTTTTGACCAGTAACATTTTTACTGTGAACATGCCTCACAACCTGTGACTTACCCATGGTAAACTAATAATAAATGAACCACACATGTTTACCACCAGTGTCTGACTTTTAAGACAAGGCTGCTGTGACTCAGCAAGGTTAAGGAACACTTGGCTGGTTATATGTGAACATGTGTATGCACGCATATGCACACAAGTGTGTTCTGCACATGGGAGACTACTGAGGTTCACAGTCCAGTAATTGCACACAGGGAGGCTGGTGCAGAGGGGACTCTGCAGGTCTCGGTGTTGACCTGGGGGTAAGCCTCATAATGTTAGTGTACTCTCAGAGGGGAGGGCAATGTGGTTCCCCTTGCCCTACAGACATCAGAGACATACACATTTAAAGCGTAACCTGTATGAAAATATCAGTTCTGCAAAGTCCAAAGACATATCTGTACAGCTTATGAGTCATCCAGGAATGTCATATTTATCTGGCTCTGGTCAGGATCAGAGCCCAGGCCTTTTGTCACACTGCTGTGCAAAGTTAATTGCATTTTTCTTCAGCAGCAGGAACAAAAACCAACCCACACATGGAGTGCAATAAATAGTGTTCAACTCAGCTCCTAAGGAGGAAAGGGATGGGGTAGAATGTTCTGCATCAATCAGCCAGCTTTCATGTTGTGCCAAGGATGGACCTACCCAAGCCTAGTAAACAAAGGAGGGAGCCCAGACCACTGAAGCTAACCCAGCAGCCGGCTCCCTTGGAAGATTTGCTGGGAAAGGTCCTGGCAGTGATGCCAGCAAGGGACAGAGCTGAGAGTCCCAGAGTAGATGTGGCAAGTGACTCCTGGGTGATGGCATTTTGAAATATCACAGCATACAGGAAGGTTTGGACAGGGGCAGAGAGGTGAGGTGGCATCCCAGGAAAGGCCAGAGGTGCATCCCTTCTGAAACTCCCCACCCCCACTTACTTAACAGGTCCTGCACAGGGAGAGCCTCTCTTTTGGGTGTGCTTTTCTGCTGAACACTGAAACTGGAGGCTGCTGCCGTGGATAATTGGAAGGAAGAGCCCTTGTTGTCCTTCTGGACTAAGGACTCGAACTTCAATTGACCTGAGGACCAGTGGGTATCGCCCGAGGACCAGGGAAGCTGGTCCCTGTACACCCTCTGAAGACACATTTGGGGAAAGACTGGGCCTCTGCACAAGGACAAGAGGCCCATAGGAAAACAAGGACAAAGCTGGTGCAGGGAGGTAGTGAAATCAGCACCCTGTTCCCAAAGTTTATTGCTTTGAGGCTAGGAGGCCCTAAAGAAGAGCTCAAAGTGACTAGAGTTCACCACCAGGAGCAAAACAAGACCATTATCAAGAAAAACGGTTCAATGGGACCCAATATATGATTCTGGAACGGAATTTGAACTTTGACCCTCGGTGGACCAGGGCCTAGGGGATGCCGCGAGGCAAAATGCCAAAACTTCATCTGGGAGTGGGCATGCATGGGGGCTCCACCCCAGCATCTTAAGGTACTGGGGACCCCATTCCCATGGCTAATTTATTGATCAGGTGCCCAGGACCCTCAAGTCTGGGCCCCTGATAAGATGGCAGTGTCAGAGTCACCAGATACTCGGGTCTGCGCACGCTCCCAACACGTCCACCACAAGACAGCTCCAGTACTCTGATTAGAATGTCAGATAGTCTAAGAGAGTCCAAGTGGGGAAAAGGGGATTAGGTAGGGAACAGCTGGGAAGGAGACCTGTAGGAAGCAAAAAGTTAAAACACACAATATCAAGATTATATCATATTAATCATTACTAGACTATGATTCTAAGCATTGTCATACTGAAAACATGGATAACTTAAGCATGGGGTAAATAACTAGGCCCAAAGATATCTGGTTACCTGTGAAGGAATCAAGAAGGATTAATACAACTTTTCAATTAACCTCTCAATGAAATGTTACACATGGATTAGAAACATCAGAACCTTCTAGAATGACGTTTTCAAATTCAAGCATAGACCCTCATTATGACCTTGGCGGGCGGCTGAGATCGAACCGCCGGGCGGCCGCCAATGCAGCCGCACTCCCGCTGCGGCCATTTGCAGATCCCCGCTGGGCCGGCGGGAGGAAAACTGGTTTCCGCCCGCCGGCCCAGCGGGGATCTCGACCCGCAACACAGGAGCCGGCTCCAAATGGAGCCGGTGGTGTTGCGGCTGTGCGACGGGTGAAGTTGCACCCGTCGCGCTTTTCACTGTCTGCTATGCAGACAGTGAAAAGCTCCATGGGGTCCTGTCAGGGGGCCTGTGACTCCCCTTTCCACCAGCCTGGCAGGAGGGGGACTCATAATCCCCTGGGCAGCGCTGCAAGCAGCGCAGCCCTGAAGGATTACAACCGTCGGAGCCATTGTGGCGGAAAACCGCCGGCCCCGGCGGTGCGACCGCGGTGCTTCCGCCGCGGTCGTAATACCCCAGGAAGCACCGCCAGCCTGCCAGAGTATTTTGACCCGGCTTACCGCCATGGATTTCATGCGGTTTGAAACCGCCATGAAATCCATGGCGGTAAGCACTATCAGTGCCAGGGAATTCCTTCCCTGGCAATGATAGGGGACTCCCCCACCCCCGCCCCCACCCTGACTCCCTCCCCTACTGCCACCCCCACCATCCCCCAAAGGTGGCAGGATCCCCCTCCCCACCCCGACCCCCAACATAACATCTCTCATACACACACGACACGCATGCAGGCATCACCAACACACATACACACACACACACCGACATACATGCAAACATCCACACACACAGTCAGACACGCACATCCACATTCAAACATGCACGCACACATCCATACAGACATACCTACATACACACACGCACACCCCCACGCACGCACACAACACCCCCCTCCCCTCACGGACGATCGACTTACCTGGTTCGACTATCCTCCTGGAGGGGACGGGAGCCATGGGGGCTGCTCCGCCGACACCACACCGCCAACAGAACACCACCACATTTGGGGGGTGGCAGGGGTGGTGGGGGGATAGGGGAGGGAGTCGGGGTGGGGTGGGGGTTGGGGGAGACCCCTATCAGTGCCAGGGAAGGAATTCCCTGGCACTGATAGTGCTTACCGCCATGGATTTCATGGTGGTTTCAAACCATGGCGGTAAGCCGGGTCAAAATACCGGCGGCGGTATAGTGACGACCGCCGGACTGGAGACCCTGGTCTCCAGACCGGCGGTCGTCTCTGCCCTGGCGGGCGGAAAGGAGAACCGGCGGATGACCATGGCGGTAACCGCCATGGTCATAATACAAAAAATAAGACCGCCAGCCTGTTGGCGGTCTTACCGCCGCTTCTCTGCCTTCCGCCAGGGTCATAATGACCCCCTATATGTCTTGTAGAAAGCCACACTTTATCACCAGGTTGATACTGCAGTCACTCACAATGTTTCTTGTCATAATGCTTTTAGTATTTTTGTTTGGCCTTTTCTAAATGCTGTTGAATTAATTTCTGGGTTTGATGAAGATGTTGAATGGTTTCTGACACAGCTGGTGTAAGAGAACTTTTTAAGGGATCGTGATGGGCAAGGTGTCAGGATGATAGCCAAACAAGCCAAATAAGGTTGTAATGCCAGTGGAAGTGTGGAATGAGTTATTGTAGGCTAACTCAGCTAACCAGAGCATTGATGTCCAAGAATGAAGTGCTTTTTCAGTGTAAGCACGCAGGTATTGCTTCAAAGTCTGTTTTAGGGGGTCATTATGAGCCTGGTGGAAGGCGGAGACACGGCGGTAAGACTGTCAACAGGCTGGCGGTCTTTTTTTTTGTATTATGACCATGGCGGTTACCGCCATGGTCATCCGCCGGTTCTCCGTTGTGCCCGCCAGGGCAGAGACGACCGCCGGGCTGGAGACCAGGGTCTCCAGCCCGCCGGCCGGCCGTCACTATACCGCCGCCAGTATTTTGACCCGGCTTACCGCCATGGATTTCATGCGGTTTGAAACAGCCATGAAATCCATGAGTGTAAGCACTATCAGTGCCAGGGAATTCCTTCCCTGGCACTGATAGGGGACTCCCCCACCCCCCGCCCCCACCCCTACTCCCTCCCCTACTGCCACCCCCGCCACCCCCCAAAGGTGGCAGGATCCCCCTCCCCACCCCGACCCCCAACATAACATCTCTCATACACACACGACACGCATGCAGGCATCACCAACGCACATACACGCACACACACCGACATACATGCAAACATCCACACACACAGTCAGACACGCACATCCACATTCAAACATACACGCACACATCCATACAGACATACCTACAGACATACACGCACTCATTCCCATACACACAACACCCCCGCAAGCATACACGCACTCACACACCCCCTCTACATACACACACGCACACCCCCACGCACGCACACAACACCCCCCTCCCCTCATGGACGATCGACTTACCTGGTCCGACAATCCTCCAGGAGGGGACGGGAGCCATGGGGGCGGCTCCGCCGACACCACACCGCCACGCTGAATTACAGGACGTGATTCACTGGGCGGGGTTCTGTTGGCGTGTAGGTGGAGCAACCTCCACTTCCCCGCCGCCTGCCAGTGTGGCTGTTGGCAGCTCTCCGTCCGTAAAAGGACGGAGAGCTGCCAACGGTCATAATAGGCCGAGCAGCAAACCGCCACCACTGGCGGTCTTCCGCACGGCGATCCCTCGGCGGTCTTGAAAAAAGACCGGCGAGGTCAAAATTACCCCCTTAGTCTCTCAGTTTGACCATCTGTTTGAGGATGATGGCTAGTACATAGTGTGGATGTGACTTGAAGTGTTTTGCACCATGTCTTCCAGAAATTGGAGGCAAATTGCAACCCTCGATCGGAGAGGATCATTTTCGGCAGCCCATGATAACGGACCACTCTATTCAGTAGAATAGTTGCCAGTTCACTGGAGGTAGGCAATTTCTTACAGGCAATGAAATGTCCATATTTCGTGAGACTATCTACTACCACAAGGATTACTGAATGTTGTTGAACCACTGGTAATCCTGTAATAAAGTCTAAGCTACAGGATGAAGTTGGCCAGTGTCATTGCTTCATTGTGACAAGACTGCACCTATTGCCACATCTGAAGTATCAGCTTTCACTATGAAGGGACGGTCCGCATCAGTGTGAGGCAAGACTGGGGCAGTGGAAAAAGCTTCCTTCAAAGTTGAAAAGGCTTGGTCAGCTTCTAGGGACCATACACATTTTTTTTTCTTTTTTAATAGCTTCATGATTGGGGCCACTGTCTGGGAGAAATGTTTTATGAACCTCCGGTAAAAATGTGCAAACCCCAGGAAACATTGTACATCACGGACATTCTTTGGGGTGGGCCAATCAGATACGGCTTTTACTTTCTTTTCTGCCATCACCAAACCTTGAGGGGTAAGGATAACCCCTAAAAACTCAACTGTGGTAACATGAAACTCACACTTGGTTAGTTTGCAATATAAATGGTGCTTTCGAAGGGCTGCAAGAATTTTCTTGACATGTTGTACATGTCCATTTTCATTGTCAGAGTAGATCAAAATGTCATTGATGTAGACTATGTTAAATATGTTGAGATACTCTCTAAGAACGTCATTCAAGAAAAACTGAAATGCTGCTGGAGCATTATACAGACCAAAAGGCATGACAGTGTATTCAAAAAGGCCATATCTTGTCTTGAACGCTGTTTTCCATTCATCTCCCTCTCTCATTCTGACCAAATGATAAGCACCTCGTAGATCGAGCTTAGTGTAGATTTTAGCTTTCTTTACTTGTTCTAGCAAGACCGGAATCAGGGGCAAGGGATATTTATTCTTGATGGTGACCTTGTTTAAACCCCTATAGACAACACAAGTTTGAAGATCTTAATTCGCCTTTGGAACAAAAAACAGAGGAGAGGCTGCAGGAGACTTAGAATGGCGGATGAAACCATTCTCCAATAATTGATCTAGATGCTTTCGTAAATATTGATTTTCATGTTCTGACAGGGCGTATACACGGCAGTTGGGGAGTATTGCACATGGGATTAGATCCATTTGACAGTCCTAAAGTCTATGAGGAGGCAAGTTTTCTGCTTCTTTTTCATTGAATACATCTTCATAGGCTGAATTCTGTTTGGGCAATTTAACTTCTTTCTCCGCTGCAGTGGCTATGTAAGAGTTGCAAACTTTTGATACTTGAGACTTTTGGAGGCATTGTTCTTTACATAGTGCTGATGAGAACACGACCTTTCGTTCTGCCCAATTAATCTCAGGATTGTGATGAGTTAACCAGGGTAAGCCAAGGATAATTCCATACTGGGGAGCATGGATCACGTCAAGGATGAGTTTCTCTTTATGTTTATTTCTTTGGTTCTTACCCTCACAGTTCACCGACAAGGGGACAGTCTGAAGAGTTTCCGGACCTCCAGTCAAGAGTTTTCCATCTACTGCCTGTATTATTTCTGGAGTCTTATTCTTGATACATGGGATCCACCATGCACGAACAAATTGTGTGTCAACAAAATTCCCGGTAGCCCCAGAATCTACTAGGGCCTTCTTGAAATAGGTCTTTTTCTTGACTTGAACCTTTATTGCCAGCTTGAGATGTCTAGATTGTGAACGGTCCACGGTGACACCCAAGAGCAACTCTTCTTTACATCTTGGGTGAGTAGAATTTTCCAGCTTGACTTGTGCATTGGCTGCAAGTTTCTTGACAGGATCTCGTTTGCTCTTTGTTTTGTTTGGACATTCTTTGGCGAAATGACCCTTGTGCCCGCAATAATGACATTGTTCATTCTTTCTGCGAAGGTCCTTTTTGTCTTGGGTCAGAGGCCTCTTGATTGTTCCGATTTCCATAGGTTCAGGCATTCTTTCTTTCTAAGTTCTTGATTCTCTATTATTGTGAACACGCCAAGAATATTTTTCAGTCTTTTTGCGTGTTAGCCTTCGTTCTGCTAAACGATGATCCAGTCTCAAAACGAGGTCTATCAGGTCTTGACAGTCTGTAAGCTGCAGGTCTATTTGAGCTAGAATATCTTTTAACTCCTCTTTGAGTCCTTTGTAGAACAAGGCCACTTGCTTTTCTTCAGGCCAGGATGTCTTGGCTACCAGCCGATTAAAGTTTGCTAAATATGACACTAAGGCCCTCATTCTGACCTTGGCGGTCTTTTCGCAAGACCGCTGAGTTACCGCCGCGGTGAAGACCGCCGACCGCGGCGGTGTGCCGCTGTGCGCATTCTGACCGCTGGGAGCGTTCCGCCGGAAAACCGCCAGCAGCCACACTGGCGGTCGGCGGGAAAGTGGAGACTGGTCAACCTCCACCGCCACGCCAGCAGAACACCGCCCACAGAATTACGACCCACATTTCTGTGTGGCGGTCTTCTGTTGGCGGTCTTCTGTTGGCGGTCACGTCCCTATGGCTCCCGTCGCCTCCCGGAGGACCAACGCACAAGGTAAGTTGATCGTCCGTGAGGGGAGGGGGTGGGGGGGTGTTGTGTGATGTGGGCGTGCATGGGGGTGTGCGTGTGAGTGTGTAGAGGGGGTGTGTGAGTGCGTGTATGCGGGCGGGGGGTGCTGCTGTGTCTATGGGTAATGTGTGCTGTTCGGCAGGTGCGCATGTCGGCATGTATGTGTGCGGGTATGTGTCCCCGTTGTGTATGTGTGTGTAGGGGGTGTGTATATGTGCATGTTGGGGGTGTGTGCATGTCGGGGTACATGTATGTGCATGTCGGGGTGGGGGTGGGGAGGGGGTTCGTACCACCTCTGGGGGGTGGCAGGGGGGTAGAGGGTGTGGGGGGAGGACTCGGGTGGGTAGTGGGGGGTGGGGGAGACCCCTATCAGTGCCAGGGAAGGAATTCCCTGGCCCCGATAGTGCTTACCGCCATGGTTCGCACGGCGGTTCCCGCCCGCAAGAAACCGCGGCGGTAGGCAGGGTCATAATACCCTTGGCGGTCTTGGGACGACCGCCGGGCCGGAGTGCGCAAACTCCAGCCCCGCGGTCATGACCGCCGCGGCGGTCGGAGTGGAGAAGTAGCGGTCGGTCGCGGCGGGGACCGCCGCGGTCAGAATGCCATTTTTAATACCGCCGGTCTGTTCGCGGTCCGACCGCCGTCTCTCCGCCGACCGCCAGGGTCAGAATGAGGGCCTAAATCCTGGTTACCTTGTCGTAAGTCTAATAATTAACGATCTGCCGACAATGTTGCAGTTCCACGATCAAATACTCGTTCAAACTCACAAACAAAATTTCTCCAGTTGTAAAGCAGAGGACTGTCTTTACACACAAGAGGAATAGCCCAGGTAGCTGCATCCCCAGTCAGGTATGATAACAAGAAAGCCACTTTGGATTGGGCATCATAGAAAGTATGTGGTCGGCAGGTGAAGTGTAGTTCCACTTGAACCAGGAAAGATTGCACTTTCAAGGGATCGCCTGAGAAACGTCTGGAGGAGCTAAAGGAATGGTTGAAGGAACATTGAGGGAAATGTTTGTAGGATTACCTCAAGAAGTCTGAGAAGAAGGACCTGGCCAAGACACACCTGTGGGATTTTGTTCCTTCTTTTCTACCTTATCCTGTAACTGACTCACTCTCTCAGCTAGGCTAGCTGCCAAATCTTTTTATGACACCACCTCTGCTTGGAGCTGCGTGATAGCCTTGACTAGCTCGTCCAATGCAGCCATGCTGAGAACATATGCAAACCAGGAGGATTCTTAATTTGTGGGCTCACGATTCTTTCAGAGTCACCAGATCCTCGGGGTCTGCGCACGTTCCCAACATGTCCACCACAAGACAGCTCCAATACTCTGATTAGAATGTCACAGAGACTAAGAGAGTCCAAGTGGGGAAAAGAGGATTAGGTAGGGAACAGCTGGAAAGGAGACCTGTAGGAAGCAAAAGGTTAAAACACACAATATGAAGAATATATCATATTAATCATTACTAGACTATGATTCTAAGCATTGTCATACTGGAAACATGGATAACTTAAGCATGGACTAAATAACTAGGCCTCAAGATATCTGGTTACATGCAAAGGAATTAAGAAGGATTATTACAACTTTTTAATGAACCTCTCAATGAAATGTTACATATGGATTAGAAACATCAGAACCTTCTAGAATTACGTTTTCAAATTCGAGCATAGTCTTTTGCATGAGGACAAGAACATAATCTGAATGAATTCTATAACACCATAGGAATTGTACTTAAGGAACTTATTCAGCACATACAATATAACATCTAGAATTCTAGCACTTTAGTTTCTTAGAATGCAGGAACATGAATTGCGCACATTGCGGATTTCCACAAGAGTTTGTAACTGCCATGAAACCGTTGTGCACAATGAATAACATGAGTTAGGCACAAGAAATGAATCGCGCGTCTTGCCGATTCAAATGTCACCACGTTAATGCCAGGAAATGGTAACACACAATGAATATCATGAATTAAGCACAAGAAATGAATTGCGCGTTTTGCCAATTTGAATGCTACCTTGCAAATGCCATGAAATGCCAGCGCACACTGAATATTCAGGAATTAAGCACAAAGAATGAATCGCGTGTCTTGCTGATTCGAAGGCCACCATGTGAATGCAATGAAATGGTAGCGCACAATGAATAACATGAATTAAGCACAAGAAATGAATTGCACGTCTTGCTGATTCGAATGCCACCATGTGAATGCCATGAAATGGTAGCACACAATGAATAAAATGAATTAAGCACAAGAAATGAATTGCGCGTCTTACCGATTCGAATGCCACCATGTGAATGCCATGAAATGGTAGCGCACAATGAATAACTTGAATTTATCACAAGTAATGAGTCACGCATCTTGCCGATTCGAATGCCACCATGTGAATGCCATGAAATGGTAGCACACCATGAACAACATGAATTAGGCACAAGAAATTAATTGACCGTCATGATGATTCGAATGCCACCATGTGAATGCCACGAAATGGTAGCGCACCATGAACAACGTGAATTAAGCACAAGAAATGAATCGCGTGCCTTGCCGATTCGAATGCTACCTTGTAAATACCATGAAATGGTAACGAACAAAGAGTAACACGGATTAAGCACCAGAAATGAATTGCACGACTTGCCGATTCGAATGCTACCTTGTAAATGCCATAAAATGGTAGCACACAATGAATATCAAGAGTTGTACACGAGAAACGAATTGCACATCTTGCCTATTCGAGTGTCAGCATGTAAATGCCATGAAACACAAAGCGCACATTCACACACACAAGAGCAAAAAATTTTATCATGTAAATTAGGCCCAAGAACTCGAAAAACTTTAAGAACGGGATCGGGGGCCCAGCCCGACCTCCGTCTTACCGCCCTGATTAATAATCACCAACAAAGTGAAAGGGCAAGGCCTGGAAGATCAAAGTAGGCCTCCGGAACAGGAGCTCAGTAAGTTTCTGCTGCTCTCCACCGGGGCCTTTGAATAGTGAGCACGTGGAGCTGGGCTGGATCCCTTATATGGAGTCTTGGCCCAGCCCACAAACCACACCCAGGCATGCTGCAGGGAAAGCTTCTAGAAGGCCCTGGAAAGGGACCACACACTGACACACTCTGGAAGCCTGCAGCAATACATTGCAAATGAACAGTATTTATAAGCACCTTGAACATAAGTCTTCAGGATTAAACTCTGCAATGCAAAAGGTTAAACAACAGCATGTCAGCACAATGCATAAATTATGTTATCTTGAAAGTGCAGGGTTTTTGCATTCTAGTCGCCCGTAGAGTGCGCACTGCCCTGATGTTGATAGGCAGGCTGGGAAAGTGCTGTCATGTTTCCCCAAAGGAGAAGAGAAGGAGGCTGGGCCCAGGGTCCCAGCTCTGGGTCCTGACAACATTAGAGGAATAGAGATGTGACGCCGATCTCCCCCTATTTTAGCAGTCCTGTCACTGCTCCCTCTGTCACAGGCGATTGGACTGCCACCACAAGTACCAGCACCTTGCCTGCAGGAGCTGGTGTTGCATGGTGGGCAAAAAAAATGGATTAAGCCCAGATCTATGTGACTGCGGGGTAATGTCTGCATTGTTCAGCATTCCGTCCATCATCTGTTCTTTTTGCTTTTGTCGCCCTAAGTCGAAAGGATATGCCCAGATATGGGTCCTGTGCTCACTGTGCCACTGGATTCAAGCTAACCTGGCCGATAAGGAAACAGACCTTGAAGCCGGTCCTAGGAAGCTTGTTTCTGGTCCAGGGAGGACCTGGCCTGCCAGTTAAAGCTGGACTATTCCCATGGGGAGGAGGGTCAAGACTGATTTGCATATAGCTGAACCCAAACTGGGGTAGCAGGGTGGGCAAAAAAATGATGGATTAAACCCAGATCTTTGTGACTAGGGTGAATATTTGTTTTGTTCAGCATTCTGTCTATCATCTGTTCTTTTTGCCTTTGTTGCTCTAAGTGGGAAGGGTATTTCCAGATATGGGTCCTGTGCTGACTGAGCCACTGTACTCAAGCTATCCTGGATGGTGAGGGTTGATACCTTAAAACAGGTACAAGAATGATGGTGTCTGATTCAGGGAGAACATGGTCTGGCATTTTGGGCTAGACTGTTCTCATGGGGAGTGGGATCAAGGCTGATTTGCATCTTGCTGGATCTGAAATGGGGTGGCATGGTGTGCAAAAAAAATATGGATTAAGCCCATATCTTTGTGACTAGGGGTGAATGTTTGCATTCTTTAGTATTCTGCCCATCACCTGTTGTTGTTGCCTTTGTCGTCTTAAGGGGAAAAGGTATGCCTAGACATTGGTCCCAAGTCTACTGCACCACTGGATTCAAGCTAGCCTGGGTTATCAATGGTGATGCCCTGAAAACAGTCCAAGGATGCTTGTTTCTAGTCCAGAAAGGACTTGGCTTGGCATTCTTGCTGAACTGTTCCCATGGTGAACAGAGTCAAGATTGATTTGCATATGGCTGGGTCCCAAATGGGGTTGTGTGGTGGTCAAAATAATTATGGATTAAACATAGATCTTTGTGACTGGAGTGAATGTATGCATTGTTCAGCATTCTGCTCATCATCTGTTCTTTTTGCTTTTGTTGTCCAAAGTGAGAAGAGTATGCCCAGACGTGGGTCCCATGATTCCTACACTACTGGATTTGAGCTAGTCTGAATGATGAGGGGTGATACCCTAAACTGGTCCAAGGGTATTTGATTCTGGTCCAGGGAAGTTTAGGTTTAGCCTGGTAGTTTAGTTGTGACGGTTCCCATGGAGAGCAGGGTCAAGATTTATTTGCATATGGCAGAGTCCAAATTGGGGTGGTGCGGTGGACAAAAAAATTGATGGATTAAACCCAGACGTTTGTGACTGAGGGTGAATGTTTTCATTGTTCAGCATTCTGTCCATCATCTGTTCTTTTTTGTCATTTGCTTTGCAGGAGCAGGCAAGGCAAAAGAATCCTGCCATCTCCCGCAGCAGCATGAAGCAGTGCTGCACAGATGGGGAGCTGGTGGGGGCAGCCAGGTGTGGGCTCTCTAGGCTAACCCCCACCAAAGTAGAGTGCGGGGGCCTGGGTGGGGCCGTGCAATGCCTCAGAAAAAATGAAGCCGTGGAGTGTGAGGCTGTGCAGCACACAAAATAAAAAGAAAAAGAGAACAAAAGTAAAACAAAGATGTGGTCCTACCTGGCTCAGAGGGAGTGCTAATAATTAAATATTCATAGCTCCCGGAGGAGCGTCCCATAATGCCCTGCAGGGTTGACAATGACAAAAACACAGAAACTGCAGAGGCACTGCAGCTTAACCGAAGGACCCAAGGAAACATTTGAGAACATAGGCCCTCATTACAAGCCTGGCGGACAGTGTTAAAGCGGCGGTAAGACCGCCAACAGGCCGGCGGTAAAAAATTTGCAATTACAACCGTGGCGGAAACCGCCAACAAAGACAGCCACTTTAACACTCCGACCGCCACGGCGGTACAAACAAATAGCGCGGCGGTCACGCCAACAGACAGGCGGGAGACTATGGTGGTCATTCTGACCCTGGCGGTCTTTGACCGCCAGGGCGGAGGACCGCGGGAGCACCGCCGACAGGCCGGCGGTGCTCCAATGGGGATTCCGACCGCGGCGGTAAAGCCGCGGTCGGACCGGCACCACTGGTGGGGTCCCGCCAGTGTACCGCGGCCCCATTGAATCCTCCGCGGCGGCGCAGCTTGCTGCACCGCCGCGGGGATTCCGACCCCCCCTACCGCCATCCAGATCCCGGCGGTCGGACCGCCGAGATCCGGATGGCGGTAGGGGGGGTCGCGGGGCCCCTGGGGGCCCCTGCAGTGCCCATGCCACTGGCATGGGCATTGCAGGGGCCCCCGTAAGAGGGCCCCTACATGTATTTCACTGTCTGCTGCGCAGACAGTGAAATACGCGACGGGTGCAACTGCACCCGTCGTACAGCTTCCACTCCGCCGGCTCGATTCCGATCCGGCTTCCTCGTGGAAGCCTCTTTCCCGCTGGGCTGGCTGGCGGTCTGAAGGCGACGGCCCGCCAGCCCAGCGGGAAAGTCAGAATTACCGCTGCGGTCTTTCGACCGCGGAACGGTAACCTGACGGCGGGACTTTGGCGGGCGGCCTCCGCCGCCCGCCAAGGTCAGAATGAGGGCCTATGTACCGCCCACACTATTATGACAGGCCAATCTGCCACCTTTTCCGGGGCGGATTCACCCCGGATAAAAACATGGCGGAAACAGAAATTTTGAAGGGAAAACACTCACCTCTACACACTCCACGACGAACGAGGACACCATGGACCCGGAACTCCAAATTCTACCTGGATAGTCTTCCTGCTCCTCTACCAGGAGCACGAACGCCGGCGGCGAAGACCACGGTGAGTACTGCACCTATGACACAGGGGAGGGGGGAGAAAAAAAACAGGGACACACACACGCAACACCCCCACCCCCACCATCACCCACTACAACACCCACACTAATACATATCTATACATTATAGTTACACCCCCCTAACCCCCTGGAAGAATGCAAAGACCAAAGGAAATGATTGTAACAATTGTAATATATTAAAATACAGCACTACAAAATATATATACACTATTAACAAATATATACACCAATAATACAAGTCCAGGTATTGCACCATTTATAGTCCGTGGACCACTGAGCCTAAAATGCATGGGCGAGGCCCACACTCGATACCAGATCAAAACAGAGAGGACACTGCAGGGGCATCAGATAGAAATACAACAGGCACCTCAGGGGGAAGGGAAAGGGGGGCACCTCAGCCAGATGAGTGCACAACGCCAGATCCATGAGAGTGCTCAACGCCCACTGTTCAATCCTGGGGAGTGCAAAGCCACAGTCTCTCAAGTCTCTCAAGTGGGTGGTTTGCCCACTGTTCAATCCTGGGGAGTGCAAAGCCACAGTCTCTCAAGTCTCTACAGTGGGTGGGTTGCCCACTGTTCAATCCTGGGGAGTGCAAAGCCACAGTCTCTCAAGTCTCTCCAGTGGGTGGTTTGCCCACTGTTCAATCCTGGGGAATGCAAAGCCACAGTCTCTCAAGTTGATAACAGTCTCCACTGGTTCTGGAGGGGGACTGGTGCCCAGAGTGCTTCATCCTGTGAAGGACAGAGGTAGTGTATGGATCTCTCCACTGGTTCTGGAGGGGGACTGGTGCTCAGAGTGCATCACTCACCCCGTGAAGGTCCCAGTTGCGTCAGTGCCCCTGCCACTAATTGGCTAGCGGTGCTTGATTTTGCGGTGCCCTGTTCAGCGTTGCTTGATTTGCCGGTGCCCTGTTCAGCGGTGCTTGAGTTGGCAGTGCCCTGTTCAGCGGTGCTTGAGTTGGCGGTGCCCTGTTCAGCTGTGCTTGATTTGGCGGTACCCTGTTCAGCGGTGCTTGAGTTGGCGGTGCCTTGTTCAGCGGTGCTTGAGTTGGCGGTGCCCTGTTCAGCGGTGCTAGAGTTGGCGGTGCCCTGTTCAGCGGTGCTTGAGTTGGCGGTGCCCTGTTCAGCGGTGCTTGATTTGGCGGTCCTTAATGGCCCAGTGGGCCTTGTGCTGGTGGTCCTTCATGGCCAGTGGGGCTTGTGCTGGCGGTCTTTCATGGCCCAGCGGGGCTTGTGCTGGCAGTCCTTCATGGCCCAGCGGGGCTTATGCTGGCGGTCCTTCATGGCCCTGCGGGGCTTGTGCTGGCGGTCCTTCCTGGCCCAGTGGGACTTGTGCTGGCGGTGGCCTCCTGGGCAGCTGGGCTGGGGCTGGAGGGGCCCTCCTGGGCAGCTGGGCTGGGGCTGGCAGAGCCCTCCTGGGCAGCTAGGCTGGGGCTGGCGGTGGCCTCCTGGGCAGCTGGGATGGGGCTGGCGGTGGCTTCCTGGGCAGCTGGGATGGGGCTGGCGGTGGCCTCCTGGGCAGCGGGGATGATGGTGGTCTTCTCCGCCGTGCTGCTCTTCCCAGACTTGCCGGGTTTCTTGTGGAGTCCACACTCCCACCGGGACCCCTGGGAGCGGCTTTGGTGCCTGGAGTCTTCCCCCTCTCCTGCTGGGCACTGGCCAACTTCTGATGCTTCAAAGGGGTGGGACTGGCTGTGCTGTGGCTCTGTGCCACACTGGCTGTCCTGGTGGCTGCTGCACTCCACATACCTGTGACTACAGGCACCACTGGTCCCGGACATGTTGTGGCTGAGGTGCTAGTTCGGGACCTATGAGATGGACGGGGTGGGGGAGGTGAGGGAAAAAGGTCAAGGCTGGACAGGAAAAGTTTTTGGGACACACTGGGACGGGTAGCTGGAGGGGGTTTGGGAGTGGAGGAAGAGGTGGTGGTAGTAGGAGGTGTACGTTTGGTGACTTTGGGTGCAGGTGCATGCGCTGGAGGCTGTTGTGAGGTGGATGGCTGTTGGGTGGGTGTGTGCCTGCGTTTGTGTATCTTGGGAGGGGGCGTCAAAGACACAGTGGGAGAGGACACAGGGGACGTGTGAATGGTAGTGGGGTTGGGGACTGCACGTGAGCGGGTGTGCTGGTGTGTGTGCTGGTGAGGGACGTACTGGCTGAAGAGGTAGTGCATGCAGGTGTGTGTGTAGACGAGACTGGGAGGGAGGAGGGAGACGATGAGGAGGGGGACACAGTGGAGGCAGTGGATGTTGGTGTGTCTGCATGTGTGTGATGCTTGCGTGAGTGCCTGTGGGATGTGTGGTGCTTATGTTTGCCTGAGCTTCCCTTGTGTGGTGAGGTGTGTGCAGGCTGGTCTGATGGTGTGCTTGGGATAGGCAGAGGTACAGGGTATTGGGTCTGAGTGGAGGAAGTTGGAGGGGGAGGCTAGACACAGGGACAATGGCTGCCATCAGTGCTGAGGCCAGAGTTTGAAAGGCTCAGTGAAGGGCCACCTGACCAGAATGAATGCCCTCCAGGAATGCATTAGTTTATTGCAACTGCCTTTCTACACCCTGGATGGCATTCAAAATGGTAGACTGCCCAACAGTGAGGGACCTGAGGAGGTCAATGGCCTCCTCACTGAGGGCAGCAGGGGTGACTGGGGCAGGGCCTGAGGTGCCTAGGGCGAAGGTGATGCCCACCCTCCTGGGTGAGCAGGCATGGGGCGAAGGCTGAGGGGCTGCTTGGAGGGCGGTGCTGTTAGGGGGTGGCTGCTGTACCTGTAGATGCAGGGGGCACAGATGTTGCCGCCACCACAAGGGAGCTCCCATCAGAGGACGAGTCCGTGTCGCTGGTCTCAGCTCCTGTCCCCGCCGTGGAGCTCCCCTCGCCCTCAGTCCCACTGGTGAATTCAGAGTCCGTAGTGTGACCCTCCATGGCCATGTGGGATGCAGCTCCCTCGTGCTCCGGTGCCACTGCTCCTCCGCCTGATGATGCTAATGCACACAAGAACAGGGAGACCACAAAAAGGGGGGGGGAACAGAATAAAGACATGTTGAGTGCATGGATTACCGCTACCATTGGCGGACAAGACAGACACAGAAGCCACATGCACTACGCCGCGCTCTTGGGCTCTACAGTGCAATTCCTGAGAAATGGCCTACAAGGCTATGGACGACATCTGCACACATAGATGACACAGAGGCATGAATAGCAGTACTTGGCACTCTACAGAGGTCTGGTGGGGGGCCACAGGGCCATGCCTTACGGAGGGGCCTAGCCTACGGAACTCGCCCTGGCCTAGGGAAACCCACAGCCCTCCTCCCCCACCCAGACAACTCCACTGCGCACAAAGTCAGATAAATGAGAGTGTACTCACCCCCTTGTGTCTGCTGTGATGCCCCCAAGTGCCCATCCAACTCCGGGTAGGCCACCACCAGGATCCTGAACATCAGGGGGGTCATGGTTCGACAGGCACCCCTCCCACGTTGGGAGGCCATCCCCAGCTGAGCCTCCGCCGTCTTCTTGCTCCTGCGGCGAATGTCCTCCCATCTTTTCCGGCAGTGGGTGCTTCGTTTGTGGTAGACCCCCAGGGTCCGGACGTCCTTGGCAATGGCACGCCAAATGTCTTTCTTCTGGTGGGCGCTGACCTACATGAAATGTACAGGGGAAGAAGAAAAGTCATTACCAACTGCACCGCCAAAGTGAGTGGCCCCCATCCCTACCCTTTCCATGTGGCACATGCACCCACCGTCTTTCATGCACGCAGAACTCTGCCCCCTTCCTTCTTACATCCAGCCCTCTCCACACAGGCATAGCCCATACAACATGCTCCCTGTGTACTTACCTGTTTGTCTGGAGGACCGTAGAGTAGCGTGTACTGGGGGAGGACCCCATCAATGAGCTTCTCCAACTCCTCCGATGTGCCTACAGTGAAAGGTGATTTTTATGCCCTGGGACATATCCCCAACATCATAGGTGCCATTGATGGGACCCATGTGATGTTGGTCCCCCCCCACAGGAGTGAACAGGTGTACAGAAACCGGAAGAGTTATCATTCGATGAATGTACAGTTGGTATGTTTGGCAGACCAGTACAACTCCCATGTGAATGCCATGTTCCCTGGCTCAGTGCATGACGCCTACATCCTGCGGAATAGCAGCATCCCTTATGTGATGGGTCAACTCCAGAGGCACCATGTGTGGCTATTAGGTGAGCACCTGGAAGCAAGACAGTGTGAATGGTTGTCTGGGGTTATCCCTACAGGTTAGTGTGTGTCTAACAGTTGTCCCTCGCCATTTGCAGGTGGCTTTGGGTACCCCAACCTGTCATGGCTACTGACCCCAGTGAGGAATCCCAGGACCAGGGGAGAGGAATGCTACAATGAGGCCCATGGGTGAACTAGGAGGGTGATCGAGTGGACCTTCGGCCTCCTGAATGCCAGGTTCAGGTGCCTCCACATGACAGGTGGATCCCTATTCTACTCACCAAAGAAGGTGTGCCAGATCATCGTGGCCTGCTGTTTGCTTCACAACTTGGCTTTGCGACAACAGGTGCCTTTTCTACAGGAGTATGATCCAGATGGCGGTATTGTGGCAGCTGTGGAGCCTGTGGACAGTGATGAGGATGAAGCAGAGGAAGAAGACATGCAGAACAGGGACTCAGTGATCCAGCAATATTTCCAGTGAAACACATTCCTGCCCACTACATGTACTTGTACACTACTACCTCTCTACTGTCTGTCGTTTTCACCCAGTGTATGGTCACTGAGTTGTTACTTTCCCTTACGGTTTCACAGATGTGGGTCCCAACGTGTGTCATCTGCTTAGATTCCTCATGGACTAGAGCTGTGTGACATAGTTATGTTGAAATTACTATTTCGAGAACATTTGGTCACTGTAATTGCAAATACACTATTTCGAAATCCCAGACAGACCCCAGATCATTTTGTGCTTTAGGTGTGTTTATTTAAATGCAGAATATTGGAGGGGGAAGTTAAATGGTGAGGGGTGGTGGCGGAGGAGTGTCCATGGCAGAGTCCAGTCTATTAGTCTCACAGGTGCATTGCCCATATGGGCATAGGAAGTGGAGCTGGGGCAGTTTAATTATGGACAGGGTGACAAAGTAGGACAGTGGGATGACAATCAAGGTATTAATTTCTTGGCGGGGGTCTTGGCATTGTGCTCTGTCTTGTTCCTGCATCTCAGGGACCGTTTGCAGGGTGGTTCTCCCTCTGCAGGGGCGTCCTGTCCACTAGTGCCGGTGGAGGTGGTGGGCAGTTCATCATCCATGCTAGTGTCAGGGGCCCCTTGGAGTGCCACAGTGTCCCTCCTGGTGTTAAGTAGTTCCTTCAGCACCCCTACGATGGTGCCCAGGGTGGAGCTGATGGTTCTGAGTTTGCTCCCTGAAGCCCATATACTGTTCCTCCTGCATGCGCTGGGTCTCCTGAAACTTGGCCAGTACCGTTGCCATCGTCTCCTGAGAATGGTGGTATGCTCCCATGATGGAGGAGAGGGCCTCGTGGAGAGTGGGTTCCCTTGGCCTGTCCGCTCCCTGTCACACGGCAGCCCTCCCAGTTCCCCTGTGTTCCTGGGCCTCCGTCCCCTGGACCTTGTGCCCACTGCCACTGCCCCCAGGTCCCTATTGTTGTTGGGGTGGTGGGTTATCCTGGGTTCCCTGTAGTGGTGGACACACAGCTGATTGACGTGTCCTGGGGACGGAGGTATGGGCCCACTGAGTGGGTGCTGTGCTGGTGTTTCCAGAGGGGGGAAGGTCTGTGGTGGCCTGTGCCTGTGTGAGGGGAACCGACTGTCCAGAGGCCCCCGATGGTCCGGGCTGGCCAACTAGATCCAGTTGGACAGAGGTGCTGTCATCACTGTGGGCCTCTTCTGTGGGTGGAGTGGACATGTCTGGACCCTCCTGTCTGGTGACGTTGGGTAGGGGTCCTACAGGGATGGAAAGGCATGATAATTGCATCTGTGTGTGGCATGGTGTGCAATGGGTGGGTGACCGTGTACCCCAGTGCTGGCATTCCTGTGTGGGAGCTTGTGTGATGATGGTTTAGGGGGGTGTATGGCTATGTGCAGTGTGCATGCTTTGGTGATGGGTGTCCATGCTTTGTTGTTGCATGCAGGGCTTGATGTTGGGATGTGTGGCTTGTGATATTGGTAAATTTGTGAGGAGTTGGAGTGATAGGGGTGAGGGCGAGGCTGGGGGTATGTGATAGCATGCAGGTAGGGTGGGGGATGTAATAGTTAAGATTTGACTTACCAGAGTCCATTCCTCCACCTACTGCTGCATGGCCGTCAGGATGCAGAATCGCCAAGACCTGCTCCTCCCATGTTGTTAGTTGTGGGGAGGAGGTGGGGGTCCGCCGCCAGTCCGCTGAACCACCAGGTGGTGTCTTGAGACCACGGAACGCACCTTCCCCCGTAGGTCGTTCCACCTTTTCCTGATGTCCTCAAGATTTCTTGGGTGTTGTCCCACTGCGTTGACCCTGTCCACTATTCTTCGCCATAGCTCCATCTTCCTTGCAATGGAGGTGTGCTGCACCTGTGATCCAAATAGCTGTGGCTCGACCCGGATGATTTCCTCCACCATGACCCTGAGCTCCTCCTCCGAGAACCTGGGGTGTCTTTGCTGTGCCATGGGGTGGTGTAGGTGATGTGTGGGGTGGTGTGTGTGGTGATAAGTGTGGTGATATGTAGTGGTGTTTTGTTTGAGGTGCGTGGAAGTTGTGTGGGTGATGGTGTTATGTGCCAGTGGATGCTGTTGTACTTGCTGGTGGTGTCTCTCTCTGTGCTTCGTTCTCAATCTTTGTCATAGGGGTTTATGGGTGATGTGGGTGTGTGTTTTATATTGTATTGGGTGTGTGGGAGTGATGTGTGTATGTGTATCAGGTGTGTGTATTTTGAATTGTCCAATGTGGCTGTGTTTTGTAAGAGTGTGTGTATTTTGAGCGCGGCGCTGTGTACCGCCAATGGAATACCGCGGTTGAAAGACCGCTGCGTGGATTCGTGTGTCGTGATAGTGTGGGCGTATTTCTGTTGGCGTGATGGTGCTGGTTTTGTTTTCGCCAGTTTATCACTGACCTTTGGTGTGGCGCACTTGTGTGGGTGTCTTAATTTTGGCGGGTTCCGAGATATGGGTCATAATAGCTGTGGCGGAATTCCGCTGCCGCAGTGGTGTGTTGACGGTCTTCTGCACGGCGGTAAGCGGCTTTTACCGCCAATGTTGTAATGACCGCCATAGTGAACCTAGGTCTGCAGAATGTGGAAAAAGATTAACATCCCACGCTTTGGAAGTATTTTTAAAGCACTTCTTTGGATAGAGCATAGGGTCTAAAATAGAGAGTCAACATAATTTAGGGGCAAGGTTTATTGCCAAACTTACTATGGCCTGATAGCTTTTAAAAAGTGTACATGTTATACAGCATCCTCTAGGTGCGAAGTCTTTGGTTACAGATATTGTGAACAAGATGTGATGCTGTTTGAAGGCTGTTTTTTAAATTCTGTTTTTAATCCTATAAGTTTAACAACATATTTGTAGACCATTTTAAATGTTTTATTTAAAGAATAATGTTGATAGTATTTATTTATCAAAAGGTGTAACCTTATAACCTTTATTGTGATTTTTAAATGCTCTATTTAAATATTAATATTGACTGTGATTAATGGTCAAAAGGTATATGCTTTATTAATCCTAATGAGTGCATTTACACAGACTTATTTTTGATTATTGCATTATTGATGATGATTTGGAGGGTCAAAAGTAATGATGCACCATCATCAAGAAGTATTCCCATCAGCCTCATGTATATTTGTAAATCACAGTGCATTATTGAGCAGTGTGTAATAAATGTACTTTTCCTTTTTCAAAAGAAAAAGCACAGACTGGACAATAATGTATTGAGTGTTAATATTCTATGGCAGCAAATGGTGATTACTAACCCACACTACCTCCTTTGATTAGGCATGGGGCTGCTCTGCTTCGCTACCCTGAAAGAGTCAAATGGTATAATATGGTGTTTGGTTCCCAATGTAAGACAATTGTGGACCGATTTCTTGTGCAGGTCACGCAACTCATGGACAGTTTTCGTACAAAGAGGGACAAGTAGATATGGCTTTGCATCAAAAACGTTGGGTGGCTGCATGCAACAGCTATGTGCCACCAATGAAACAGCGCTGAAACCCTGACAAACGTAATGCAAAGCAGTATAAATAACACCTTTGAATTACTTTCACTGAGGAAAACAACAACCGAAAGGATTGTGTGGTAGAGTGATTCACAAATTAATTCATGTCTTCTTCAACAGAATAGATGGTATAAACCTACATCATGAGGGACTATGAATGAAGAGTGAATCAAATACAAATAAATGACAACAACTGCACATCTAAAATGCATTTAATTAACAAAAACACAATTGGATCAAAATCAGTAATCAGATACGTCAAGGGGCACTCTGCCTAGCAAACAGTGCACATATCCAGAAAAGGAGGAGAATGAATAACAAGTCCATGTAACTTTAGACATGTGTGACCTGGTAAACTCTGTGTGATATATATCAATAGTTCAAAGGATAAAACATGCTGATTATGGGCAGTTGAAAGTATATGTATTTGTACTACAAGTAGTGGTAAGCATGTCAACTTTTTGGTTTCCATCCTAATAAATAATCAAGGCTATCTTGAGGAATGGAATATGTAGGGTAAAACTTAATGACCCCCAAGTATTTCTAAATTTAAAAAAACATGTATGTACGCCTAACAACGGATGAATATGTTAGAAACAAGTTGATGTTCTACAATGTGGAGACACAGCGCACAAGTGAAAAGCAAACACCTGTGATAAAAACTTATAGAAGCAGGGTACACACTGTGAATTGTACTATAATACATACTAATCAACTGAGAAACATCCTTAGAAAGAAGATGCAAAAAGAAAAGACAGTACAAACATATATGCATGCTGAGACCAGTACCAATCGCTGCGTGAAAAGGGAAAAAATTTGCCATATTTAACACGATACAGCACATTCCTGTTCTTTCCTTGTACTGGCACAAAGTGTGCTGCCTTACGCCAATGCAGGCACCATAGAGCAAGGGTGCCTGCATTGCAGACAGGATTGATTTTGTAGAGAAAGGTGCCGTCAGAGTCATTTACCTCTTTCTATGTGTGTTGCAGAATGGAGTAACCTCCGCAAAACACAGTCACCGACCTCCACGGATGCCACCACATCTGCATGCCTCCTATACCGATGAATCTCCGTCTGTGTCAACACTCTGGCCCCCCTCTTAAAATCCTCTGGCAAATAGACCACTGAGAAAGCCAGTTGGTTCTCCCTTACCCTCCAAGAGTCAAGACGCACCTGTGGAAGACTAGAGAGAAGATGGAGATGCAGCAAGACCCTGGCAGACCACGCAACCCTCAAAACCGCTGTAACATCACACCACCGGCTCATCCGAGCTACATAGAAAACCGCCATACAAGAACAAGTCAACGCCAATGCACACAACAAAGAACCGCGATCAAAGAATTCACCAAACCCAGTGCTGACACCACGGACATCCTGTGAAAAAGTAGCCTCTTTCTAGCATGATTACCCCCATTTTTGGCCAGTTTGTCAGTATTTGTCAGTGTGTTTTTACTGTCTCACTGGGATCCTGCTAGCCAGGACCCCAGTGCTCATAGTTTGTGGCCTATGTGTGTTGTCAGTATGCTTGACTGTGTCACTTGAGTTCTGCTAACCAGAACTCCAGTGCTTATGCTCTCTCTGTGTACCACATTTGTCACTATAGCTTAGTGACTCCAAAAAACAATTCTAATTGGCACACTGCCCCCCCCCCTTTATAGGTCCCTAGTATATGGTACCTAGTTACCTAGGGCATTGGGGTGCCAGGAGATCCTTATGGGCTGCATCAATTCTTTTGCCACCCATAAGGAGCTCGTACAAACACTCCTTCAGGACTGCCACTGCAGCCTGAGTGTAATAGTGCACACACTATTTCACAGCAATTTTCACTGCACCAGGTAACTTATAAGTCACCTATATGTCTAACCTTCAGTTACTGAAGGCTAGGTGCAAAGTTACTGTGTGAGAGGGCACCATTGCACTAGCAAAGGTGCCCCCACATTATCCTGCACCAGAAGAACCAAAGTAATCTCCCGTGCAGTGACGGAGTCACTTCCCTGCTTCAGCAGGCACCTCTCTGCAATGACAACTGGTACTCCTCTCCTGTCGACAAGCGTGATCCCTGGAACACAGGTGGTGGACCAAAGTGATCCTGACTGTCCAAAGGTCCAACTGTCCAAATTTGGTGGAGGTAAGAGCTTGCCTCCCCGTGCCAGACAGTACCTATGGGCATCATGTCCTCTGCAGCTCCTTGGGCTTCTGTGCACTTCTTCCAAAAGTTCTTCATGCACAGTGTAGCCCAGGTCCCCAGCACTTTATCCTGCAATGCACATCTCTCGGAATTGTTCTACTGAGGCGTGGTATTCTTCTGTGTAGTGCTGTGATGACTGCACTTTGCAACTCCTGAGACTCCCGTGGGTGCTGCCTGGTCTTCTGATGGCTCTCTGAGAGCCCCCTCTATCTCCTCAGTCTGAGTTGAGATTCCCAGGTCCCTCCTGGGTCCGGGCAGCTCCTCTTTGACGCAAAACGCTTTCTTGTGTGAATCAAGGCTTGTTGGTGGAATCCAGCGACGCAAACAGCCTGCATCCAATGACTCGACGTGGGACATCTCCTGTACCAAGTAGGAACCTGCAGTTATCTTCTTTGGTACATTTCTGTACTTTTCTTACAACCGGATAACCCAGTTTTCCACCTTCTTCCAGGTGGGCAGGGGCTCCTGTTCTTTCTGGACTCTTCATCGACTTCTGGACTTGCTCTCCTCTCTCCACAGGTCCTCAGGTCTAGGAATCCACCGTTAGTTGCTTGCAGTCTTGCTTGGTTCCTGCATAATCCTTCATCATGACTTATAGCGGGTCCTGAGAAAACTTGCTGTTCTTTACTCCTGTTTTCCTGGGCTCTGGGTTGGGGTACTTTACTTACCTTTGGTGTTTTGTTACACTCCCAGTGCCCCTCTACACACTATACTTGCCTAGGGGGGAATTTGTCTTTTGCATTCCACTATTTTAGTATATGGTTTGTGTTGCCCCTAGGCCCATTGCAATCTATTGTATTTACTTACCTTATTTTGGCTACTAGTGTATATATTGTGATTAATACTTACCTTCAGAAGGAGTATTGCCTCTAGGATATTTTTGGCCTTGTGTCACTAAAATAAAGTACCTTTTATTTTTGGTGACACTGAGTATTGTATATAAGTACTGTGTGACTATAGCGATATTGCAAGAACTTTGCATGTCTCCTAGTTCAGCCTTGGCTGCTCTACAGCTACCCCTAGACAGCCTAAGCTGGTACACACTGCCTAAATTTCACTAATAAGGGATAACTGGACCTGGTATAAGGTGTAAGTACCTTAGGTGCCCACTATAAACCAGGCCAGCCTCCTACACATCCCCCATCCCAAGCCCTCTGTGACAACATCACCACCTTCTTCCACTGTAAGATCTTCAAAAGCTTTTCAACACAAGACCTACCAGCCCCACCCGCAACCACGCACCCAAAAGTTCTGGATCCCAGCCCACTCTGACCAACTGAACAACCCTCACCACTAACGACACTCTACGGATCATGAGTCCATCCGCTCCAGAGCCCCCTCAGACCCCTGCCACCACCACATCTTCTACTGAGCCAGTGAAACCATTGCCCCCGAACTCTGCTGCACCATCAACTGCTCCATCAAGACCACTACCTTCCATGAAGACTGGAAACATGCAGAGATTAAATCCCTGCTGAAGAAACCCTCCCCAGACCCAACAGATCTGAAGAACTACAGACTAATCTCTCTGCTCCCCCTTCCCGGCCAAAGTCACTGAAAAAGCCATCAACACCCAATGCATCAAATTCACCGAGTCCAACCACAGTCTGGACCCCTCCCAATCCAGCTTTAGAAGCAACCACAGCACTGAGACTGCCCTCTTCGCCGCAACAGACGACATCCGCAATTTCCTGGACTGAGGTGAAACTGCAGCCCTCATCTTCCTGGACTTCTCGGCCGCCTCAACACTGTTTCCCACTCCAGCCTCTGCGCAAGACTCCACGATGCCAACATCCGCAGCAAAGCCCTGAAATGGATCCTCTCCTTCCTCACCAGCCGAACCCAGAGAGTCAGGCTCCCACGGATCATATCCAAACCTACAGGGGTCAGCTACAGTGTTCAACAAGGCTCCTCCCTGAGCCCCACCCTCTTCAACATCTACATGGCCCCGATAGCAGACATCGTCAGAAACCATGGACTCAACATTGTCTTCTATGCTGATGACACTCTGCTGATCCTCTCCCTCCCTGACGAACCTGCAGTTGGGAAGACCAACTTCTACAACTGTATGAAGGCAGTCATCACCTGGATGAAACACAGCTGCCTCAAGCTCAAATCCAACAAGACATAAGTCCTCATTTTGGGCTTCTACCCCTCTGTCTGGGACAACTCCTGGTGTCCTGCAGAGCTCGGAGCCCCCCCACACAGACTGACCACACATGTAACCTCAGCGTCATCCTTGACTCCTCGCTTTTTATGAACCATCAAGTCAACACCTTCTCATCCTCTTGTTTCCACATGCTCTGCCTGCTCTGAAAGATCTTCAAGTGCATCCCCATAGAATCCAGCAGAACAGTCACCCAGGTGCTCGTCAGCAAGAAGCTAGACTACTGCAACACACTTTACGCAGGCACCCCCCAGAAGCTCCAAAAGAAAATGCAAAGAATCCAGAAAGCCGCTGCTAGACTTATCCTCGACATCCCCCACCGCAGCCACATCTCTGGGCACCTGAGAGAACTACATTGACACACTGTTAGACTTGACATGCATTACGGTGGTCACCCCTAACTTTTTGCCTGACTCCCTCCACTTTTTGGACTCTGTTTTTGCTGGCTTTTAGACTCTGCGCACTTTACCACTGCTAACCAGTGCTAATGTGCATATGCTCTCTCCCTTTAAACATGGTCACTTTTGATCATACCCAATTGGACTATTTAATCCAGTTATAAGTCCCTAGTAAGGTGCACTGGATGTGCCTAGGGCCTGTAGATTAAATGCTACTAGTGGGCCTGCAGCACTGGTTGTGCCACCCACTCAAGTAGCCCCTTTACCTTGTCCCAGGCCTGCCATTGCAAAGCCTGTGTGTGCAGTTTTACTGCCACTTCGACTTGGCATTTTAAAGTACTTGCCAAGCCTCAAGCTCCCCTTTTTCTACACCTAAGTCACCTCTAATGTGCGCCCTAGGTAACCCCTAGAGCAGGGTGCTGTGTGGGTATAAGGCAGGACATGTACCTGTGTAGTTACATGTCCTGGTAGCTCCTAAATTCATTTTTACTCTACTGTGAGGCCTGCTCCCTTCATAAGCTAACATTGGGGCTGCCCTCATACATTGTTGAAGTGGCAGCTGCTGATCTGAAGGGAGTAGGAAGGTCATATTTAGTATGGCCAGAATGGTAATACAAAATCCTGCTGACTGGTGAAGTTGGGTTTAATATTACTATTTTAGAAATGCCACTTTTAGAAAGTGAACATTTCTCTGCACTTAAATCTTTCTGTGCCTTGCAATCCACATCTGGCTAGGTTTAGTTGACAGCTCCTTGTGCATTCACTCAGACACACCCCAAACACAGGGTACTCAGCCTCACTTGCCTACATCTGCATTTTGAATAGGTCTTCCTGGGCTGGGAGGGTGGAGGGCCTGCTCTGATACAAAGGACTGCCACAACCCCTACTGGGACCCTGGCAGACAGGATTGAACTGAAAGGGGACCTGGTGCACTTCTAAGCCACTCTTTGAAGTCTCCCCCACTTCAAAGGCACATTTGGGTATAAAACAGGGCCTCTGCTACCCCCAGGGCTACCTCATCAGACACTTGCTGGAGAAGAAACCTGAACCAGAAACTACATCCTGCCAAGAAGAACTGCCTGGCTGCTGAAAGGACTCACCTGTCTGCTTTCTACAAAGGACTGCTGCCTTGCTGTTGGCCTGCTGCCTTGATGAACTCCTGTCTGGCTGTAAAAGTGCTCTCCAAGGGATTGGATAGAGCTTGCCTCCTGTTCCCTGAAGTCTCAGGACCAAAAAGACTTCTCTTATTCATTTGGACTCTTCGTGCGCCGAAAATTTTGACGCGCAACTTGCTCCGCAGCGAGAAAATCGGTGCACACCGACGCTGACCAACGCAACGCCTTTGGGGCGACCGGAACTTCGACGCATGGCCTCGCAAGGACAACGCCGTCCGACTTCCAGAGGAGACCTCAACGCAACGCCTGCCGTGAGAACGAAACTTTGTCGCACAGCCTCCCAGAACGATGCGCAGCCAGAAAACAAGCCGAAGAATCCACGCACAGAACCCGGGACATCTGGTAATCCTGCGAACCACAAAAAGAGACTGTCCGCGCGCCGGAAAACGACGCCCGACTTTCCCGCGTGAAAAATAACGACGCAAGTCCGTGTGTGCAGGGGAGAAATCGACGCACACACCATTTTTCCACGTATCTCTTCTTCTGCGGCCCTTTGCAGAGATTTTCCACTTTAAACCAGGTACTTTGTGCTTGAAAGAGACTTTGTTTGCTTTTTAAATACTTAAGACACTTTGGGGGTTATTCTAACTTTGGAGGAGTGTTAATCCGTCCCAAAAGTGACGGTAAAGTGACGGATATACCACCAGCCGTAATACGAGTTCCATAGGATATAATGGACTCGTAATACGGCTGGTGGTAATTCCGTCACTTTTCCGTCACTTTTGGGACGGATTAACACCTCCTCCAAAGTTAGAATAACCCCCTTTATATCACTTTTCAGTGATATCTCTACAATTACACATTGCATCCTTATTCATTTTGACCTGCAATTATCCAGATAAATATTATATATTTTTCTAAACACTGTGTGGTGTATTTTTGTGGTGCTAGATGGTGTTATTGTATGGTTTATTGCACAAATACTTTACATATTGCCTTCTAAGTTAAGCCTGACTGCTCGTGCCTAGCTACCAGAGGGTGGACACAGGATAATTTTGGATTGTGTGTGACTTACCCTGACTGGAGTGAGGGTACTTGCTTGGACAGAGGCTAACCTGACTGCCAACCAAAAACCCAATTTCTAACACACACGATAAACAAAAGAATCATCTTCAAGCTCATCAAACATGCCTACAAGGCCCTCCACAACATTGGAACTGCATACCTCAACCACCGTCACGCCTGACACAATCCCACCAGACAAGTCTATTCTGCTCACCTGGCCCTGGCCATCATCTCACAGATCCTCAAGACCACAGCCGGAGGAAGGTCCTTCTTCTACCTCACCACTGGGACCTGGAACTATCTTCCTCTTCATCCCAGGCAATCTCCCTCTCTGCTTCAATTCAGGAAGGAGCTCAAAACCTGGATCTTTGACTGAATGGCCATCCAGCGCTTTGACTGAGCTTCAGACCCCCCAACCTCAGCCCCTTGATCCCTGAGCGGGTGATTAGCAGTGCTCTATAAGAACCCTGAGTGAAAGAGGAAACAACAACAAAAAATAAAGATCTTTCTCTTCATTGAACCTCCACTGGGAAGAGGTAGCATTTTGATGCATTCCCAGGCTTACCAGTGTTGGAAAATCTGGCAGTGTTCCAAAATCCATGGGTGGATGCGTGGAAACAACCACGTTCCACTCATGGAATGCCTCCCTGGGGCCGAGTAATGTAAGGTAGCGATTTGTGCCCCCCAATGCCACCATGTGTGCGCCATATTTAATATACAGTGCACCATGGCAGTAGTTATGGAACTTACGTCAGAATTTTTTACAGTAGTTCGAAGCGTCGCAGGATTAGTGTCAACATTTCTGACACTATCTAGAAATGACAAAAACCAGCCTGCATTCATCTCTTCGACGTGGGACATCTCTTGCACCAAGCAGGAAGCCGCAGCTGTCTTCTTTCCTGCATCTCTGACTTTTTCTTCCAACCGGAGGTTTCACTTTTGCACCTTCATCTGGGTTAGCAGGGACTCCTGTTCTTCCTGGAGTCTTCAGCTGGTCTTGGAGTTGGTCTCCTCTCTGCACAGGTCTTCAGGTCCAGGAATCCATTGTTAGTGTCTTGCAGTCTTTCTTGGTTTTTGCATTATTCTTTATCACGACTTCTACTGGTTTCTGAGGAAACATGCTGTACCCTACTCCTGTTTTCCTGGGCTCAGGGGTGGGGTACTTTACTTACCTTTGGTGTTTTCTTACACTCCCAGCGCCCCTCTACATATTACTCTTGACTAGGTAGGAAACCAACATTTGAATTCCACTATTTTAGTATATGGTTTGTGTTCCCCTCAGACCCACTGCAACCTATGGTGATATTCACTATTTGCACTATTTTATGACTGATTACGTACCTGCTTTTGGTTACTAGTGTATATTTTGTGTATACTACTTACCTCTTAAAGGAGTATAGTCTCTAAGATGTATGTGGCATTGTGTCACTAAAATTAAGTACCTTTATTTTTTGGTAACACTGAGTATTGTCTTTCTTGTGTGTAAGTACTGTGTGACTACAGTAGTATTGCAAGAGCTTTGCATGTCTCCTAGTTCAGCCTTGGTTGCTCTATGTACCTCTAAACACCCTGGCT